>NC_134317.1:12896285-13200718 GCF_964195595.1 Calonectris borealis
AGAGCTGCCTTAGCGATGAACCACAGTGCTTCATCTTTTCTTCATCACATGCTGCCTCTCCCGAGGAAACCTGTAAACTCAACAGTGCATGATCCAACAGGTAGGATCAGACCAAATCCAGTGAAAGCCATGAAACGACAATCCTGTTTCTTTGTCACTCATGTATTCTTGGTATCATATAAATTATACATTAAGCACTTATAAAACCTTGACTAGAGAAGTGCCTTTGACTTGCTTAGAGAGATCAATACACCTTATTAGTACAAACAGGTAACTAAATTATTGTGACTGCTGTTGATGGATTTTATTACAATCAAAACTTATTTCCATTTCAATCCAGTATGAATGCTAACTTTGTTGACAGAGCTATAGGAAAATTGTAAGATTTTATTAATGCTTATGCTTAGTAGATCAGTAGCTAACATAGGGAAATCCTCCTCCCATGACACTGTGATTCTCCACTAAAAAAGTGGATTAATTATTACTATAAGGGCATCCATCCCTGACCTCGCTATGAAACATCAGGCCAATAAGCTGATCAAACTCGCTATGGCAAACATTTCTTTATCTTTACCAACATGAGTTCAACAGGACTACAAACTCACAAATTAGAAGCTAAACATAAAACTACATAGTATCAGAGCCCATTTTTCCATGGCAAGAACTACACTGGATCCAAAGGGCAGGTGAGTTAACACCTCATTCTCCAAAGTTTTAAAAAGAATAGAAACCAAGAGAGAGGATCCTGAAGGGATCTGGAACAGAGTCATTCATTTGTTTTCTTTTGACTTGCTTAAAAATTCCCCACTTCGGTAAGTATTTCTGGTTTTAAATACTCAAAAAAAATAAAGTGTTAAAAGGATTTTTAAAATTTTATATAAATCTTATCTTCTCACTTACATATTTACCCTTCAGTTCTGTGGCTGCCTGCTGGTAAGATGGCATCATTCTCTTACAAACACCACACCCTGATAAAAAAGAAATTGTGTAAGTCATATGCCAACAACTCTATTCAGACTGTTCTACAGGATCCATGTTCCAAAGCATACGAAACTACATTTTTTTATATACAAAAAATTTTGGTTTAAAATTCCTTATCTCTTTCACTAAATAATTATTAGATTATTAGTTTCTAAGGATGTTACTTCTTGTTACATGTAGCTACTTTTGCATGTTTTTCATGCTATTTATTTCCATACTTATTTCTCATCCCAAAGAGTAACACCATCTTATATTCCTTAGGTTCTGAGCTGAACCCAGTGAGGAACTTCAGATGAAACTCACATTTCAAAAGTCCATGGAAGATGTCATGCTTGTGAACTAAACCAAAAAGCTTTATAGGTTTCTGGTCTTTAAGGGAAGGGGGGAGGTATTTCAGGTTCATCCCAGCTTAAGTCTTTGAAATTCATTTGAGACACATTTCCTAAACACATTAAACAGACATCAGAAGTTAAACAGTGCTCTGTTAATTGAGAAGACATAACTCAGAAGAAGCAACAGCCCTTGTAAGATACAGTATCTTTACGAGCTGAGGAAAAGACAAATGGCAACGGAGGAAGACTACCAATGTATAGCTGGAGCGTGCCAAGAGCTGTTCGATGACACTCTGGAGTCCTAAGCAGATTAGCACTGTATCACCTTGTAAGCAGCAGGTTTCACCCCGCCAAGTAAAATAGGTGCATGCACATGGGAAGGGGCGGGAGGGCGGACAGCATGGAAGAAAGGAAGCTGCGGCCAACCACTTCAGACAATTATTGTAGAAACTCTTGGGTCCACCATGGGACAGTAGTCAACATTTTTATTCTGGTGAAAAGACAAGAGTTTTGAAAATATCTTCCAGAAAGGGGGAACAGATTTTGCAGCCACTGGTTTAGGATCACATCAGCATGCCTGGGAGGAACATCCTTTAATCAGAGGAAAGAGAGCTCTTGTTTCTGAGGTTTTTCCACCTTTGATCTCTCTGCTCAAATTGCCAGTGAGGTTGTTAAATTAGTGCTGGTCAAAATGATGATTTCTTGGTGGGCACAGACCACTCATTTGAGGCCCACTGAGGTCTTGCAGCTTCATCCAAACCACTGGACAGACATCAAAAGACACAAGTTGTTAACACCGTCTTCTGGATCCTCTGTTTCTTCTCTCTTCAGCTGCCTTAGGCCCCAAACTCCCCCAGCTATTGATCGATCTCTCTCTCTTTCCCTCTTCAACCTCTTACCACTCCCTTCTGGAGCACAGGCACGTACCAGCCTCCTCCACCCAGACATCACCCCTATAGTCCTTCCGTTCCCAGCGCTGCTGCTGCCTCAAACTCGCTGCTCCCAAACCCACTTCAGTACCACCTCTCCTGCCCACGCATTTCTGGGTTATATATAAAAATATAAATTTGTAAATATAAATTGCTCAGGATGCTGTCAATTTATGCAGGCATAAAAGGGTAACCTCGAAAAACTCATTTTCTTCTGTTCTTTTTTCTTGTATTTTGACTCAAAAGGGGGGGTTTAATTAAACACATATTAGTTTTTCCACTAGTTAACACCTCCATTTTTAAAGCCCTGTTTTCAATGACATTATACACAGCTCCTTTTTGTTGCCAAATCCAGACTGTCTCCTGCAGGAGTCATCTTTGACAGAGTTAACTACAAATAAATCTAAATGCCTGTAAGTATACCTAATTTTTCATATTTAGTGCTGTCTGACTTTGTAATACAAGTCCGAAAGTACAGTGAATGGTCTCCAAATGACAGGTAATATCTTCTAAGGAAAGCATGCCTTTGCTCTGAGTCATTTTACCCAGTCCAAGCATTCCTGAAATATTAAAGAAACTACATTTAAGTTTGTAGTCGCTTTCATCTCCCTCTGCACTGGTACATAATGAAAAAGCCCATTTCCTATGAATCTACCACAATGAATCTAAAGCCCCTGCTTCCAACAAAGCAGAGAAATAATGCAGCTGTCTTCCCCGTAGCTTCCCAGACAAAGCCTCTGATGTCCTCCCGTGCCAAAGACCTCCCTGACTCACCCCTTGCAAGTAAAGAAAAGCAGAATTTCCTTTAGTGACCAGCCTTGATTTGCTGCTCCCAGTTATGAAAGGTAACACCTGTATGTAACCAGTAACTTCAGCTGCCCAAAGCCAGTATTTTAATGGAACTGCTGTATGTATTCTGTCTCCAGTAACAGAAGTAAGAAAAGAAAGATTGGACAAGAACCAAGTCAGAAGGTCTCGTGTGTTAAATAAAAGATGAGGGAGTTAAGAATCACGAAATCAGAGGGGAGGAAAAAAAAAAAACTTACAAGTAGGCTTCCTTCACAGCAGTTTAGAAAGCAGCAAAAGTATTACAGCACTGTGAAGGCTAGCAGGTGTTTTGCCACTTCAAAAGAAGAGAAGCTGGAAGGAGGAAGGTTTCTGGGGGAACAGTTCAAAGAGAACGAAGGGTTAGATAAGGCACATTTCAGGAAGAGACTCAGTTGTGGAAAACAATTATTCATGATACAGGTAAACTGTGAAAGCACTCTGCAGCTGAACTCTCCCCGAAGGGGCAATTTACAGGCAGAGCAGGTGTACCGCCTCCCGCTGATGCTAAGGCAGCAGCAGCGCCTGGGAGCGACCACGCACCATGCCAGGCCATGCAGGACCATCCTGCTGCGGAATCTGAAAGCACGGAGCTGCAACTGATTTAATTAAAGGAAAAAACATTCTCTTAGTGATGTAGCAAACTAAGTCTTGGGCAATTCTGGCCATCTTGGCAGTACTCGGATGAGACTAAAAAGGTAGAATGCTGTTCCAGGCAGTAATTACAAGAGAAAATACACTGAGAAACACCAGATAATGCTGCCATGGGACACAGTTTTAAAGAGAATCAGCCAGCAAATTACTAGTGGTGCCTAACATCAATTTCCCCATCAGGGCAGTGCTGGGAGGCTTTTCAAGCTTAGATCACACATTCATTCCTTTCTCATGGTTCCCCTGCTTTCCAGCTGAGCAACAACTCCAGTGCAACACTATCTTGTTTTGAAGAGCTGGAAAGCCTCTCACATACCAGTCACCAGGAAACACAAAAAAGCAGTTGTAAATCTGCAAAGGAACACGCAGCCAATGCAATGACAAGATAGCAGCAATACAAGGTCAAGGTTACAAAAGAAATGCAATGACTGCAATGTGCTCTTCTCTTTCCTTCCTGCCCCGGTCCATGAAATCCCACTTGTATTCAAGTTACTCCTGCCAATGTGGGTAGGAACACCCAGGGTGCCTCCTGGATGGAGTAGGAAAGATATTCCTGCTCCTGACCACTGCACTGTTCCCTCTGCCTGCAGTTAGGAAGAAGAAATATGTTGTTTTTTTTTCAACTCCATGGTCTCCTCCAGACATCTTTTGCTTGTGTTGAACCAGCTTGCCTTATGCTATGGCCCAAACTGCAAAAGTAAAAAGTGTGTGCAATACCCTTTCGCACTTAGAGCCAGAGGGCTAGGCACTCTCAGACAGCTGTATTAACACTTATGCACTCAGCATACAGTGTTTCTGTTTTGTACAACACAACTCTAGAAAGGACAATGGGTAAAGAAATTGCAGAAAGCAGCTGCTTAAAAGAACAACGAGCAAGAGTCATCATCACAAGAGAAAGAGGCAAGACTAGGATACAAGTGATGGACAACTAGGGGAAAACTGAGGACAAACAGGCAGAACAACACAAGGAGTTGAATGATAAAGATAGGACAAGATGGTATCAGTGAAGCACAGGTGAGGCTTCTACTCAGACCTGGACATCTCTCAGTGGAGAAGGGAGAAAGAGTTGACAGGACGTGCTGAGTTACTTACATGGGGCATAGAACATCATCAGAAGGGGTTTGTCTTCCTTCTTCAGAAGCCTTCTCAATTCCTAGTGAATGAACCAAAGAAAATAAAAACACACCTATACGCAAGCACACCTCTTATTATTTGTGTTACAACTTTTAAAAGTTAGTTATTCATAGAATATAAGCTCATTTATCTAAGGGAAGAGGGGTCATCCTTCCTAACAGACAAGACTTGAGTTTCTTCTCCTTGCTCAATTTAAACTTGAAAGAAGATAGCAAAATTTATTATAGATTCGAATATCTGCTAAATATCCTAGACCAGTATCTTCACTGTTGAGATGTGGAAGTTGCATGGCTTGATTTATTCTCACTGCAGAATCTCTAACTGAAAACTTTTTCTTCCCTGACCCATCCAAAAAGCCATACTCCAATTCAAAAAGTCAGACTCAGTAATAAACAAACCAGGTTCGGTTTCCACACTATGAAACCTTGTCAGAGCTATGAGAAGCCATGAGAATAGATTTTTCAGTACCAGCATAACAGAGAAACCAGATGAAGTTTTCAAATTGAATGCAACCCTTGGAAGGCTTGTAATAGAGTACAGAGGGTGAAAATTAAAAATTAATCTTCCTACAAAAACTGAATGTCAAAATAACAGTTTCTAATATTAAAAATGAAAGCTAGAAAATTGAAAAGGCTCTTTATGAAATAGCAGCTAGAGTCCAATCAATTAAAGTTGAAAAAATCTATAGACTAAAAACTAATACAAAAGACCAAACTGATTATATCAGAGAGAAAATAACAGATAGCTTTGTAGTGGCACTGGCTTTTTAAGGTAGTTTCATCGTATTTGCTGCTTTCCCACTTAACACTGAGAGGACAGTTACTGCACAAGGTTAAACCACTCAAGATCTGGATCCTGTTCCTTCCTGCTCTAGACTTCCTGAGACGACCTCAGGCACATAAGGGAACCCAAGGTTTAACAACAACCTGCATTTGTAAGAGCAGCATTTTACCTCTTATTTGCATCCTGCAGTGACTGCATCTTACAAGCTGCTACACCTTCCCGAGACAAACAGGTCTCTACCACCACACCATCCACTATGCTTTGACACTTGCCGTGTAGCTGGCAGACCGATATCATGACCACATGTAGGGGAGAGGAAGGCGGGAAGCAGGAGACTTATAGTTATCACAATCCACAAACTTTGTCAAGTTACTTAAAACAGTTTGGATGCTTTAAACTTCTCTCCCAAAGAAAGGAAATAATGGTGCTTCATTAAGAGTTAACACAAACATACACACTCCCTTCATCCCATATATTTATAAAACATACAGAACATCTATCCAGCTAATGTACCTTTTCACTGTCAACATGCACAACATCTTTGGCTTCGGGATCCTCCTCCCACAGTGGAGCACCTTCTGGATCCTTAAGAAAGGCCACCATAGACTGTAATAAACAGAAAAAAGCTTTTAAAGCAAAATGAATGGAAACCATGAGACATCCAATCTCAAATCCATGCTGTCATGCAAACCCCATCCAATTAGTGCCTTTGGTTTTCTGCTCATATACTCATCTGCTCTAATGCAGATAAACACAAATCTATTGCAGAACCAAGTAATACATGGGTGTGTACCTTCCTCATAACTGATATCCCAACTTACCAGTTCCCATTTCCACTATAAAACTGGGGAAAACAGTGTGGAAGTAGACCAGCATACAGACAGTACCTCCAAGGATCCTTCAGAGAGCTCTTTCGATGGTACTAGATCTGCAATACTTCCACAGCT
Organism: Calonectris borealis; assembly: GCF_964195595.1. Lineage (NCBI taxonomy): Eukaryota > Metazoa > Chordata > Aves > Procellariiformes > Procellariidae > Calonectris > Calonectris borealis. The sequence continues at coordinate 12,902,868 of NC_134317.1, forward strand.
ACTCCCTAGCTTAGTAGGAAAGATTTCTCTTGATGTAGAGGTCAGGTTCCCATGCCCTTCATCATATCTGAGTAACCTTTGAATCCAATAGGACTAGTTGGAGGGCACACTGATACTCACTGTGAGCAAAAGCAATGAACTCCACACTTAAAGATCAAACTGCTTATTTGGTCTAAGGAAGAATAATCCACCAATAGTGCCCTCTATGACCCATCTACCTAGAAACTGCACTCAATGGATTTTTAAGTAGAAGAGTAAGAAGCAAACGTGACAAGAGAACTGGGAAATACGAGACCCTATGATTCTGCAGCTCCCATATTCAACAAGCTGAGTACACATGCATGCATACTTTATAACTGCTTTATCCAACTGACAGGCAACCAACAATCCATTTCAGCAGACCACAGATATTCCCTTTATCATAAGGAAATACTCTCTGCTGGTTCTGAATTCAGCCTGAGCCTGAGGGAAACTCCAGCCCTCTGAAGTCAATGAGACACTCTCCATGGATTCCAGCAGAGTCGCACTGTCCCCCATTTCCAGTTGTACATGGAAGCGCAGGCTTGATCACTGTTATCCTTGGATGTCTGTGCTCTAGGAAACATAATACTTGGTTTTCTGTGTTCATTCACCACTCAGATTGACCCTGTTTCTTTCTCTGTGGCATTGCTTATAGGTATGTGTTCACTCCCAGACAGGATCTCTGCCACACCAGTAACGTAGTGAGGTCCCTGAGGAGCTTCCTTCATTGTAAGAGTTGGTGGATGATGCCACAACAGCACTAAGTGAACTTACTTGGAGTTGAAGCAAAGAAAAGCTTCATTAAAGCCTTTTTCAGCCCATGGGATATTTTGCCAAACCAGCTCACAACTGAAGAGCAGAGCTGAGTATATACTAACATATACCACGAGCATCCACCTAAAAGCTCAGGTTTGTACTCCACCATCTCACAAGCAGGTTAGCAGTACGCCTGGTGACACGTGCCGCTGAAACAGTCTCAGAGATACTTTTGCCACCTCTCTGCCTTTGGTAGGGCTGCTCTGGTACAACATCCCAACAGCTTATCAACAGTGGAGTTCAGCTCATTTTCCTGCATCTCAGTTGGTACTGCACAGCTTGGGAGCATTCAGAGCTTATGGCAGGATCCATTTATTGCATTTATGTTTCTGTCTATTTGCAGAGCTAATATTGAAGAGATTTGTCTTATCACAAGAGGCAGCATATATTAGTCACTAGACAGCAAGCAAAGCACTTAAGGTACCTAGTAAGAAGACCTAAGGGGTGAGGTAGTAGTGCGGGGACCATAAACACTTCAAGAAGAAGAAATTTGTTTTAATATGGCATTAGCAAAGAAAGGAGCTAGCTAGGGAAAAAAAAAATAAATCAAGTAATTTATAATGCAGTTATAGTTGTAAAAACCTCTAAAACTAAAGGCATTAACATCCCATAGGATGCCCTAAGACGACTTAATAACATATGGGGAAAGGAAAGAAGAGGACAAAACAGGGGAGATGTTCTACATTTAGGAAAGCTACATGAAGTTCTGCTTGCTCTCAGTCTGCACAGACCTCAACTATACACTGGAGGGGAGGAGAGAGGGGTCAACATTTTAAACAGCTAATGAGTGCGATTGACTTTGCTAGTTTCAAGAATTCCTGTGTGCCAAGCTCAGCCATGTAGAAACATACGTGGTTAGAGGACGGGGGAATTAAAGACATTTAATTCATCCAGCCTCTCCCTTTCAGCCAAGAAAGAAAAAAATTAGATGTGTAATGTCTTCTGGCAGGAGCAGGCAGTACGTTGCCTTGCACTCATTACTCCATGCGGTGAAGAGAACTTCCTATGTGCCTTTAAATAGGAAAGAACCCCCCCAAAAAAACCACAGCGCTTTCTAACCACAGAAAAGCAGTGGTCCCCAGGCTGCCGGGTTAGAGACCAGAGTAAGGTCCAGGCCACAGCAACCCCCACGTTGAAGAATCAGCTACGCTCTTGTCCTGCCATGATGTGGTCAGGACCCGCTTTGACCCCGTGGCACCAACAGAGCCACGCTGGGCTATAACCTGTTGCTCGAACCCCTGTGACAGCTTTGAACCTTAAACACTGATTCAGGTGATTCTGATACAAGACATGGCTTCATCCAGCCTATGCTGCTAAAAGCAAGCAAGTTTTAACAGCACAATAGCTGGCTATCATATATGGACCTAGGTTTTAACCTGAAAAAAAAAAATATATATATATACACACACACACAGAAACACATCCCTCCTTTGAAGTATAATGCAGTAGGGATGCTAATAAAAAGACTTCCCTTGATTTCACACACATACTCATAGAACAGCAAACCTGAAACTGATTCAGAGCTCAGAGCAGAACGAATTTTTTGGGTTAGTCTACTCCCTTTGCTAGTACTGAGCAGATTTGTACTTTAGTAAGTTTTCTTCATCTTAGAAGGAGAGTAAAACTCTCCCTGTACTTTATCCTCCAGAAAAGGCTTCATCATGTAATAAACACAGCCTGGATACTGGCCTTATGGCACTATCAAGGATTAGGACATGGTGTGGCTAAAGCAACATATGAACAGACATACCAGTTAAGACCAAAGACCTAAGCTTAGGTCTCCAACAGCAGCTGACTACAGATACTTGGGAAAAAACTATACTAGTACCATTCTTATATAGCATGCACTGGTATATGCTCTCTATTTCTGGCAAAAGGTAGTTTTTATGGACTCTGCACCAGCTGTTGTATTTGGACCTTTGTGCTTGCTAACTATCAATGGATCTATCTTTTATGACTATCTAAAACTGTTTTTAAAGACTCCTAAATCCTTGGCTTTCACAACATGTAGCTACGAGTTCCACAACTTTTTTTTTAAACATTGCAGTTATATGTTTCAAATCAGCCATCCCAAAATGCCACTGTTTGCACCCAAGTTCGAAGAAAAAAAATAGGTAATCAGTCCCTTTTTCAAGGTACTCACAGTTATACGAATATCTATCATGATCTCCTCCAGTTGTCCTTTTTTCTAAGCCCAAGAATCTTCACATAAATATTCAAGCCATCTGTGCCTCTGATCATCCTCACTGCCCTGCTGCAGTAATTCTACTCCTTTCACTTGATGGGGCAACCAGAATCACATACAAGACACAAGATGTAGGAACCTAATGGACTCGGATGGTGGAATAACATTTCCTCTTCCATTTTCTGTTCCTTTCGTAATCATTTGACTTTTGAATACTGTTATGCACAAGGCTAATATTTTCAAGCCAACCGTTGTCCTGACTAGTAATTCAAAACCCATTACAATAGCCTGCATTACCCTAGCATAGTTGGAGCTGTGTCCTCTCCCTTCCTCTATTGTTCATTACCCCGCAAGTTCCCACTTTCATATTGACAAGCCACTTGGTATTGTGAGAACGTAAACCCTTTTGCAAAGAGTTGGAAATGTTTTTTTAAAACTATTCCTAATAATTTTGCATCACTGAACTTTATTATCTTGCAGTCCACCTCCCTTTACCAGATACCCTCAAACAGCTCAGATCCTAACACAGGTCTCAGCAGCAGGAAGTTCTGACTGCTAACTAACTTGCCCCCACTGTGAACACTGAGCTATTCTTTATTCCCCATTTTTCTAACAGTAAATCCACAAGGGCATCTCCGCTAATTACATAAGGATTTGGTTACTTAAAGAAATGAAAAGCTTTTCTTTAAAATCCGAGTACACTATCAGCTGGATCAGCCACATCTATGAAATTGCTGATTACTTCAGAAGAATCCTTTTACAGTTCTTCAGAGCTGTGTCCATCATTCTCCAAAATGTCATACATATATTAGTATGTATACTGGATGCCTGGAAAGAAGATCCAAGTTTTATTGCAACAAGCTTGCTGAATGATGTGAAACAAATCCTTTAATCTCCCTGTTCTTCAGTATGCCCACCTGTCTGTAAAACGGGTATGATACCCTACGTAATTGTGTTGCTCTGTGGCTCGCTGTTTGCAATGTACTGGGAGATTCCTGACAAACACAGCTGGGAGAGAGAAAGAAAGGTCACTGCCTCAACAGAAGAAAACGGGGAGAAGAAGTGGTATAGAGGAAGAAATACAGAAAATATTCAGGCAGCTGTGAGTAGCAGAATAAGTAAACACTCAGCTGACTTCTTTGACCCCTGCACAGCTCTGATGCACTGTTCAACCTATAAATCATCAGCAGCTCGTTCCACAGGGGCAGTTAAACTAAGAAAGACTAGAGCTCCTAGAGGGAGGGAGCTTCAAAACCCCTCTTCCGTCCACACTGGAATTGCACATCCCTGTCCACGGGATGCTGCTTCCTTCTCCCCAGCAGGCAGGGCAAGAGGGAAGGGGGAAATGCTCATCACAAAACAGCAACTGAAGGAATAAATGGTATGGTTCCTGTTGTGCTATGATTGCCTCTCAGCCCAACACTCTCTGGGGCTCTGCAGGTGCTTTCCAGTTGATCCGATTGTAAGGAAGAGTCACAGCACTAATTCCTGGTTGCAGCACTTTATAGAGGGCAGGAAAGACATTTCATGCAGTGTTCAAACCACCAAAATTTAGCCAACTAAGAAGTCCCCCTCGCCTCACCACCGACCAAGAAGAAAAACAAAATTCACCAGATGCATTTCCTCACTAAGTGCAGAAGGAGCCTCAGGCACTTGCTGACTAGGCTGGGTATCTAACATTGCCCTTCCTAGTGCCAGGCAAGATTTCTGCTGCAGGAGATGGGAAGATACACAGTCCTGCTCTCCCCACCTCAGGCAAATCCTGCACGACGACCCCAGGTGCAGGCTGAATGGATGATTCCAGCCAGGACATGCTTCCAAGACAATCCCCCCATCAGCTACCCCACAACAACTCTGGCTGTAAAAGGAAGGTCCAGAGCGAGTGCGCTTAGAAACGGCCACTCAGACAGACTCAGGTTCATGTAGCATCTCTCACAGGCTTTCCTCCATCCCAGGCCAAACCCCTGATCAAGCCAGAACGGGGAAACGAATGTAATGATGTCAGGCTGGGGTGGTGTCATCAAGCCTCCACAAGACCAATGATGGTGCAGAGCCCAGGTTTGCTGGAGGAGGAAGAGAAATGGGAACTAGGCATCAGAGCCGGACAGAAGTCATTTCTGGAAGCCAAGTCATCGCAGGGCTGCAGCCTCATGTGAGGATACTCACAGCGCTTCACCAGGGCTTCGCAAAGGAAGGCTGCACACTTTCGGCCTGCTTACTGTGCTTTTAGTCCACCATTTCCACAATCATCAAGATCTACATTCACTTCACATTTCATGCCTTCCTCCTTCCATCGCCCTCACAGAACATTGGTTTCTGTTGCTTTGTGTCAAGGTTTGCAGGAGAAAGAAGGTAGGTCGTTTCATCCTTGCTGCGCTCAGGGCACATCCATGGAACTGTGGTTCCATAATCCAATAAAAGATAAGGCCACCCAGTTCTCTTTAAAGTTTATAAACACACAACCTAAAAACCTCAGAGAACTCCTTATCAAAATGCCGTATCAGTTAACACTTTTAGTTATACTGCCATTAATAGCACCTTGTGATCAAAACAAGAAAATCCCCACTGTTACCAGCCTGCAAGTTAACTCACAATTTACATTACAGTTCAACACGGGTTCAATCTTTTCAATAATACACAATTTTCCTGGATCTGTGATTGGCAGACACATACACACACAAAAACCTTAGGTCATTCTGACACCTGTTTATGAAGATTAACCCCCCTCCCTTTCATGCCTTCAGCATGAAAAAGTACCAACACCTGTTTTTAATCCACAAATGTCTCCCCCATATCTAACAAAACCAAAGGAATAATAATCAAATATTTAAATTTACCTTCAATGTGACCGCTCTGTTATATTCAGTATGAAATGCACCGTCCCTGTTGAACAAGGAGTGGGGAATAGTGTTAACTTATAGTAACGTTGCTGGAAATCATACAGCTGCTCTCCCTCACTTCTCACTAACCAGAATAACATTATCCTGCTGAAGCCACAGAACTAAGTAGAATTTACAGTACAATAATTTAAGGGGGAAAAAAAGAGTAAGGAAAAAGGGAAGGTGCAAAACAGAATGTAAAGCAAACAGGTTTCTAGGAAATAATTTCCTCCCTGACATTTTAACAAGAATATTTACTAAGGCATCTTTGGAGATGGAGATGCAGCTGCTCGGTGTCTCCTAGATTTAACAGTACTCCCACTCCTATTATTTCCAGGAAGAAAATCTCTTGCTGTCTCACAACACTTGCCTTTCTCCACTTACTTTACGAAGTACTATCTCAAGTCAGAGAAGCAAGCACAGAGAGGTGAAGCAACCTGCCCAAGGCACATGCCAGCAGGCATGAGACAGAGGAAGTAAGAGAGCTCAAATCTCAGGCATCAGCCCTGTGCGTTGGGTAATTTTAGTCCATTGGGCATCTCTCCTAGGCCTCGCTCATGCTTTTAGTGTACTGTCTTCAACAGCACAATAAATTTATCTCAACTTCTGTCACAACACATGCTTGCAAACTGAAGAAACAGCAATCAATTTCACATGTCACAGGATAAAAAATAAGAAGTTTTCATGCTGCAGCAGTATGGAGCTGCAAGGAGAACAAATGGTCCTAACAGGGGCATCAACAATTAGGAACTACAAATCCCAGCCCAACACTCACTTATAATGGAGTAATTCCACTCCTTTCTCCTTTGAATTAGGATCTACTTTCATCTTCTTGCATAATTTTCGGCTTTCAGTATCACTGCAAAAAACACATATCGGAAGAAAAATGGTTACAAGAAAGGAAATCAAATGCATTCAGTTCTGAAAACTCATTGCTGTGCTTCCTCATCAGCAATCAGTTGCAACTAACAGTAACTTGGAAGCTGTTCAGCTAAGTTTGTGGGACAAGCATTGTGGAAAGCTGCATTAACCTATTTAATTTCTCCATTTGCTTGGTCAGGACACAGTGAACTGTGTTAAAACCACATTCCAAAGCCAGGACCTAACCAGTGGAAAAGGACATGTCCGAGTACCTCAGTAGACCTTCTTTCCGTCCATAGGATTAGCATAAAATTTAGGAAGTCAAGTTTTCAGGAAGACTGTGCTACTGTTAGGGCGATGGTCAAAGAGCACTGTTTGTGAAAAGATTCAAAGAGGAAGAGCAAGTCAGCTTTTATACGTGGCAAAAGATAACTCAAAACCAAAAAGAAACATCTTCATGGTATCTCCAAGCCCAAATCACAAGTGGCTAGCCTTAAAAAGGTCCTACAGAAAACAAAAAACAATTCAAATTTTGGAGCCCCAAGCCCAGCAACCCCATTCACTCCAGGTATGAGGGATGTGTCCTGGAGCCACCTGGCAACGGGAGGTAAGGACCACCTGCCACAGCTCCTGAAGAAGGAGGCATGGAATAGCAGACAACCTGCTGGAGGGGGTTTTCAAACTGAACGAATCACTTCCAGCACCAGATCAGGCTGATTTGAAGAGAGAAGGGTCATGAGAGAAAACTGCATATACATTTTCTGAGGTGGGCAGGTAAAGGGTCTTCGTGGCCTAACTGATGTCCTAAACGATGTAGAAATGAAGCTATAAGAAGAATACTTCAAGCTGAAGTGAATATGAAGTCAATCAAAGACCTGGAGAAATGAGTGAAACAGCACAACTACAAAGAAAAGAGGATGATTCACATTGAAAAGACTATTCTTTGCATTGACAAACAGCAAGATTAAAAAGCTTGGAAACTTGTTCCCAACAGAGGACAACTTGTACCTTTTACACAGATAAATCAATTAAGAAAATGAAAACACTGAAAACCCATCAAGTTTAAACTGATTAGAGACACATTAGAGACACTGAGATGCAAGGGCTGCAAGAGCCCCACCAAATTAAGTGCCACTGCCAGCACTGGTGCTAATTCTCCCCATGTTCTCCAGCTGCCTTTCTGCAAATGTGAGGAACAACAAACAGTAAGTTCGCAGTGCACTGCAGATGGGAGTGCACCTTTGTGGAAACTTCCCAAATGCTTATTGTAGATGGAAATGAGGAGGGGGGTGCTATGGACACAGGCATCAAAATCAGAATATTATGCTGAAGATGGAAATGAGCATTTTAAGGAACTAACAAAGCATGCAACTACCTCACCAGGAAGGAGCACCTGTAATCCCAATTCTACAGAAGCATGTTTATCTGAAGAGTCTTACTGAATTCATGTTAGTTCTGCTAGTCATAGCCAAAGCTAGTCATTGTAACCCATAAACGCTTTCTTTGCTTCTCCAGGAGGCTGGAGACCTGAGCCTGAGAAGACAGTTATTTTCCTGTTGTCTGCTGCATCTTTGTATTCCCCAGACAGCAGTGGAAGGTGGAGCCAGAACGTGTCATCTGTTGATTCATTAAAATGAACACCCCTCCTTTTAACAAAACTAGATTACAAAACAAATAACCTGGATTTGGAGTTTTGCCTAAAAGCTGGTTTGCCACGTGGAGTTTTTACAGAAAGTCTGCAGCAACATCAAACCTAGGGGCCAGAAACATCCTATCTTCTCTCACCTGCAGTCCTCCAACAGTCCCAAGGGCTAAACCTAAGCAACTCAAAGGTCAGGGAATCTCAGGAGGAGGCACCAGTTTCAGATCATCCTCCAGTCTTACTCCAGACCGATCTGGAGGCATGTAGAAGCCCTTGTGGCCCTGCTGGAGCTGACTGCCAGACAGCTGACTAAAGTCAGCCCGCACCACAGTCAACATTTGTAAATGCTCTTCTAGACACTCCCAAATGTTTCCAGGATACACGTATATTTCTGGCCATCTCAGCCTTGCCAAGACAAATGTTAGGTGATTGAGGTGAACAAGTGTAATGCTGAAATCTACCTCCAGCAAAGGGTCTGTCAAACCCTGAGATGTGCAGACAATTGTTCTGGCATCAGTAGAGGACCAAAATGGGTATTCAAGACAGTTCTGTTGCTGGTTCTGCCACCAGTTTGGTGCAACTTCAAACCATGTGGGGAAAAAAAGTGTAAGTTTTCCTTGTGTGTCATTTAGAGATCCAGATACTCATCTTAGAAAAGTTGTGCAAGGTTTATAGTTGAAAAAGGCTACAAAACATTACTACTGAGATGTACCTGTAAGCAAGCAGTTAGCAACTCCTACCACTCCAACTCCTCCCAATTCATTTTCTGTTTGCATGGGTTTCTATTAAAAAAAAGAAAGATAAGAACAGCTGTTTCATTGGAAGGAAACAGGATCTAAGCCTGCCCTGCTTTCAGGATTGCTCCATTTGTAGTGATTCACGTAGCTGCTTGAATGCACATCCCTTATCACAGGAAAGAAAGCAGCAGTTTGCTCCAGTATGTCTCTTACCATTTAGTGGGCAGATTCTCCGCACCGCTGCATTGGCAGTTTAGTCTGTTTATGAAAGCCGCACTGATGGAAGAGGAGCAAATTCCCAGAATAGGAAGTGTCTAAATGTGTATCAGTAATTTTTTCATGCATCAGTGCAGATTTTTGCACATGCCAGACCCACCAACTCAGATGCTATACTAATGATTCTTTGGAAAAAGCAGAAAAGGAGACGTACAGAAATGGCAGAGAGAGACCCGTTCTGCTTTTTCTTCTGCTTACACTTACAGCCAGACAAAAATAACCTGCAAAGAGCAACCTGCTCTGATATCACTTGGTAATGACCATATCCTTAATAAGAGTAAATATCAACACAGATGCAGTCCCTGCTCTGAGATTTGTCTCTTCTGGATCTCAGCCAACAGCCTCTCTCTAAAGATGAGCTCCTCAACTCTCACATGGGAGAGGGTAATTAGGCCTCTGGTTCTTGCAATTTAATTATACCACTTGAAGAGGCAGTGTAAGAGTTTGTTATAAAGACTAGAAGAAGAAAAAAAAAAAAAGGAAAAAACCTAACAAAAAACCCAAAACTTAAAAAGCCAGAAACCACCCCCAAAATCAGCACTCTACCCCCCAGGCCAAGACACTCCAGACAAGGCACCAGGCTCGGGAAACACTGGTTTGCGGATGAAGTCAGCCATGTGCCCCCAGCAGCCGTCCTCGGCTGCCTCATGCCACTCCTTCCAGAGCAATTCGAACCCTCGCAGGCCCCTGCTGTGCTACCGCTGAAGGGACCCCTGCTTGGCCTGCAGGCCGTCCTAAAATCACCCGGCTTTATCTCTGTGGAACATCATCCAAAACATCAACCTATTTGCAATACCACAAGAGACCTAACCAGCAGCTGTCTCCCAAGTGGCATGATGGCATGGCTTCCTTCCACTCCCACAGGCATATTCCCCACGCTTCCCCTTCCCACGAAAACAAACTGGGGCTCCAAAACGCTCCTTCGCAGGAGAAGCGAAGACATATGGCAGCTTGTTAAAAAGAACGATAAACTGAAAGATCCAAGCTGACCTAACTAAGCAAGAAGTCTGAATAACAACAAAGACGGCGTGCATCACAGGAATACTTCACCCCTTTCCATTCACATCCCCATCTCCTCTACTGGGAGACACTTCTATCACTTGGGGTTACGTGGAGCTGGCAGGAAGCCCGACTGGAGCGCTCCCTGTAAACCTCTGGGGTCCCCTGCCAGCGTTAGCACGCACAGATCATCACTTTGCACAGGCAGCCAGCTGTTACTGGGGCAGGAGGACGGCAAGGGCTTTGCGAAGGAGATCTGACCTCCTTTGGCTCACCACCAGCGCAGCCAGCACCTGACGGGGACGTGCCACGGGCGCTCCTCAGGAGCGGCGCAGGACGCCCGCTCTGCCTGTGCGGGGCTGCCCGCAGGCCTGGGAGCTCGTGGCCCTAAGGACAGAGAAGCAGTGAGAGATACTGATGGCAGTCCCCAGGGGCAGGAGCAACCCAGAAAAAGGCTTTTGCAGCAACGTGGCAAGGTAATTTGGAAGCGGAAAGAACAGAGGGCAAAGCTAGACAGGAGGAATGCAAAATAAGATGCAGGAGTTTGGCTGCAGTAAGTCCACCTTGTTTTTTAAAAATAAAACAAGTCCAAGCTGGATGGATCCTAAGTAAGAGATGGCGCCCGGAGGCAGCAATGCAAAACACCCTCCCTGGGGCAAATTCAAATATTGTCCTGGCAGGTCCTGAAGGCAGCAAGATAAGACCAAACACCCTCAGCACCATCCCCTCTTACAAGCAGAAATAAGATTGTCCGCAGCTCCCTAATTATTTCCCTTACCACGTAATGCTGCCCGTTGCCTTCTCATCAAGAAGGAAAACAGCCCTACAACCTCATCAGCCTCTGGGGAGGAAGGATCTGGGATGACTGTCAAATCCCCCCTTAGGAAATGACAAAAATGCCATACAAAAAAAGTTCATGTCTCCAGTTGCCAATGTAGTAGCAGCGCGTGCACGTGCTGTGTGGCCACGCCACTTCGGTGCCACGGAGCTGGCACCTACTAACACTTTGCAATGCAGACTGGACCCAGCCTTCTTTTTCATCCATACCTACAGTGTTTCCAGGCACAAGAGAAGTGATTAATAAAAACACTAACAGCACCAATTTAAGTAACCAGGTCAGTAAATCTGCCTGCACAAAAACTATCTTGCTCCTCTATCAGCATATCACGTAACCACATGTGAACCACAGACCTCACAACCTGTAAACACATTTTATCTCTTCTATCCGTACGTATCTCCATCTGAAACAGGGCTCAACAATCCACGTAAATTATGCTTCAGCAGTCCCTTATATCACAGTTGCACCTGTAGACCCCAAGTGATGGAGGCCCTGTTGTATCAGTGGCTGTACAAACAAACACTGTCACTGACCCAACAGCTGGAAGAGATGAGACTGAGCAGGCAAGGAGGAGGAACAGGCTCTGAGAGCAGCGTGATACGGCACAGCAGAAGCACGGCTGCCTACAAAATAAGCCTCCCAACACTGGAAAAAGCTTTGGAAGGTACCAGTCAAAGCTGTTATCTTATTACCAGCATGCTCTCTCATCATTGTCTCTGTTGTTTAATTGCTTTCATTCTTTTATGTTATGGTGAACACCATCGTACAGAGAACAACTCCAGTGATAACTTCAGGGAAGTGCAACTGCAATTTCAGACCAGTCCTCAGAAGTGAATTAACAAACAGGGTTTCCCAGCCCAATGCGCAGCCTCTGCAATGCCCTCTGGCTACCTTCCAGAGAATACCCTCTCCAGACAACAGACTGATGAACATCCTGAGAAAGCATGGAGTTGAGATCCTGCCAAACAACTAATTGAGCTCGTGACCCAAAAAAGCAGCAAAAGGGGTGTCAGTGCCAGAAACTTCCTCAAGCCACCTAAAAATAAAAACCACATTTGCACTTGCAAACCTAATCTGAAAGAAGAAGTCATTAACGGCCAGTTGTAGTTAGATGTGCTCCTATGAGGTTTCAAAATCAAAAATGCAATTCATTAGCCATAGTTGGGGACAATATGGGATTTTGACTACGCTCCTTCCAGTCATCAATCCCACCCTCCAACAAGGACTGTGTGATCCATTTACACTACAGCAGCCTGGGTACTTTGCTAACCAAATGAAAACAGACCGACTGACCCCTGCAAAATTCTCCTCCTCTCTGACCGTGGGCATTGCCTCCCCATCGTCCTCCCTCCTCCCTCCCAGCCTGGGGCGGCAGCTTCCATAACTACTGCTCCTGACGGTATGTCACATTTGTAAGGCTCCTCATATTCTCTAATGATCCCAGACCTTTCTGTATCACTCTCTTGAGACAGATCTGAAATCAGAGAAGGAAAAAAAATTTAAAACTCACTTCTCAAACCATCAGCCTAGCTTGCAAGAGCACTTCTTCAAAGAGCTGTGCTAAGCAGCCGCTGGATGGTAATGGCTTACATCTACTCAAACAAAAAGTCCATACGCAGCTCTCCTTGCAGACAGGCACTTTGATACTATGCTCCTGAGCGGGGTTTAAGAATCTGCAGACACCAAAATAGGAACAGGACCCAGGAGAGATGGACGCAAAAGTAATCAGCACAGGAAGCTTAAAACACAAAATTTGTCTTTGAAAACAAAGCAACATTTTGCCACCATTCTAGGTTCCTGATGGAAATTATCTTATAAAAGAAGTAACAATAGCAACAGGATTCCATAGCACAGAACAAATGAGCCGCTCAAACAATGCAGCAGATGAAAAGCTTGAATCTTTTAAGGGATGGGGGAGCATGAAAACCAAAACCAGAAAACACACTGCTAGAAAGAATTAAAGATTAGGATTAGCAGACTGACAGGACAGAGTCTCATCTGAATTTAGGGCCTGATTTTCCTCCGTAGAACGCAGCAAAAAGCCTCCCTGTTACCCACGGGGTGATCGCAGCCTTCTGCTCCAAACGCTCCCCTGGAACGTGCCAGGAATGCAAACAGAATAATCCATGTGCTGCGGAGACCCAGCACCACTCACTACCCAATACAAATGACTCCCTGTACCCATTAGTCAATTAGAGAGGCCAGAATCTATAGGAATGAGATTAAAAAGAAGTATTTTCTGAAAATTAAAACCCATGAGATTAATTCTCACTGCAAGCAAGAGCGAGCCAAAGACCAGAAAGAAACCCAAGACAAAAAAAGGTAACAGGTATCGTCAAGCAAAAACAATTAAGGGAAAAAATTATAAGCTCCAGCCCTGCAGAAAGTCAAAAAGTTATAATGAATGGTACTTTCCATGGAAATATAAATTAGTAAGAGGCACTCGGCAGCCCACATACCTGCACAGAAATACGGTGAACACATTCACAGGAGCCTCCAAAGACTTTGCAGTAACTTCCAGAAACGCCGAACATGCGAACTCTCTTTGCAAAGCAGCAACTTTCCTCATCAGACTCATCCAGACCTCCTCTAACTCACACAACCTGGTACAGGGGAACATTGTCCTAACCTGGGACATGAGACGACTACCACTCTGTCTCTGAGTTCACACTAACCTAAGATCCCCGCGAAGGCAGGTTTTGAATATATCACCCACAGGTACACAGACACTGCAGCACATTGTACTGTCCCCTTGGTGCCTGTTTTATGACCTTTATAGAATCATAGAATCATACAGGTTGGAAAAGACCTCTAAGATCATCGTGTCCAACCGTCAACCCAACACCACCATGCCCACTACATCATGTCCCTAAGGGCCTCATCTACACGTCTTTTAAATACCTCCAGGGATGGTGACTCCACCACTTCCCTGGGCAGCCTGTTCCAAGGCCTGACCACTCTTTCAGTAAAGAAATTTCTCCTAATGTCCAATCTAAACCTCCCTTGGCGCAACTTGAGGCCATTTCCTCTCGTCCTATCACTGGTTACTTGGGAGAAGAGACCAACACCCACCTTACTACAACCTCCTTTCAGGTAGTTGTAGAGCACGATGAGGTCTCCCCTCAGCCTCCTCTTCTCCAGACTAAACAACCCCAGCTCCCTCAGCCGCTCCTCATAAGACTTGTGCTCCAGGCCCTTCACCAGCTTCGTTGCCCTCCTCTGGACACGCTCCAGCACCGCCATGTCCTTCTTGTAGTGAGGGGCCCAAAACTGAACACAGGATTCGAGGTGCGGCCTCACCAGTGCCGAGTACAGGGGCACGATCACCTCCCTACTCCTGCTGGCCACACTATTTCTGATACAGGCCAGGATGCCGTTGGCCTTCTTGGCCACCTGAGCACACTGCTGGCTCATGTTCAGCCGGCTGTCAACCAGCACCCCCAGGTCCTTTTCCTCTGGGCAGCTTTCCAGCCACTCTTCCCCAAGCCTGTAGCGTTGCCTGGGGTTGTTGTGGCCGAAGTGCAGGACCCGGCACTTGGCCTTGTTGAACCTCATGCAGTTGGCCTCAGCCCATCGATCCAGCCTGTCCAGGTCCCTCTGCAGAGCCTTCCTACCCTCCAGCAGATCAACACTCCCGCCCAGCTTGGTGTTGTCTGCAGACTTACTGAGGGAGCACTCGATCCCCTCGTCCAGATCATTGATAAAGATATTGAACAAGACCAGCCCCAGTACTGAGCCCTGGGGAACACCGCTCGTGACCGGCCACCAGCTGGATTTAACTCCAACTGGATTTAACTTTAGCTGCACTATTGGCCTGGAGAGGATGCTAGAGGATGTTTTAAATAAAGTATTGAATACAGGAAAATGGAGATAATTTTACATTAAATCTTAGCTCACTTACTCTTCATTTTAGTCTGAAAAGCAGCTGCTTCAAAGATTCATGGTTAATGAGCAATTCTAGGCAAAACCCATGGAATACACATGGTTAGGATGAAACTGAGACATGAGCCCAGGCTCGTACACCCAAGCACTACGGTGGATTTCAGTAAAACACTGCATTTCTGAATTAATGCAATACACCAGACTAAATGGGTTTCTGTTAGGAACTGAGAGCTTACTTTAAAAAAGAATTTTTCTCAGACGAGCATAGCACTTCCTGATGGTCATTCTTACAGGAAAATAAAAGGACTTTAATGTGAATTAGCATTAACCGCGCAGACAGGTTATGATGGAGACAGGAGGAAGGCATTGAAAAAATCCATGCTGCAAATGCACAGTTTGCCCATATAAATCGCATCCACGTAAGGACATGTTGTCAGTATAACTACAGTGGCAAACTGTTCCTGATGGACACCCGGCTTACCTCCCCCTGGACCAGCTGCAAATGCAGCCCCTGCTACCTGCCCCAGGCTGGCACCTAGCGTTACCTGCCATCCAGTCCTGAGCTGCCGCTGCCCTTCGCCTTCAAGGCAACTGTGGAAAAAGTCAGAAATCCTAGACACTGCAAATCTACTTGGATGAAAAGGGTTGCATCAGTGCAAGAGCAGAACTCCTTTTTTCCTTTTTTCTCTCTCCATTAGATCTGGTCATTTTTATTTGCAATTTCAAAGCTTTTCATCAGTTTTAAAATTCAGCTACAAGGAAGGAAGACGAGTAGACTTATTCTCTTAAATAAATTCTACTTCCGATGAGCTTTATAGGAGTGAAGGTAAAAACTAAAGAGCAAAATGACACTTAATGCCATCTGTACCAGCAACCTCATTTCTAAAATTCCTCCCTGCTATTTCAAGGCATTACACAAATTCATTTATGACTGTGTGTATGGGTAAAGCCTTTCTGTATCGAAGCATGAGGAAATCAGAAATTTGGGAAGAAATATTTAATCTAAAAGGCAGATAAACACATAAATTGGGGGAAATCCCAGAAAAGACAACTACTCATTAGATTTGGCTGTCTCCTGAACCAGCACATGTTTAGATGCATAGCCTTGAAAGGGCTGCTTTACCAGCCAAATTATGATCTTAACGTTTATGCTAAGCGTCACGGGACTGCAACAATAACAAGTAATTATGAGGGATGGGGAATACAAGAACGATGCACAGGACACACAAAAAGGGACGACAAGAATGACACACACAAGCAGAAAAAGTGGGATTAAAACCAACCAAAAATTAGTCAGACATTTTAACCAGATGGCATTTCCTCTTCCTAGCAGTCTGATGTGCTAAAGCCAAGTACACGTGCTATGACAGCAGATGGAAATCACACAGCTTTGTTTATGTTTGGGACCTACAGTAAAGGGAACCATGCAAGTTTGAGCAGGGAATAATTACCCAGAGCCAAGGAAATGGGTGCTTTTTTGAAAATACCAGTGCACAATTGGGCAGGAGTTATAGTTAATAAAAAACTTGAGACAATTCAGTAACAGGGAAACCCAGGAGCGTTCTCTAAATCACATTCGGGATGGAAAGAGCAAGCTTCAACCTCTTTTGCCACCTCCTCAAAACTGCACCTGACCACAATGCATTTCATAATCTGCCAAACACATTTTCTTCTCTTCAACAAAGCCATTTTACTTTTTTCCCCTTCCACTTCACCCAAACTAGTTACACTCTTCCAAGTAACATCAGTCCTTGGCCACCCCATGATCTACCACAAAATCTACTCAAGAGGGCTAGAAGATAACTTTATATTGATTACTCTTCAAAACCAGACCTTGGGGCATCACAAACTGGGACTGGAGCTTTGTCTGTTTTAAAGACAAGAAACAAAAAATTTGTCTTTCACTCAAGCAGTAATTTCATCTTATTGTGTTCCCAGGCACATCACTTTGTACCTCTTACTTGCCACCATAAGGATTTGCCAAGTTTCTGTGAAGCACTGTGGGACGCCGAGGCTCTGCAGCACGCGCACAGACCGCCCGTCTGCCTACGCAGCACACACCAGCTCCACTGCACCCCAGCCTGCTGTTACAGTTAGCAGCACCCCAACTCTGAGATCGCACAAAAGGACAAGACACTTTCTTTTTAGCAGACACCTTAAGTTTTCAACTCCCTATGAAGCCCTTCCATATTCACAATTTCTATCAGCCTCCTGCTAAAAATAATTCAGTAATAGTCCTCTGCTTGCTTACATGCCCATCCCAATAGTATCTGAATGCATTAAATGAAGAGCACTCGTTTGTGCTGCTGTAGCATTTTTCCTTTCAAAGTTCTCCAATCTCTTCATAAACATTGACTAATGAATCAGGCAATATTTACCCACTTGCCTAGAAAACAGATACACCTTTTTTAACAGCACAAAGTAACAAGAAGTGAGTCATTCACAGAGCCAGGAACAGAAGCGGGACTCTCAGCTCCTATTAACGTGGTGCCTCCCCAAACACCAGTTTCAAAATACTTGCTCGTAAGATGACTGACCCATCTCTCTGGGACACTCTGAAGACTTACCAACCTGCAACGTTGTGCTCCACCCCTGCTACCAGTTAGCCTCAACTCAGAAATGAAGCACCAGGTATAATACGGAGGAAAGAAATAAATAAAAGGTAGCAGAGAGCGCTCTGTTCAAACCGACACCAACAAAAAGTAGCCATCACGCAGCAGGCTGCATTTTACCAGGCATTATTAGTTCAATATTCTGTCATCTCTCACACCACTGTTCATTCAACATCAAACGCCTCAGCAAGGACTTCCCAATTAAAACATGGAAAGGCTAGAATAAAGCATATTTTTGTCACTTCGTTTGTGGGTCTTTTATTCACAATTGAAATAGCTTCACGTTTAATTGTGTACAGAGCCACGCACGCTATCTCAGCACATAGGAGCAAACAGTGACCACTTTAACGCTGCAAGCAATTCTCATCCTGCCCCTTCATCTCTAGCAGGTGGCGTCTATCTGCCTGCGCAAACTGATTGAAATCTCCCGTGAACAAGAACCTTATCTGCAACACTGCACGCAGAGGCTCAGCATGGCCCCGCTCCAGCGTGGCACTTGACACAAGTCAGCCTAATGTGCAGGAAAGGCAGGTACCCGGCACTTCCCAGCCTCACACCTCCTAAGCCCAGGCACCCTGGGGACCTCTGCTATCCTGCCACAAAGTGACAAATTAAGTGACAACCTCCTTACTCCACACTAACCGTCTCAGCAAGAAACCAAGTATTTCCCCACATTATGCTGAAAAACTAACCTCCCCGGTCTCCCTGAGACCACTCAACCTGGAACTGAAAGCTCAAGTCTAACCTCTGCCTCATACCACAGACCTAACAAAAGCTCAGGCCAAGGAGCGCGGTTTCCATGTAAGCCAGCAATTCAGGCAGCCCGCCTCCAGCTGCAAACCTGCACGCTCCCCTCCCCTGTATGAAATACAGAACATACTGCCGAAACTTAGCAAACCATAATGACTTCCATCAGTGGAGCAGTATGTTCTTCCTTTCTCCTGAAAATGAGGGGAAGAAGAAGAATGACAAGAAACAAAAAAGCACCGCCAATAAAGAAAAAGAAAAGAAAAAGACTGCCGTCATCGCCACAGGGAAGCAGAGACACAAACCACAACTCTGCATGTACGCCAGCCTTGCCAATGCTTGGATCGGAAGGCAAAGAAGTCCGCTACAGCAGGATGTGAAGAGCAAAGCCAAAATTCCCTGCTAAATATTGCTGCCAAACAAGCCATTTCTTGTCAATATTTGTAAAACAAATTGAGCCTGTGCTGTAAATATCCCTGCATCTGTGCGCTGTTTGTTTCGGCATGAAGACTTGCAAATAAGGTTCATAGCATACTTGCAGTGGGAGAATAGCGTGAGCAACTCTGGTAGGACTCAGCTGTTCAGGCCCTACAACTGCCCCTTTGTGACTGGTGACAGCCTCCCTCATATCACTGCAACGAGGTGGGCAGCAGTTTGCAGCCACCTGCATACACACCAAAAAAAAAAAAAGCAAAGGAAAAAAAAAATATTTCAAGGGAAAAAAAAAAAATTTAAAAGTTACCTCAACACTACGAGATTGATTTCAGAATGCTTTAAAGGTTTAACAAGCAGATAAGCAGATCAACCACAAAACTTGGTTCAGGCTCAAACCATTTGTTTTTTTGCATGCATTGAGACCTCCTTTGCCACAAGCCAGTCTTCCAGTTCACCTTGCCCCATAAGACAAGTTCACAAATTCTGTTATGACATCCCTCTGTAGGAGGGAGTGATAGAAGTGACATCTCCGACAAATACCCAGCTACAGTTGGACAGATCATCTATTTTTTCCAGGTTCCCCCTAAACAAGTGATCTGAAAGGAAGCACTGCTCAACCCTCGAAGAGGGAATTACAACTATTGACATGTTACAGCACCCTGTCCACTGCTTGTCACTCGGCAAGTGGCAATCTGATTGTGATCTTACTGGCGTCAAAGCAAATTTTGGGAACCTACAAATCTATTCCCAGGTCTCCCAACCTCTTACAGCATGACCTTCAACAGGTTGCTTCACACTCTGGGAATAACTCACCTTTCATTACTAATAGGAAGCTTAACTTAAATATTTCCCCACCATGGTCAGAAGAAAGGTACTGCAAGTACCAAGCTTCCTATGAAATGTATTGAAGCACTACCTGGAGGAGACTGTAAAATACATTTCTTGCAAGCAACTTCCATAACCGAGTTTGGTTTAGACAACAACATTTGGAAAGGGAGAGCGTATTAGGCCTTGATGAATTGAAGTCTTTTTTTACAGCAAAACCAAACACCACGTTTCCCTCCCCATCACCATCACTTACAAACTCAGGAGCCAAAACTTCCCTGGATTTCAAACTGACGTCCTAAACACTGAATCTTTCCTTCCCCAACCCAGAACTAAAATAAATCCTGGAAATGGTTATTGCTTAGTTGCATTACAGCAGCATTTTGAAAGGCCAGATGAACAGCCTCATCATTCCAGCAGTTGTACACACGTGCACAGACACACACTGTAAGCAGTTAAGTCCCCCAACACAGAGGTGGCCTAAAACAAAAGGGAAACAGAAGACACAAAAAGGGAGTGACCACTCCACAGTGTCAAACTAAAGCCAAGAGGCAGGCCCAGCACCCTATCTGCTAGCCATCATTACTGACAACCAAAAATTGTTTATCAATGCTTTCGTTAGAAAAGGAGACTGGATTTCAGAGGTATGCCAGATCTCCACGCAACCTTCTCCTCATTAGGGTCAATACCATTTATTTGCTGGCTTTTCAGCAGGTGGGAAGTGCTACAGGCTTCACTGACCTCTGAGAAGCAGCCCTGCTTTCTGCCAGCGGATGACTTGGAACACCGTCCCCATCAGTTGGGCAGAGATGAAAGTGTCTCTGCATTTGGACAAGCCCAGCAGAATGCAAACAGAAGGCAGAAGCAGAGGACTCCACAGGAGAGATACCTGCCTGGTGGCAGCGGAAGAGCAAGACAGGTTAATCAACAACAAAAGCACGTTAACTTCGCTTTACCAATGACTTATTCTGGGTCACTGCTTGATGGATGGAGGTCGGTTTCAAAAGTATAATTTTAAGGGAGCCACATGATTTTCAGAGCTGATTTAGATTTGTCCACAGCTTACAATTTGTTCATACCATGGCAACCCACCCAAACACACAGGTAGGCAGCAAGCTGTTCCTCTGCAATGCACGAAGGGGAATTTGCCACCTGCAGGCAAAGCTCTCAAAGCTGCAGAGGCAGCGAGGCACTACGATACACAAGCTAAAACCACAGGCAATGTGTTATTGAGCAGAACCACAGTGGAGGCTTTCACATCTGCAAACCAGAAAGCACACACCTGTTCATTCCTCCCCACACAAGCAACTACTTACAAAAAGAAGTTTCCCTGCCTTCATGTTAAAAGTTGCCATGAACCTATACAACCACAGAGGAAGTCTTTAAAAGAAAGCACATTTTATTGAGAAACACAAATGGGTGGACGCTTCAAAACCAACCAAAGAGCCCTACTGCTCGTGCAACATTTGCTGTCGGAGCAGAACTGCCTTGCCCTCCAGCTGAGGCATAACATGTGGGATTCCTCCTCCCTTGGCTTGTGGGAAAACCAGAGCAGTCAGAGTTTCCATGCTACGTGCCCCCCATGAAAGGCAATGCTAGCTGGGGTCTCCAGCTTCAGGCTGAAAAACATGCTGTCAGAGGAGAAGTGACAACAGCCATAATGAAAAAATGATTCCCCACCACTGGTCTGAAGGAAGAGAGGATGGTAAGATGTAGGCTCCCTACAGCTATGAAGAAACTGCACAGAATGATGTGGGTTCAGTTACAGAGCCATCAAAAAAGCCAAGTCAGCAATAAAAGCCAAAAGGGGAAAGGGAAAAAACTGAGAAGAACAGCGTGACACATACCCGCAGTCTATCCAGCTTATAGTACCTCGTCCTTTCACCTCCTGGGCCACGCTGGACAGTAACCTGAGTGAGCTTTCTGCAGCAGCAGCTGGAAAACAAAACAAAATAATAATAAAAATAAATCAACAGCAGCATTATTACTCCAGATAGAAAAACACAATGGTGCATTCCTTTGTTCTGAAGCACTGGAAGAACATTTTGTCTAATTTGAAGAAACCAGTATGAGAGGGATCAGTAAAATCTTCTGTAAACTAGAAGGAATGCTGGCTGCAGCTGAAGTTGGGTGGCTCCTTCCCTCCACCCCCCTTGAACAACAACTGAAATTCATACCTCCAGGCACGCTCCCTGACCTACATTTATGGAGCTATATTGTGTCCTCTCCTGCAAACCAGCTTCCATCCCAACACTGCCTTTTTCCTGTGGCTGCGCATTAACCCGTTTGTACCGCTGTCTGCTAATTAGAGCAACTTCATTTAGGACCTTCATCAGCTGTAAGAGCAAGTCATTCAGCATCTCTGCCTGCCTCAATTCTATCCATGTCATACACAGAAAATAACACACTGTTGTTCTCATAACAACACAAACCTCACATATAACAAATAAACCCTGGGAGATACCCAAACAGTTGTGAGGAGCTCAAAACTATTAGCAGAAAGCACCCAGAAAAGGTCCTTCCAAGAACTGGCTGTATTATAAATACCCAACTGAGATTTTAAAATGCCATGCCACATGTGTAGATTTTGCAAAACACTTCCATTTCAAAATGATCTTATAAATGGTATTAAAAATAAACACAGAAGAAAAATGGGACAAGAGCTCAGGAGAGAAAAATATAGAGGTTCAAACAAGTATCAATTCCCAAAAAAATCTAACAGAAACTGTTTCCTGCCTCGATAAATAGAAAATAGAAACCCAGAGCCTCTTCCAGATCTATTTAAACTGCTGCTGCTCCACAACTACTTCAACTAATTGAATATAAGAACAGCTATAGTGGGTCAGACTGAATGCCTCTATAGACCAATATCTTGTCTCCAACATTTGAGAAGGTGAAGGCCTATATAGGTCAGAGCAGACAAGTAGAGTCAGTGGGTAGTGATAGCCCCCTCAAATAATCTCTAAGCCTCCACACTTTTTATCTCAACAGTCTCCTGAGCCAGAAACAGCTTCTTTATATTCGACAGCCTTTGCTTGGGCCTGATGCCATCAGAGACGCCAGCCCACACACATGAGCTCTCAAGAAACTCTCCTACCCCCAATACTGATAACATGCAACTGCCACCTCTCTCCAACACAGCGACATAGACACGTGGGGGAATTCTTAGCATGTACTTAGAGTGGAACAGTTTGGCAAACACCCTTTAAAAAATAAGCATTCAGGATAGGACAGACTTGTCCCAGAAGACTCATTAGTTGAGCAGCCCTGGCAGGATACCAGCTGGTAGGGTGAACTAAACATCTCCTGTAAACGAGGACATCTCCTGAAACCGATGAATTTTCTGCGTGAGATAGAAATACTCGTCTAGTTTTGCTCAGCTGAGAAGCAAAGCCTTTGTTCCAGCAGTACGATCAGATGCTGGCCAACATCTCATCACGGCTAGGGGATGTATATCTGGGATTAGAATTGCACCTCCAAATTCCTACCTCTTTTTTCCCCTCCCCTCTTTCTGAGTGACAGTTAGGCAAGAGATTTCTAATTGCGCAAAGGATCGCTGTTCTAGGAAGAAACATTAATCCCACAGTCAGCTCTGCATGCAAAGCTCTAGACTGCTAAAACCAACCAATTAAATAACAAAAACAGAAAAAAGAAATCTCCACAACACGGCTTTTGAACAATGCCCATAGGGCAACATTTATTTGATGAGTGTCAGAGCTGAAGTGTTCTGGTTGTGCTTCTAAAAATGAAAGCAACCACCACTTAAAATATTAAGCATAAAAAGAAAATTTTTCCTTTAAAAAGCTGAATAATACAGATGTCTTTTTTATCTAAAGTGTTCCTTTCAAAATCAAAAAGCGTTAGAAACTCTTTTATGACGTTCGCTTTGAACCTGTTACTACAAAACCATCTGGCCAAGTTCGAGTGCTCAAAGTTCCCCACTATAGCAAAACACAAATATTTTAAGAAAAATTAAGTCACATATATAATTTTAACTGTTTCAGAATAAGCATATCTTGAGGAAACAAAGCTACTTATCCCAGCACCTGCACATTTTTGTCTGCAAAATTTCTGATATTGGCAGGGGGAAGGAGGGAGGATATCAGGTCACCACACACTGCTCCAATTTGCCACACTATAAACCCAGAACAACTCTACGAACGTCATTGTGTTCAACTGAGATAAGACCTTTGCAATAGGTCAGAAAGGGAGGACCGAGCCCCAAAACAAAGCACTACCCTGTATTGCTTCCCTGGAGGAAGGAAAAGGAAGCAACAACAAAAACAAAACCAAACAAAAATCATCTTAGTGACACATTTTACTTCTTGCTGTCTAATGACTTCCACATCCACAACAGCATTCTGCACTTGCGTATGGAGCTTAAAGATTGTTCCTTCATTTTACATGGTGTCACACAAAACAACACACCAAAGCAAACAAGGTGACAAAGGAGAAAAGGTACAGCAGGAGCAGAACAGAGCAAAAGGAAGAGTGAACAGACAGGTAAGAGCAAGAGTGAACAACCAGAAAGGGGAGCCTGAATGAGAGAGAGGACAGCAAAGAGATTCAAGGA
Source organism: Calonectris borealis (assembly GCF_964195595.1). Taxonomy (NCBI): domain Eukaryota; kingdom Metazoa; phylum Chordata; class Aves; order Procellariiformes; family Procellariidae; genus Calonectris; species Calonectris borealis. The sequence goes on from NC_134317.1 coordinate 12,927,196, forward strand.
GACAGGTGGCATGATGTGAAATGAGCCATTTCTCCCTCTTACACAAGCAACTAATTTTTTTTTTTATATTTTGTTAATTAAAGTTGAAAGACAACCATGGGACACCCAAAGCTGTCAGAAGCGAAGATGGATTGATTTCAGTACTATAACTATTCATTAAGCCTTTTGGTGTCACCAGGAAATCGAAACTTGCAAAATACTGTGATAAACACCAGAAAGCTCTGGCTGATAGCTATCACAAGCAGTCAGTTTTGGAGACAAAGCCAGAATAAAGTACATTTTTGCCAATGTGACAGAGCAATTAGAAGACCAAATGAAGATGACTCCAATCTTGAAACACCAGGAACCTCTGAGTTAGAACAAAGGACACCGGTCTTGAAGAAGCTCTTATAGTCACCTAAGACAACACTGAACAGAGAGCAAGTAAGGGTGAAGAGCTTAGTCATCTGAGCATGTACACAGGTAATCAAACACACACACACCTTGCTGGGCACAAAGAGCCGTGACATCAAAAAAAAAAACAAAAGAGGACTTACCAGATTTGGAATACAGCACTAGTACATTATTCCGTGTCCTGAGAAGCTTCTTAAAATCCTTGTGGTCACTTATTTTTTCTATGAGCGGAGACACCTTCAACGAGTACACGAATGCTGGCAAGAATGCCTACACAAACATAAAGCCAGAAACATTAGTAACAGCTTCCATGCTGAGAAACAAAATACAAAGACTGCTTTTGAAATTGCCTTGACCTTTTTCCATAATCTTGAGACACACTGCCTTAAATAAACTATCATATTGATTTGATCAGCAAAAGTCAAAAAAAAAAAAGAAAAAAAAAGCCATACACATGACTTGTTGAAACTGGACCAATACCACTCCCAGCAAGCATCCTTAAGCGGAAAGATGAGATAAGCACAACATCAAGAAATATGGTTTTAGTTAAGAAGCCACCCCCTTTAAAAGTTGTCCCCTAGTCAGATAATCAGATAAAAATTCTTACGTAAATGTAATATACTGCAACAAGAGAAGCAGCAAATTACTACTTCAAGAGCACTCTTGTCCCTAGATCTCAGAATACTCTGCAAACTCAATTAAGTACTTTGATATCCCACAGAAGACAGTGAGAGCCATGAAGTTAAAATAACTAACCCATGGTGACACAGAGCAGATGAAGGAAATGAAAACAGAATTTGCAAGTAATCCAGCATCCGCATTACGGCACTAACCACAACCCTCTCCCACCCGGCCTTCCAAAGCAGAACAGGGCTTATGTTCTGGCCATGCCGTACCTCACACACACCCCAGTGCCTTTGCCACAAGATCAAGTTTGGCTTCCACTGGCCACATGGAAGGCACGGCATTTAATCTCTCTGCATCTCAGTTCTGTATCTAAGCAAAGAAGTTTTTGTTGTTGTTGTTGTATCTTTTAGTCTATTTAAATCATGACCGCTCCAGAGCAAATTCTTTTATCCTACCATAAAGTAAAACTGTTATCAAAATACAACCATAACCTCAGCTGGGGCCTTCACTGCTCATTTGTACTGCAATAATCTTCAATAATAATAATAATCTTATCCATCATGCTACGTTGCCTCCCTTCTGCACTATACTGAATTCATACTAATGGAATGATTATGGGAAGCTTAGCTGGAGAAATTATCTAGTTTACTTTCACCTTACAGTAAAACCTTAACACTTAATTGCTTGGCTAAAAGCTTTAGCTCATTTGCGTAACACACACAAGAGGTTCAATGTTTTCTTAATTACAGAACTAATTTTGATCATGTCTCATTCTAACTGGGCTGGAAAATGTGTCCAGCGTGGATGTGAAGAAGTAAGAGGCTGTTCTTCTTGCATCCCATGTATTACAGATTGCAGCATTCAAAACAAAGTCAGAACATGCAGCCCCAGGCACTACACGTCATTACAAATTCAGCTATTTGCAAACACCGCATCACTGAGGCACAGAAAGAAAACCTGCACCTACGAAACATATTTTATAGGTGCCAGGAGTTTTTACATGAGGAAAGGGGAGGGGGGGGTTTGGGATGCACGGGTGTCCTGCTTTTGGCTGGGATAGGGTTAAATTTCTGCCTAGTGCTGTGTTTTGGATTTAGTAGGAGAAGAATGTTGGTAACACTGATGTTTTCAGTTGTTGCTAAGTTCCCTCCTAGTCCAAGGACAGCTCCCATGCCCTACCAACTGAGCTAGGTGCACAAAGATGGCAGGGAACATAATCAGGACAGCCAGCCCAGCTGGCTAACGGGATATTCCATACCATGTGACGTCATGCTCAGTATATGAACGGTAGGCGTGATACAGGAAGCACCGATTGCTACCTGGTTATCGGTCAGCGCGGGTGGTGAGCAATTGCATTGTGCATCACTCATTTTGTATATTCTATCCTTATCATTATTATTTTCCCTTTTCTGTTCTACTAAACTGTCTTTATCTCAACCCATGAGTTTTTTTTTCACTCTTACTCTTCCAATTCTCTCCCCGTCCCACTGGGGGGGAGGGGAGGGGGGTGAGCAAGCGGCTGCGTGGTATTTGGCTGCCTGCTGGGTTAAACCACGACAACGGGGTAGAGGCTGAGCTGAAATGGGGGTCATCCTCAAAATAACCTCAGGACATGTTTGGGAATTTAAAGTTACTGGAAGATACACCTTTAACATAAGATATAAAAGCACAACAGGCTGCACAGGCTTAGGGTGAACAAGTTATCCCACTCCACAGGTAGGATTCCCACCACCGAGCCCTGCTGACCAGATTGTCTAACTGTAAGAAAGGAAAAAGTGCATTCGCAAGTCAGTCCCTACCTTCAACATAAACGTCCTTGATGCTTTAATTCAACCAACACACTCACATTCTTCTAAATCCAGATGTCCAGAGCTCAGCCTTCCTACTTCAGGCTGGTGCACGTGAATCATTTGTGTATTTTCTCAGATAAATACATAGTGTTGCCAATCAAAGTAGACAAAGATAGTTGTCCTAAGTGAGGTGACAGAGACATGCAAATTCCTGCTCAAAACTCATCACAATCAGAGGCTGTACAGGAGGCATTAATCTAACATTGGACATATAAGCAGATCTCTTTAATCCTAAGTACTTTTTTAATATACTTTTTCCTTCACCTCAATTTTTTTAACTATCCAAGTGTCTTAGAGTTTTACTTATGTCTTGGGTTACAGAAGGCTAAACCTAAACTTCACTGAAACTAAGACTGAACACAGGGGGAAAAAGTGAAACGACAAGTTGCTTCTTTTAGAAGTTTTCTTCATTTAGAAAACTGGACTCAAATAAGGATATTATAGTCTATGAACTCACTGCCAAAAAGAAAGAATTGGACTAAAAAAGCCACAAAGGCCACTTTCAACATGACACCAAATGGTATTATGAACTTTGTTTAAACATCTGTACAGCTTTACTGATAGCTTGGAAGCACATGTATTTCATGTCTTTTCCAGATGGAAAGGCTGTTTAGCCAATTTCAGTGAATTTTCTTTCTTTTTTTTTTTTCCTTATAATGGCAGAGCTATAAACCTTTGAAAAATTGGATTCTGGAAACAGTGACTGCTGTAACTACTGCCTTGTCGGTGTTGCCACTAACAGAAAACTCGCTGCGCTGGTGGAACAGCAGGCACTTGGAGGGAGAAGCACGTCACATTGCACATATCTGCTGCTACTCTGATCAATTCCTCCCCAGGTATCAAATCAATACATGTTACTCATTTTCCTGCAGTTTTACTACAGCAGCTTTCTCCGATCCCATGGTTTAGACCAAAACCCACTGGGAAAGGCATTGTGCATACAAGCGCACCAGTCAGCCCTGTCGAATAAATCATCATCTCCCTTTAATTAAGATTAATGTTGCAGCCTTTCCTGGTTATAAAAGCCAAAAAGTCCAAGCTGAAGGCATCAAGTTGGACAGAAACACCCTGCCTGCACATCCAAGGCAGCTGCAACAATACTGGGAGGTTATCAGCTGAGCTGAAAAGTTCACCACCTCCCAATACGTATTTGCACTACATGGTGTTTGCAAACTGATAAGGATTAAGCAGTTCCACACTCTCCAGCTTTCTCCCGCTGAAATTAATGAAGACCCTACCCAGGAATAAACGAGAGGCCGGTTTATCGTTAAACCTCCCGAAGAACCTCTGCCTTCACTACCAGCTCCATTGAAGGCAAATGATGCTGAGCAGTCATTTTCACCCGATGCCAGTCCCAGCCATGGGGCTGCTTTGCCCTGCTCCAGAGCCAACGCTGTGATGACCGTACCAGCAGCTACAGCCTCACCAGGGTTACAGCCAGTAGTTCTGGCAACAGCATGAAATTAAGAGGATGGTAAAAGAGAATCCTATGGAAGTAGTTACACACTTTTCTTCATCACAGAAAACAAGGCTCATATTCCTGCACAGCCCACAGGCAAAGCGGCAGCAAAGACAAGGCTCATTTGCATGTACTGTGCTATACAACTTTAATTGTGAGATATGACTCAGGTAGATTTACTCCAGACATTTTGCTCAAGTCTTTGCAGAAGAGCTCATCAGCCAGGCTGCCCGATCAAGCACATTGCTGCTTGTTTAAATCCAGGGCACGAGAGGAGATGAGCTCACATTAAAAAAAGAAGAGGTCAAAAAAGGTGACAGCCCCTCCTGGGCAGGCAGCCTCTTTTCATATGCGTCAGGAAGTGCTACATTCACACATATGGAACTCTATAAATAAGAAACAAGCTAAACTCTCTTGTCACTTGAGCATCCTAAAGCTTTAAAATCTATTCACAAGCACTGCTGAAAAGCTAAGAAACACTCCAAACATTTTTCTCAAGAAGCTGCCTACCTTGGTACCCGTTAAAGTAGAAGGCATATTAGGACCAATGCGTGTAACATCTGTGCCACCCCTGCCCTGTGGCAGTTATGCTGACAAGAAATTGCAATAAAACTGAGGGAAGGTCTACTTTATTTCATGCTGTGTTTGCACAGCGCCTAGCATAACGGGTCCTCATCAATGGCTGGCTCGGTGAGCTAGAACCAACACAGCAGTCACCTGGTGTCCTTGGATGCAGGAAACTTTGGTGGAGACCTTCAGAAAAAGGCAGACTACACGCAGCAGACTATGAAACGCAAATCTGGTAGCACTTCTAGTCTGCAGATTTTCCCCAGCTTAAGATCTCAATCTGAATCTATTTTCACAGAATTTTTTATGGCGTAGCTCACACATCAGTCATGTGATTGTAGTGCCTGATCTAAGATGCATGAAGGATTCTCAAGTAAAACGTAAGTGAACCCAAACCCTCAAGACAGTCAATTCAAAACTGCTGAGAGACACTGCTATTTGAGTACAAGGTACAAAAACACACGTGCTCTAACTCTGCCTCTGCTCTTCAAATCGAAGTATGTATTTAAATATACAATCTTGCAAGCTAGGTGGAAGAAGTCTGATCAGTCAAAAAGGTTTAATTTTCCTTTTTTCCCCCCACTCTCCAGCAATTCCTTGCAGAGCTGCCAAACATACGCAAGTGTTTAAGAGCAGTGAAGCACTCCACAAGCCCACTCCCTTAGAATTGGTACCCAAGAAACATCTGAGCTTTCAGAAACCCAGAGGCAGAGAGTTACAGGCAAATAACCATTTGCTAATTTTACTTCCAGGACTGACACTATTGAAAAACGTGGTCATCCCTCAGGCCGTGTTTTCTCAAAATCACCAAGGATCTGAGAAAGCAGAGTTTATTTATCAAGTTTTCACTCTTCTCTGAATCTCATTTCAGAATGAAAAAAGGGAATATCTTTCAAGTAGCCACAAGAATGTATTTTCACATTTTACATTTATTATTTAAATTAAATGTGATAAATGCTTAACTGCTGCTCCCACAGAACCCAGTTCAATTTATGAGTTGCTCCCCACAAAAGCTTCGTGACAGCATGGTCTTTTGCTAAGGATAAACAGCACGTCTGGAGAATAATTTTCTTATTTATTTATTTTAAATCAAGGGCAATGAAAACACATGGTTTTAAAAACAAGAAAACACAAATCAAAATTAAATAAGGAGGCACTATCAGAGGAGTAGCATTGTACACTGGACAGAAAAACTATTTCCTATTTCTCCTATTTTCAGCTCAAGAGCATGAAAAAATATATTTCCCTGGACACAAATTATGCATAAAAAACTATAAATAGGCATGCAGCTGAAACAGTGCTTAGGTGCCTGAATCCATATGCCAACATACAATTTTTATGCGCACACTTACATGTATAATTAGGTAGACAATTTGCACACTATTCATCAAGAATAGCTGGGGCTGACACGAACAACGCTGATTCCAGCACAACTGCTGCTTGGCACGGATGCAGTTTTACACTCGACCACAATTTCAAAAGCCCATTTTTCAGCAAGACATTGACTTTGATTTCTGTCTTAGCTTAACCGCCCACTGATGTCATTCTCATTTTGGGACAACAGCATTCAACCCACTATAAATATGATCAATGAGCGACCCTGTACACATGAAACAGATTGTGTCTGACAAGGCATTTTATGGGAATCTAGCTGAAGAGCAAACCTGCCTCAAAATTCCAAGCAGTAATGGAAATGACTGAATTTAATTTCATAATTAGTTTCTTTAAGAAGGGACTAAATCACATTCTAAACAAGGTCTCCCCTGCTACATTAAAATGGGTAAGGGGAGGATGACACAGGCAAGAAATCCCAGGAACAAGACCGGATCTCACCTTCCCTTTCCTACTTAGTTCCCAAAATGAACCCTGTGGTGGAGTGCACACTTAACTTCAGAAGGTGGATTTGAGGGAACATCTCTGTACTACAGTGATGGAGGTTTGTAAACCTGCAGATCAGCCGGTGGCACGGCCAGGTCCTGGGGTGCAGGCAGTGTGCACGTACTGAAAATACCAGGTCTAAGTCATCTCCAGGCAAGCACAAGAGAGAAACAGATCTGTTGCTCCCTTCCCCCCCAATTTGTTCTCACTTAAAAATACAAGATGTTCAAATCCAAAGCCCCCTTGTTTACAAGAATCACAGTTTGACTGCAGATGTTTTATCTTCCTTGTTCCTCATACAAACCACTCTTGACCTTGTGCAATAATTGCTTGCTTTTCACTCACAAGCCCTCCCTCTGCTGCTATTTACATTCAGGGTTGTGCTGCTTTGATCACTGAGCCATTTGTAACAAATGCCTTCCAAGATGGATAGTGATAAGTAGGACAGTCCCCTGTTTTCATTCATGATTAATATCCAAAATAGCTGTAGAAACATTTTAATCAAATCAGATGAGGGGAGACAGGTTATCTCTGTTACCCAAAGGTACCTCAAGGAAGCCTGCCAAGAATTTATTACGTGAATGAGGGGGGAAGAGAAAGTGTAGCACTTGGGTCTCAGACTTCAGGGGTCACAACTGAAGTAGCCCCTGCAGTAGCCCCTGCAATCCAGCTGGGACCACAACACAATCTTCTCCCAACCACATATGCAGGGGTTCCCAAACTGCAACCTGTTGAGGACCCCCAGCACAGAGGCTGCAGCACATTATCTGCGACTGATCCGAAAAGCCATCTACGGGCTCAGTGGGGAGCGGCGACTCCAGCAGCATGGGATGGCCAGGTGCGGAGCACTCCAGCAGACACACCGGCAGATCAACAGCTCCTGCATCGGAAGACTGACAGCATTAGAAAACCATGGTTTTGCCCAATGGATTTACATTTGCACACTCTCCCATTGGCCACTTCTTGGTTTTTGTTCATTTCCCATAAGCTCTATGGAAGAATGCATTCTTACTCTGTATATAATCCAGATCAATCAACTCTCACCTCTAGCCATTTAAGGAATAAAAAGACCCAAGCACTGCTAACATTTTATTGTGGTGGGTCATGTCTGCAAGAGACAAGCGTCGTATCTTTTGTTCACAAACGAAGGCAAATTAAAATCCTGACACAGAGTGTCTTGGTATTCTTTAACTTAGGCTGAAGAATGCTGCAAATAAGGCATTCCACTTAATGTGGTACCGCTATGTTCACTTTCCAAATATAGAAGATAGCAAAAAATACCATGGAGACGTCGAGATTTGACTAGACTCTACTGTTCATATTGTTCTTAAACACTGGGTTTTAAGGAACATAAGCTACAGGCATAATAGTGTATACTAAGGGTTGTTCTTAAGGGCTCTGTATAGCCAATTAATTGTATGGTTTATCACTGGTTTTCAAACACTTACTGAAGGAAAACCTGTGCAACTATTTACTAATTAACAACTGACTGTAATATGGTGAATTACTAATGCTGACAAAGAACTTCCTCCTTATTAGGAATGTGAAGCTTGCTCTCTCTTCAAGCCAGGCATTGGTGCAACATACATTAAACAAGCTGCTGATGAAATAATGTTTCAGATATCACTTCTGAACGAGCACATTTGGATGACTTCAGAAGCTAAGGGCATGAGCAAAGCATATGCCACATAATCCCCCACTAAAAATTGGGTTTTGAAGAAGTTTAAAGAAGCATCACCTACTCAAGAAGCACGTAGGAGATGCTATAAAAAGACGACAAAAACACTATTAATGGGACTTCCAAAGAAGAGAGGACGAAAAATGACACCTGAAAATCCTTAGCACTTTATATGGCACTTGTCATCTTCAAAGCATTGCACAAATATTAACTAATTAATCCTCACATTTTTCTACCAGGCGACAGGAGACGAAGCTTAATTTAAATAGTTAGAGTCACAAGAAAGGAAGCGATCTGTAAGAGGCAAAAGGGAGGCAGCATCAGAGCAAGCTGGCACACAGCTGATCCTAGGGCAGCACACAACCACATGCTCATGGTGTGTCATCTCCTGAAAAGTGAGGAGGGCGCGAGAAAGAGTCTATCTGCAGTCACTCAGCAAATATGCTATATGACTATATACCCAAAGACAACAGACAGGACATCATCAAGGCAGCCACAAATGAGATTACCTTTGTTATCTGTGTTCTGCAAGCGCACAAATCACAGCGCCCTCCACCAATGCTACCAGCTACGCTCAGCTAGCAAACTGCCGAAACTAAGTCCTGCTTTGCTATCACAATTTTTTGCCATTCACAAGCTTGAAATGGTGACAGGATCAAGGTAAACCATAACTCATTTCCAAAGCAACCCTGCTCGCATCAAGAAATTTAAGGCAATGCTAGTTTGTCATTCTGGTTGCAAATTGCATTAAGTTTTTCCATTCACAGACCTCCAAACACAACTCTGAAGAAAGGTAAGTCTCATTACCTCCATTTTACTGAAATGAAGGAACTCAAGGAACTGCGTCACCAAAAATCAAAAGAAACAGTCAACAACAGAACAAGCATCTCTTCCATCACCAATTGTTCATGACGTTGTGAACACACCCCTAGGCAGAAACACCACTTCTGATGACCACACCACACTTGTGGCAACATCCCTGGCCCTCTGAAGTAAACTGGCACTTTGGCACCAAAGCCAATGGATCACTCCATAAGGTACGGAGTTGAGTAACAAAAACCAGTCCTGAAAGCCAAGGTTTGATTTGGGAAGGGCATCTGAGGAGATCTTGAGAGGCATCTGAGAAAGTCACAAGCTTTACAAATCCGTATTCTGAAGAGGGAACAGGTGAAGTAGGAATGGGGCAGGGGGACAGCGAGTAAGGGATTTGCCTCTCCAATACCCTCCCTCCGACTGCAGCAAAACACTTCCCAAAGCAGCTCCTGCAGTACAAACAGTAACTGGACGGGAAGAGGCACTCCTGAATTCAAGCCCAAATGCCACCACCGGAAACAGCACCTGAGCACTGCAGAGGAGAAGCAGTGCTCGCACCCTGCCTGCAAACTCACCGGAGGCCAAGCCACTGCTGCCACTGTGCAGGGCTACAAAGAGCGAGCCACGTCCAAGCCCTCCCCACAGGCCTGGATTCACAAGTCTGTGTCACTGCTCACCAGTGCATTTGCCGTGACATTACTGGGACTTGAGGAGCTGGAAGCCTGAAATGTTCCTTTCAAGCTTTTCTTTGAAGGCACCGAGTTTGAATGGCACCAGGTCAAGAAGCCTGCTTCCCAATGGCTGTAAGTCGGTCAGACTCTCTTGACTTAGTTTCTCTGTCATTAAGCCAACACTTGAAAGACAAACTGACCTTTGCCGTGTTGGCCTGAGATAACATTCATCAGTGTTTGTAAAGCAAACGGATCCCAGATGCGTAATCCTGCTGGAAGCAGTGGCTGGCCACTGCTAGGGAAAGGACAGTACCCGATACATCAGAGGAAATGCAAATCCACCTTCGTGTGAAACTCCTTCCCAATGCCTTTAACAGTAAATTCAGTCCTTTGAGCGTGAAATATAGTCAACCACTTGACATACCAAATAGGGAAGTACCTCTAAAGTTAAACCACAACTTCTCTATGACTCTCCAACTCATTCAAGAAATAAAACTTTACAGCAGGTGGAGATCACTGCAGTATCTTTCTCACATGCGTGTCCCATATTCAGGGTGATGCAGAAGATAACAACTTAACATCTTTCATTAGAAGATACATTAGAAGAAATGTTTTCTTCATCCAGCTTTGTAGTTTTCCTTTCACAAATGCAGGAAGTCTTACAGAGATAAGGATTTCAATTCCCAGAAGCCACCTCCAATTTTGGGTCCTACTTTAAAAACGAGTCCTATTTTTCAGGAGCGCTATGCATGCACGACTCTAGCTGCTGTCCCAGGTGCACTGCAAGCACTCAGACTTCCGGGGGGCGGGGGAGAGGAAAAAAAAAAATCATATTTGGGTACATAAAAAAGTAAAAAAGGACAGGCTGGAAGGAAAGACAATGTTCTCATTAACCTCTGTCCTACCAAGCAGCTCGCATTACCTTCGCTTTAACTTTACACACTGAGAACATCCTGATTTAACAACCTCACTGACTTTGCAAACATTGACTCAAGAAAAATCTAAAAGCAGGTTTTGCAATGTCACAGCTGTAGGCTAGTTTTTTAATCCTGGAGTACAGCGAGTTACATATTTCAAGATGAAAAATCGCACCTTCAAGTGCAAGATAATGCAAATTGGAAGAAATAATTTAAACTACTCGTACACAGGAAAGGGGAAAGAATTAGCTGAATCAACAGCTCAATGAAGACATCTGCTCAGCATGCAGCATCACAGAGCAAATAAAATGCTGGGGCAAATTAAGAAGGGGAAGAGAGAATAATGTGGACAAATTATAATGGCTTCGTATAATTTCACTGACAACGGCAGGCCCACTCTGCTCATCTCAAAGACACCAGCAATCCAAAAGGTCCAAAGAAGGGCAGCTAGAATAGTTAGAAACAACATATTCACATGAAGAAAGCTGGGGAAAAAAAATCTTTTAATCTACAAAAAGAAATCACAGCAAAATACTTATATTAACATAAAATGAATGTTACAGTAAGATAAGGTCTGACAGTAACTGTTGATATAGTAGGAAATACCACAAATAACTCCGTGCGTTTAGTTATCTGAAATGAAGTCCACTTGTAACTCCACTTGGTCCACAGTATATACTTAATCCGAGGAATACACTTCCACAAGTATCATTGAGCAGAGTACTGTGTATATTAAAGATGAGCCACAGGGAAAAAAAAAAGCCATACTAAGACCTCTCCAACATTTTTGCAAGAGTTCAGCCTGACTTCAGTTTCACTTGAAATCAATAAATAAATTGCAGACATCAGAGGTCTGTGCTTCTAGACCAAGCTTAGAACAAAACAAAAATCGTGCAGGATGAACAGCATTTCTTTTCCCTCCTCCTGAATGAGCTGATAGCTAGGCCCCTGCCAAGGGCAAAAGGCTACATCAGACAGGGCCAATGCTTTCTGTCCCACAATGGCAATTCTAATGTTAGTACAGAATAAGCGTAGGGCAATTAGCAATTCCACACTTGATTTGTATGAATTAGATAAGCACTCCCAGGTCATGCATTTCCAAATACATTTCAGATCACGTGTGCATAAAAAAATTAGCATAGTTTTTCATTAATTATTAACTCTATTAGTCCAGGCAGAAGGAAGAAGTGTAGTTCATACCAATAAAGTAAATAAAGAAATGCTTTAAATCACGCCTTTGCCAATCTTTTGAGGTATTTATGCTAAATTCTGTGGATAAAAAAAGAAAAATCAGACTTTAAAATATTTCTGTAAGTCTAAGGGTCTCCCTGAGGTAAGGAGTGTTCTACTTCGTGTAATTTCAATGAAACATTCCCAGATCCTCCAGAATGCACTAAGATGGAGAGCACCACGTTTGAGGGACGCACAGGCAGGGGCGGCAGGACTGCCCACGGGCACCAGGACTGCCCACGGCCGCCCGTGCCCGCGCACAGGTGCACGAAGCCGAGCGAGGCAGCTTTGCCGCGGCAGAGCCACCGCCGAGGGAAACCCTCTGCCCCCGCGGCACCAATTTTCACACGAAACTCACTCAGGAACGAAGCGCCCGCCGGTCGGAGCCCCCGGGGCCGGGGCCGGCCGAGGCAGCAGGGGGCTCCAGCCCGCAGCCGCTCGGGAAGACGCCGCCGCACGCCGGAGTGGGTTTTCTCGGGGTGTTTTTTTGAAAGACAGACAGAAAGGGAGGGAGGGAAGCAGGAAAGCAGCACACGGGCTGAGGGCTAGGGAAACACCCGGGAGGAGAGCTGCCGGAGCCCAGCCATGCCGCGCTGTGCCGTGCCGAGCCCGCCCGGGGCGGCGGCGGGTGCGGGCGGCGGGGGCGGCCGCCGCGCCCAGCCCGAGGGGCCCGTCCCGCTCCCAACTTTCGCCCAACTCCGCCGGCCGCGCCGCGCCGAGCGCCCCGGCCCGGGGAAGGGGACACCCCGCGCCCGCCACCCGCCGCCCCGGGGCGCGGCCGCCGCCACTCACCGCCAGGCCGAGCAGCAGCAGCGGGAGCCGCCCGCGGCGCCGCGCAGCCCCCGCGTCCTGCCCCGGCACAGCCATCGCCGCCGCCGAGCCGGACCCGCTCCGGACCCGCCGCCGCCGCTGCGGGCTGCTGCCACGTCTGGCGGCGCAGGCGCGCTCCGCCGCTACCGCCCGCCCGCGCGGCGGCATGACGGGGCTTGTAGTCCGCCCCGCGGCCCGGACCGGGGCGGGGGGGGGACACCCCCCCGCAGAGCGCGTGCAGCTCCCGCAGGGACCCGGCGCATGGCAAAAGGAAAACAAACCCAAAAGCCACGCACCCCCCCTCCCCCAACTACTGCCGGCAATCACAATTAAAAAGGAGTCTCCGTCCAGTTTGTTTCAACAGAGATTAGAAAGAAAAAAGTTCCAGCTCTTTTTCGCTCATGTCCCACCGGCCTCCGCTCTAGGATTAGTCTTTCGTGCGTCCACCTCTCTCCCAGTGTGTACCCTACTCTAGAGAGCCTTCTGGCAAATAACCTCGTGCTTGATGCTTTTTTGTGATGATCTTTAAAAGCTTCTGCTGTCTTAGATCCGGAGTAAGAGGTGAACAGAGAGCAAAAAAGAAGGAAAGGAGGGAGAGAGAGTTAACTGGAAGAGAGGCTTAGAAACTAGGACCTGTTCTCCGTGTAAGTTGTTGCCACTTGTTATCATTAAATCCTAAAGGAGAAACCCGCTTTATCTTTGCACATCGGCAACGATGCTAAAGTGCAAGCAAATAAATACACTGAGTCAGACCAGGATCAATTTGTGCAATCTCCATTATAAACATGCTACTTGAATGATCGTTGCATCCAGACGAACAAATTGGTCTGTGCCCCTAGTTAGGGACATTCAGTGAGCCAGCTCTGCCTCGCAAGGACATCCCAGATGTCCTGCCAGTAATCTTAATGTCAAAGCGGGTCAGCCGCGTTATAATTGGCTTCCCACAAACAGACGGGATCTTCACCAACCGCCCAGTGGCCGTGTGAAATTCTTCCTTGGCTCAGAAACATCAAAGGAAAATCAAAGGCATCTTTTCGAGTCTGATCCTTACAGCTGACTGTCGCCTGAGCATTAGACTAAGAGGTTGGCTGCAAGGGAGCAATTTGTAGATCTATACAGCTGACTGATCATTTCAAGCGGTGATCATGAAAACTGAATGCCATTGACATTAACAAGTCCCCTGGTGGAGATGTAATTTTGCAAAGCAGAAACACACATAGAGAAAGTTATTACTATTAACATTTACACTTTTGTGGCATTTTTGCAGCAGAACCAGAGCACACTTTTCTCAGTCACAGCTGGATAACCTTTAGCAAATCATTTCACAGTGCTATGCCTCGCTTCCCATTTGCAGAAGGCTTCGGTTAGCCTGCCTTAAAATGGGGTTAGCAATCCTTGGCTCACTCTAAAATGCCAGTGAACGTACACATGAGGCATAGCCCAGGAGCCGTCAGGAGTTTGGGATGAGGAAGGATGCATGGCTGGAGAGAGACTTAGGGAAGGGAAGGAAAAGGTAGGAATCTTTTCACTCTACAGTGGAAGGACCCAAAACAAAACATCCTTTGCATCAAATATCTGTACCCCTAAAGTATATGCTATCTGCGCTGCCACTTCTCACTTGCAGTCCTTACTACCTGCACTGGGATGGATCGAGGGGTGCACTGTACTAGTCACCACCACCGCTGATGCCAGCTTCCCAATCTGTAATAATCAGCCTGCTAGCAAAAGGCTCCAGATCCCCAGTTGAAGCCCATTTCAAATAAACTATCAAAACCTCCAGGAATAGGTAACCTCTTCCAGATGCTGTTCACTTTCAGATCCCTAGCCTAGAGCTGAAAGGCTTCCGCACACAACTACCCTGACTCATCCAGACCTCTAATCTCAGTTGGATATCCAGGTCCTCAAAGACTGTTTGAATCCTCCCATGACTCTTTTGTGTAGAAAACTGTTATATCTTCTGATGCTTCACATCACAGTTACCAGTATCAGGCAATGCAAAAGTAACCTCAATGTGGTGGAAGTTCTGTGCTGTGTCATCACCATACAGGACGTGCTGCCATTGTGGTAGGAAAGGATAAAATCCCGGGACATGGTTGTTTTGTCACAGGAGTACATTTTTATCATGATGGCAGGAGGAAACATTCTCAGGAAGGAAGAAAAAAAGGAAGGAAGAAAAAAAAGAAGAAAGAAAAAAAGAAGACAAGCTATTTCAAACTGTGCTTCTGAAAAGTTATATAAAAAATCCAGTTTGGGAAGCTGCAATTCTTATATACAGAAGAGTATAAAAAGGGATCCATGTGGCAACTACAGCTTCTTTCTTTCAGTTCGGCTCGATAATTTGTATTGACATGACAGGCATTGCCAAAACTTAAGAGACAAGATCATTGAGCATCTGTCTCGGGTCAAAATAATATATCACGTATCAGCTCTAGACAAGGCTTTACACAGTGGCAACTACTTCATCAATCCAGTTGTGCATTACTAATGAACTCATTACAGTTGTATCTGAGTGCACCGCTATCCAGCATCCCAAGTTTTACCCTGTATCTGTTTGGCATTAATATCATATGCTGCTTGCTTCTCTGTAATTGTAATATTTGTATACGGCACCACAGAACATTGTGAAAGCATTCATTAATTCACCACTGAGAAGCAAGAAAGAATTACTGCCCTTGGATTATAGATCAGAAAACAGTAGCAGAGAGATTATATGATTTGCCCAAGGCTATAAAACCAGACAGTTTCAGATCATGTTCATTTCCAAAGTCTGCACTGGGTCTGCTAATGCTTACTTGTCTATTTATATTAAACCACCTCTTTTACCAAGAATAAAATACGAAACTGGACTGACAATAAGTATGTCTGTAGGGAATTACACCTTCCACATTTCCTATATGTTGCTGCTTTATTTGACAAGCTTTATTCTTTGCTCTCTTTTTAACCTGAACAAGTCTTTGGAGGCCTCTTACAAAAGCTAAAATAAGTCACCTTTACCACAAAAAATGACAGCAGAGCAGACAGAAGAAGACACAAGCACTTTGCAAGCCATACTGAATCCAGGGGCAACATGGTCTACACTTGTCTACACCAAACTACATAGCATTTGCCCAAAATGAAAGCAGGATTCGCTCACTGCCTTAACTACATCAGGTTCTCCTCCTTCCTTCCAGCAACATCTCTTCCTTCTTTAGTTCAGCTTCAGCCAACTGATTTTGATCTGCAGGCTTATCTCTAATAAGTTTTGTGACATCTGTGTCATGGCACTGATTGCATCAGCTGAAAAGAGACATACGAGCTGGTTGCCATCAACAGATTGATGGTATCGTAGCCCTCGGCTCCTCGTGACCTTTCCTACAGCTCTTCAGCACATGATGAAACAGAAAAGAGACAGGACCAGCCCCTATAGGACTTTACATAGGAGTGGTCTCAGAGAAGAGACACAGTTGTACATTGCTTTTCTCCAGCTGCTGTCTGTCAGAAGGGAGAGCCTGAAGGCGACTTTCCGCTCCTGCTGCCTCCTCAGCACCTGGTAGCAGGGCTGCAGATGCAGCATATCCAAACACATCAGCTAACAAGTTCCACAGACGATCATTAGCACACCAAAATAAGGGATACGAAGGTGCAGCTGTTACATAAAGGATTGTTTCTTAGGTCAAACATTCCAGTTTCATACTTTTGCATGAACTCTTTTTAACACTATTTTGTTAATGACAGAAATAGATCATGAGTCTCAAGGGAGTGCTCTCTGTTATTCAGCTGTGACATATCTGTGCTTTTCACGTGGTTCACTCACTACAGTCAATAGGAATGGCGTGGAGGCAAGTTGGGATGGAGTTTAGTCTGAATGCTTTTATCTTCAGTGCTCTGCAAGGATGCTGTACGCAGCCATATAACTCAGTGCCTCCATTTTCTGCATCATACCCCTTTACATTTCTGAAGTCTAGAAGGACTGTGGACTTTTTGTACAGACCTTGCACAGCACAAAGACAAAATATACACATGCTGTATGCTTTCATGGGAATTTTACTTTCATACTTTATTGTTGTTGTTTCCTTCATTCTAGAATCAAAGTACTTTTGGACCACAGGTAGACAGATGCTTTTTATATATGAGAGGAAAAAAAACAGTAGGTACTGCAGGAGTCAGTTAAAAGTTGAGTACAGATATTTTCCAAATATTTCTTCCTAGAAATTTTCCATTACAGTTTTTATTGCTTTCTTTAAGTCTGAGGTCTGCATGCCCCTTTACATTTAAGTGGCCCTACTGTTAAGAACACTGTCATTTCTTTCACTGAATCTCCAAAGCTGGATATAATGTGTTCCTCAGTAACATAAAAACCTTCTACAGTACAGGCACCTTGCTGGCAGGTAGTAGATAATTTATGTCTCACAGTTACCTGCTGAGAGAATAGTTTAAACAAGATTAAAACAACCATTGGAGTCTAGCTGTTGTGCACTGACTGCAGCACTACTGCATGTTTCCAAAGTACTGCAGTCAAGACAGTTTTCCAGTGATTTGCAGAAGCTTTATAAAATATTTGCAGGCTGTTGTACCTTTACTGCATCATCAGGAAAGTGTCAAACAATGAGCTTGTGAAGAGGGCCGAGATCTGAATCTGAATTCAATGCATAGCCCAACCACAGGTTTCCTGCACGAGGATTTACGTCGTATGATCTAGGAGGGGCTGATGTCTCCACCTGTAAATCAGAAATACGTGCATTAGCGGAGTTTAGCTAACACTCCTTGGATTGTGATGGTGCCTACATACCCTAGTAACAGGGGCCCAGCTGGTTATTTTAGAACAATATAGATCTCTATTCTGCTGGCAAAATGTTTGACTTTAATATGCAAGTTCACTTATCAAGACTGATTCTGCCATGCTGTTCAGGGGTAGCCTCACACTAACAGCTGGCAACAGAGGAGTAGATGGGGCTTCTCCTGCGAGTAGAGTTATTATGCCTCTGGTCTGGGTACACAAAATATTCATCTATATGAAGGTCTGAATATAAAGATAGGACTATAAACATATGATCAAAATACCATTCAGTGTAAAACAGTGTTTGCACTACTGGCCTCAGTCTTCAATGGAGCTGTATCCATCCACAATGGCTGAGCATTTGTCTCCATATTATATGCAAAAATGTATTAATATTCAACCATCAGCATATATTTGCTGCAGACAACGATCTACTAAATTATTTTTCCAACATCTATTCTATGAGAATATATCCAATACATCCAATATATACATATTCAGTAATTTTCCCTCTCCATATGTAGACATATAATTTTATATCTACTTTTTTTCCACATGTGTATACACACACACATGTGCACACATATACATGGCATATATTAAACAGATGCTTTGTGTGGATTTATATGATTTTATATAATATTAATGAATATCCAGTCAATATGGGTTTTCCTCCATTTTTCAATTTTCCTGGAATTAGTTTGTGTGATTAAGTACTGCCTGTTTGAGCTCAAGATCAGCAGCTACAATTAAGTGCATGACTATGCAGTCACTCGCTACTACGTGCAATATGGCAAAGTTTAATGAGAGGGATTTTCTTCCTGAAAGACCTTGTCTTTGCAAGGACCACTACTCACAGCCATATGAAAAAAGCTGCACTGTAATGACGCTAGCATAAAAAAAACCCAACCTTATGATCAAATCCCTTGGCTTTCTGCAGTTGTGCAATCAGAGTAGCAATTTAGCAATTCAGTAAGGAATTTACTAGTCCTTAGGATTTTCTCTCTCTAAACCTCCTTCCTTCCCTGCATATTGCAGTAAGCCATCTTTTAGCAGGGAAACACCACAGAGAATGCTGCATGGGAAGAAAGATTGTAGAAGAAGCAGAGAAGCAAGTGGGAATAAGACCTTGATCCTAAACTCTTTGAAAGTAATGGATTGACTTCAGCAGGCTCTGGCTCAATTCCCAGCTGTCAGGGAGAAAAGTCAGTAAGGGAAGTAGGAAAAACAGCTGAGAAACGACAGGGAAACAAAGGAGGCAGAAAGAGAAAATACTGAAGATAAAAGGAAGAAATTAGAAAGGGTAAAAGGTAGAGTGCCAAAGGAAGAGAGGCAGAGGAGAGCAGTAGTGGACACCACTAAAACGTCAACAGAGAAGAGTGAGAAAAAAACAATGAACAATCCATGAAATGGATTCTGCAGGAAGCTGATTTGCTCCTGGTTTTTAAGCTGGTTGTCCACATAGCACAACCTCAACATTGCCATGACTGAGGCTGCAACTGCATTTACCTTTTGATGTGCTTTATGGCATGCCCTGCGTCCCAGCTCCTCTGGTCACCCAGGTCAGCACTTCTTCAGAGAACACCATGGCTCCCAACTGCTGTATGCGTCTAGGTTTCCTGTGCAAGGAGGAGTCTGGTGTGCATCTAGGTCTCACCTTGAGCATGGAGTTGAGCTCCTGCAGAAGTCAATGGGAATGGAAGGAGCTCAGTGTCAGAGAAATATGCGGTCTTGCCTCTTCCACCGCAGCAATGAATAGATCATTTAAGGTGGGTCTTACAAGCACAAGATTGTTTTGCGGGCCAAAACCAGGAGTGAGGAGACCTAAATTCTATTTCAAAGCCCTGTCATGAGGCTCTGGTAACTGTTAATAACTCTATAAAGTATTATTTTTCTCATTTTCTCCTCTTGAAATATGCATAAGCCTGGTGACAGGTGGTTACTCAGCTGCTGCTTGTGAAACAGTGAGATTTGGAAACAGGTTCCACTGTGAAACCCTCTGGTAAGGTTTGTGTTGAGAATGGACCATCACAGTAAGATTCAGTTGTTCTCCCAGATCTTTCTTTAAGAATACATTCAATTTTTTAAGATACTTAGCAATACCTCTGCATGGCTTGAGGTACTGTAACACAATAATGAAATCCTTGCAGCATTATAACAACACTGGGAGAGAACTCTGACAGCCAGATGAATTCCCATCTATATCTTAATTATCAAGGGTATCCTCATGCCTGCCTTCTCAAAAAACCTTATCAGACAGACGGCTGCTGACACTGAAAAATATTTGTTTCTTCCTGGGATTCATCATAAGTCTCTGGAATTGTAGTATTGCCCCAGGACAGCCAGACAACACAGTTTCCTGGGATCCAGAAGAGTGATTGGGAGCTCCAGATGGCATCTCTCCTCCCCTCACCTCCCTGTGCCTTTGAGAAAATGCTGAGCAGAAGAGCCAGCCTGACACTCCAGCCAGATGCAGCCAAAGCCAGGATCTCTGCATGTGCAGGTAATGGTTTGGATTTCAGACAGTAGCATCTTTGTTTTGACTTCGTTTTTGGCCTTTTGGTAGCACGTAGGCTGAGAAGTACCCCCAGGATCAGAGCAGAACTAGAGTGAATCTGTGGGAGAGCAGGCTGAGGAAGGAAACACGACCAGGAACCAGTGTGAAGGGCAGATCTAAGAGAGACTGTGTAGAGATACAGCTAGGGATGGTGGGCAAAACTCATGGGTGGATGAGGAGTCTACGATTGCATGAGGACGTTGGGGACAGAATCTAGGACTGAATGATGGGTTGAATGAGGAAAACTCAACTGGATTTTCAAAATTGGTGGATGAAGCTTCAGGTAACAAGACAGGAGCTAGCGGGGCAGAAGAAGCTGTAGGCACACTCTCCCCCAGAGCCATTAGATTCCCAGGTTTCTGCCCTCAGTAAGTATGTGCCTCAACACGCTCTGATTTACAGATGGCAATTTTCTATTTCTATGAGTTAACTCTGGTGTCTCAGCTACCAGAATGGGAATGCTGAATTTTACTGATGTCAAAGATATAATATAACCTGCAAAACGGAAATCTTTTTTGTCTGGATTGCTTTTTAAAAAAAGCTAGGAAATCACATGCGCACAAACTCTGTTCAGAGGCAATGAAGTCACTCACTCAAAAGTTAGGAGACGCTAGATTAGGAATGCTTGAAAAACTGTACAGCCTCCCTGAACATGGCTTGTTTTTAACCACATAATTATTTTTTTTCCCAAAGATTGCGTAACCTTTTTGTTGCAATACTTGGGAGATGAATAATTCAAGGCAGGAGATAACTGAAAGGAAAAAGATGGTCTTAATTAATACATTAATGCAATATGACCTCTCTAACATTGGGCAAACTGCTTAAATGAAAATTTTCCCACATTATCTCTAAATGTTCATATTTCTGAGTATCCAACTTGGTATCTGATTAGATTTGCAGAAATGCTGAGCGCTCACAAGAGAAACTGAATTCAATAGGAGCAGTGCAGTGAGTACTTAACACTCTGTACAGCTGACTATTCTGAAATAGGAGATCTTAGACAGTTAGACTGTACACTCAGAATAGGAAACTCAACCTTGTATTCCCTGTCTATAAAGTGGAAGGGCATCCTCTTTTGTCCTACTATGTATTGGAAAGACAAACTTATCAACAGGCATGAAGCACTCAGGCTCTTTAATGATAATCAACATACAAAAGACCCTGTGATAAAGAATATAACTCACATCAAAGGAAAGTCTGAGTAGCATACAGTAAGGAGGCAAGAGGCATATATGGATCATGGAGGTTAAATCAAAATATGAAGAGCTATGCATATACTGAGCACCGTCTATCCTATGCACTGAAAGAGGAAGGGGATTGTGGAAAAAAATATGGTCAAATATTAACAGATGTCTGTTTATCTAAGAAAACAGTTTTGGAAGAAACTAGCAGTGACAAGACAAGAATGTGTTCAAAAACATTCTGTCAAGCCTATGCAAAAATGTGTTAAAGACCTATAAAATGGAGATAATGATATTTTTCCTTCCTTTGAGAACTGCTGGCGAAATCTGCTACAAGACTTAATGCATTTTTCTTTTCACAGGAACTATAAGATCTTACCGAGTGACTCCAGGATAGCTCAAAGGATGGATTTGAAGACAATTGCAGTCAGTGGGAAGTTAGTTAATTTCAGGAGGTTTGGAGCAAAATCCATGAGCCATCAAACCCAGTTTCATTTTATGAAGTGACTTGATGATATGAGCTGTAGACCCTAGAGACAAAACCATGGAGTTGAGGTTATTACGGTGACATAAGCCAGGATCTGGGTTTGGTTTATTTTTTAAACAAGTTGCGTCTTGGCAGCAATCCAGAAAAAAGCAATATATATAACAAAATAAGAGGAAGGATAGCATGGTAATAAAACAGCTACTGAAACTAGATCTGTGCAGACAGTGAAGTCTGTGAAATATAAGAGGGGGACAGCACTGAGACACTAACAAGGCATTGTCCAGCTGAACTAGTAAAAAGCAATAGAATGAGGTTTAGCCGAGGCTAACGGGGTCACCTCAAGCTCATTTCCCCACGTGCGCCGCAGAAGGAACATAACCGAAACGGCTTTTTTTTCCCTTCTGTCAGTTATACAGCAGAAAAACGGAGCACTTGCTGAAGGTGCTTGTCAATGACAAGCAGAAAATGGTAGCACTAAAAGTGCAAGCCAATACAGCAAATGTGACCTAAGAAATACAGGCTGACAGTGAAAAATGCTGCAGATTTGAAGTGTACCATAGCTCTCTGAGTTTATGAAAGCAGTTCATCTGGGCAGGTAGCATGGGAAACAATGACAGGGCACGTGTCTGAGATGTTACTATGGAAATACAGAAAGTGTAAGGTCCTAAGCATCATTTAGAAACGGAGTCTTACCACTATAGTGAAAAAAAAATAACCAGATTCCCCATATTTAACCTCTTGTTGCCAAATTCCCGGACCCTGCTCTAAGTCTTCAGCTGGACACACTGTTCCCAGCACTGTCAAAATAGTCCTTAACAGGCCAAGGAGCCAAAAGCTTCCGCCTCTCACAGGCATGAGATCTGCTCCAGTGTGAGTTGCCGTGTGTAAGCTTTTATCTCACTTTGCACACAGTTTATCTGAGCCCCATGCCATGCTGTGGAAGAAGGCTACATATACATTAGTGCCATAAGTAACAGGGAGTTACTGTTACTGCAGCTGGGCTGCAGCTCTTCTGTCTAGGTGAGGATTTGATAGACCAGGTGTGCAGGGCCCCCAGAAGTAAAAGGACCCCAGATATTTTCTTGAGTTGCTTATGCTTAAAGCCTACTCTGAGGGGAACATGAGCAATCCTAGATTCAGTGAATTTGCCTAAATGAAGAATTACCAAATACTTATGATCTTCTAGTAAACTTCCCAAGACAAGAGCTCTAAGCTATAAGCTCTTTTATTCTGCTGTCATCTCTTTGGAAGGGAATCTCCTTTTCATTAGGTAACATCTAGCATGGTGTTCTGATCTGATTAGAGCCGTTCATGCTAGTGTACTGTAACATTGTTACAGTAATGTGTATTTTCCATTTCTTCTTGATTCAGTCTTGAGATGATCAGAAAAGACAGAAACGGAAATGTTCAGCTATGTGTGATCTATGGATTCTTCCTTACCACAAATCTCTTGGGTTTGTGCTTTTCCCTGACATATTGATATCTGATTGGTTGTGTATTCATAAATGCCAAACTTTTAAGTGGGAATGGACTTGTTTTAATATTGTCTACTTACAGGAAGAGTTTAAAGGCAAGGACCTTTTCTCTAATTGGCATATAGACATAATTTCTTCATAAGGAACATGGATATATTTGGGTTACATAAATCAAAACACTCAGCCGTCTGTACCACAAGAGGGACAATATGACTTACACAAAGGAAAATCATGACTCTCAAATCTGCAGGAATTACAAAACCACAACTTTAATCAAAATCTGTTGGTTATATGCTGTGTTAATACTTAAATACTACAATACATGCAAGCAAGATTACATAATAAGACTTAGCAAAATAAGATAATTTTTCTGCAATGTCAACTCATGTTCCTTGGTTAAAGCACATTGTGTGGAAAAAGCACAGCTGACTTCTGATACGGTTTTGCTATCGTAATTGTATTTACATACAAAGTAAAATGCCCTTTTAAATTTCCTTTTTTTAAAGCTCTTTATTGTTTTTCTATTATCATGGGGACAATAGACAACAAGGCCTATTTGATTTATAATTGCATTTTTGCAGATGAATTTGTTAACACAAATATCAGATTTATTTGCCCACATTACTAGTAATATATCTAAAATAATTTAACAACCCATTTGACCTTTCACTTTTGATATGTTGCTGAGTTTTGAGTTTCCTCATATACCTCACCAAGTGTATGAGTAAAACAGCTTCCTTCCTTTGGAGTAAGTTTATGTTTTGTATAATAAGCAATGCAGAGAAAATAAATGTTCTTTGTTTACAAACAGAGTCTCATTCAAGTGTTAAACAACTGTTATTATTAATTATTTACATCGTGATAGCTCTGCAGAGACACCATCATGGAGCATGGCTCTGTTACGTTAGCTGCTATACAAACATAGATGAAAAAGATGATTGTTACTATTCCTTATGGCCAATATGCTAAGTTGCCCAAGGTAACAATGATTTGTTTATAAAAAGCAGCAAAAGGGCCTGGATTAATCCAAACAAAAAAGCCGTATTGTACTACTAAAATCCTGTATGGTAAGGAAGAAGGAAACAAAACTAGAAAAGAACATGCTAGATTAACCTCACATCTGTTTACTGTTAGAATAACAGAGGGATCAGCTATTCAAATCTTCAGAAGGGCCATTAAAAAAAAAGACTGAAGAGGAATCAAGATGGTCATGAAAGGAAATATGCTAAAGGGAGTGAGGCATTTTTTAATGGCTGCTTCCTACATCACCTTCTGCATGCTGAAATACACCAGTGCACTACTGGAGCATCAAAGTCAGAGCAGACCAGGCTGTAGAGGAAGACCTAGATGGCTCATTACTTTTGCCAGCTTTGGCTAAAACCCGAACAAGCACTGAGTTTCTGTTGTTGCTCCTTCTTCAGGATCTTTGTTCTTTCCCATCTATTTCTTCTATATCTTTCTCTTTTTAGCTTTTTTTTAGTAAAGGTTTTGCTTACTTGGCCAAGATCACAGACCTTGTTGCTATAACATTAAATAGGTTGAGATCCCTGCATTCAAAATCCTGAACCCTATTTAACTTTTTAGGACTGGTCATGAACACACTTTTGATTCACTCATCCCATCGAATTTAATATAACATTGATGCAGGGAGCTTACAATCTAGAAGCATTACACTAATCTGAAGTTATAAAAAGACTACTATACATTCTAATTTTGGACCTAGAACTATTTGAAAGTTTTCTGTTATTAATAAAATCAGTATCAGTAGGTGTTAGATCCCTTAGAAGATCTAGGTTTAAGAGACTGATGCCGGAAGTCTGTGGCATATTAGGATACTGAAGTCTGTAAAACTACAAGCTAGCATTCTAATTACTGCATTACCTTTCTTTCTCCTATCACATTGCTGTTTTCAGCAGATTTGATTCATTATCATTGCTTCTTTTTCAGTATTATGCCAGTTTCCTGGGCAGCCGACACGATATACTGGGTTTCTCTGAATTGTCCAGAAGCAACAGCCTCCCACAAAACCCCACTCCCTTCAGAGTGCCTATTTAAGCACGAATTTGTATGTCAGGAAAGCAGTCAGGCATGCCTTTTTCTGTATGCTTGCCAAATGGTACTTAACCTAACTGTGCTAGAATCTAGAGAAGATTGTTTTGTCCTCTAGACTTTTTCTGAGAAAAAATTGTTTCCTTTCTCTCTAAGAGGGTCTTTTCCATCAAGCTTTTGGGGAAGCAATCTCTGCTAGAAGGCATGATCATGATCATAAATGCACCTTAGTACTGCAATTCATGTATAAGAATTAGAGGAAGCAGCCCCTGTCAGTTAACCTGATCCACAGGAGGCTGAAAAAGAAGCAGGCAGAAGCAGTGCCTGCTCAATTTATCAATAGCAAATCTGACAAAAAAAGTACAGTTCTAGCCTAGTTTTGGTGGAGAGCTGAACTTTTGACAGAACTATTTTAATTAATAATATTTCTGGTTGATGATAATTGTTTTCTGCAGAAAATTGTAGCTGAAGCAGTGAACATAAGCCTAGCTATTTCAATTTTGTAACATTATTGAAGTCTTCCATATACTTACCTTGACTGTCTTACACTCTTCTTTTTAGGCCCCTTGGTGTGTTGTGGCCATGTGACTGCTGTGATGCACCATTTCCCTGTACGAATAAAGTGAAAGAGGAAGGCATGTTGATCTACTTATTTATGACAGGGAACCCAATGAAGAATACCGTTTTGCAACACCTGGACTACAGTTCCCAGGAGGCAGCACAGCTATGTTTAGGAATCAAAATATTTTTGCTTTTCACTGCCATTTCAGACAATTCTATCTAAAATGTCTCCTTAACTGCCCATTTTCCAAGCAGCTCTAACAAGAATCCTCAATGAGACAATAGAGGAAATAACAGAAGAGAGACCTAGTTAAGGCAAAAAAAGAAACTTAGAATTCCAATTTTCAGATGTCTTCTAATGAGTTTATTTTCTATTATGTGAGCTACTTAGGTGGATTCTTCAGAAAAATTGGAAGTTAATAATTATCAATCTGCATTTACTCTGCACATAACCGTAGAGGTTATGATGCATGGCATAATTGCAGTTTACTGAATGTTTCCCTTTTATGGCTGGCTGCAGAGACTGTAATAGCCTCTTACTCATTTCTAGGTAAAGGAGTTCCTCCTTCGGTTTAGGTGGCAGGAGTTTGTGCTTCTGCTGCTGAGATTTTTGAACTTGATCCTGACTGGCAGTTGTAGACAGCTACATTTAATTATCATACAAATGACATTGTTTTGTCATTCTCCTTTCAAAACGACCCCAATGCACCTGACAACAATACTGTATCAAACAAACCGAAGATGCTCTTGGAAAGGAAAGAGTTTTCCTGAACGCTCTTTATGCCGGGGAAGAATTTATCACATGCTTTCAGTGTTCGTGTTTCTTTGTTTCATTTCCCTTTCCCTCAAACATGATAAAAAAATGGAGAATACCCAAGGTTAGATCTGGCGTAATTCCAACACCAGTCCGTCTCTTATTCACCAATTAATTATTTATCTATTTTCCTGAGAAAGAAAATCAACATGCAAACAAAATCGATGTATGTGTATTTACAAGCAAATGTAAAGATAAAAGAAAAAGTAGTATATTTAAAATACTCTCGAAGATAAGCGAAATTTCATTAATGTATTCAAGTACATTGGCCCAAATCCATGCCAGCTATTATAATTCATAGCTCACAGATTAATTTGTTTCACTGTTATTTAAAAACAGAACAAAACCTGACTCCGGAGCAGTTACAATGAGCTGACAACCTCAGCACAGAGCACAATGTAGTGCATTAGACTAGAGAAAACACAGTTAGATAGCTGCCACCAAAGAGAAAAGATGAACTTGTAGCTATGGTTTTAGTGCACGACTGAGAAGAGCTGGATTCACTTCTTGTGAAAATCACGTCCTCTTTGTGGGTCTGTTGCCTGAATAAAATAAATCTATTTTTGCCTTTTTGCATCATGAAAACCTTTGGTGAAGGCATGCTGTGCCATTATTTGAGACCAAACCTAGGCCTTGGAGAGCAAAAACCATGTATCTTCTCTGCTTGAAGGACGGCCCATGTGGAGCCCAGCCCCACTCATGTTGGGTGGGTGACAGCTCTGGCCATTTTAGCCGAAACATAGCTAAATTTTGAAGAGAAGAATATTGTTATCTGTGCTGACTGACAAAAAGGATGAGCCAAACTCGCTGGAGACACCCCGCATGAGGGTATACCTGAGCTTGGCAGGGCTGCCCGGCCCTGCTGAGGAGGTGCCGGACAGCGAGGCCGCGGGGCATCTGCCCTGAGGCGGGACCCAGCCTGGCGGGCTGCACGTGTGGTAACGTCTTTCCCACTGAAAACTGTGAGCTGTGTGAGCTTCCCTCAGCCTGCCCGGCATCCCCTTTACCTCAGGACTTGGCGTGGCACCCTCACGGCACTGGGCGGTGGTGACGGGAGAGCGATCATCAGCGGGGCTGGCAGAGCTGCGTCCTGGTGCCATGTCAGGAGCTCTTTGGTGGCTGTCACCTGGGAAGAGGTAAGGCCTGGAGGCGCAGGCTTCAGTCATCTTTGGGATGATGGGGAGATCATGGTGTTCAGAGCTCCACATTTACATTTATAACTGATTTAGAGGACCTATGAAAGGGTTTCCTGGGTTTTTGGGGGAAAACTTGAGACTGTCCCTCCTGAGTGTGACAGGAGCTCTCTGGGCAGGCAGCAGGTCCCTGTCACCGCTCACCTGACCCAGAGGAGGTTTCATCAGTTGTGAAGGGACAGAAAGATGTCGGGGTGCTGCTGGAAGGGCTGAAGGGGACAGCACTGAACACAGCCCCTGAAGTCCAGAGGTCCTGAGGGGATCAGCCCTGCTTGGCAGAGTGGCTATTGGAAACGTCCCGCTGAGGGCAACAGTCAGCGCTGAGGGGGGCTGCCAGCTGGCAGAGGGGATGGTTATTCATAGGAGCTTTCTGTGTGGATTTCATAAAAAAGATTTGGGGAGGGGAAGAAAAAGCCAACTTTGTGGTGCTGCTTTACAAGGAACGAATGCCAGGGAGCCATAAGAGCTGGTGGCCCCCTGGGGCCTGGGAGCGGCAGGGGCTCCTGGGAGTGGCAGGACATGGCCTCCCTGCCAGGGAGCAGGGCAGTGGGGGGCAGCCAGGGCAGCTCCAGCCCCAGGCATCATGCACTCCCAGCTCGGTGGGAGCCATGGATAGAGCTGTGGGGGAGCTGGAGACCGGCACTGCTACGGCATCACTGGGGCAGGAACTGAGGGCCCCGGGCTGGGCTGGAGTGGGGTCTTGGGCTGTGGGCAGGTGGGGGGAGGCCCCGGGGGCTGGTCAGGGCATTCAGGCCTAAAAGTGCACTCAGGGCCCTGGCAGTGGGCTGTATTCTACTGCAATAACTGGACGAGAAATGAAATTAAATATCAGAGAATTCCATAAAAGGAAGCATCTAATAAAAATAAGCATTTTTACTGAGCGTGTACTTCAGCTGTGGAACATATTGTCACAGGAAGCCACTGAGGCCAAGACCTTAAAGAGATTGAAGAGGGTTTGGTCAGTTACGTTACAGCAAGATTGCCCAGATTTGGCATAATTTATGTCAGATTTCAGAGAGATTTTAAAGCGTGTGCTCCAGGGAAGAATTGAATCTCTCAAGAGATTAATTTGAGATTTAAAGAAGAGAAAAATGTATACATATCAGATTATGGCACTGCCCTCTTAAGCTACTATTAGAGAGGATACTGATCTAAACAGATTGCCAAGTTGATAACATATGACAATTCCTATACTCTAGGCTGAGTGCAGCGGTGAAAAACTGTGTGTGTGAAGGGCATGTGATTTTCGATTTTACAAGGGCTACACCAACTTAGCTGCTGACAAATGAAAGCATAACTGACCTGAGCATCTTTCAATCAGTGAGGTTCCATCCTTCAGGAAGGAGGAATAACTGACAAAAATGTTATTGCTTCCACAAATTAATTCAGGTTTCCTGCTCTTTTATCTGGTACATAGCCTTTTGTTTTCTCTCTCTCCTGCCCTCCCATTTTATTCTTGCATGCAAAGGAGACAGGAATCCTCCATCACTTAGGTAGTCGCTTGTACTTACAAAACCAATCCGGTGTTATAACATTTCTGATGGCATGTGAAAAATCACCTCTGGATGTGCCAGTGTATCAGCACAGCAAACAATAAGCAGGGCATGGAATCCCATGGCAAGTCACATATGAGTTTAGACAACATGCATAAAAAGTTACAGTATGTGAACGTGGAAAGAAAGCTGCCATTCGTACCAGATGGACTGCTGCCATTCCCAGTTTGAGCGGCAAAACGTGGTTCTTCAAAGTACACAGACTACATTGTGACCTTAAAGAATTTCTGGGTGAGCCTTTAAGAGAAGGTTGCATTTGTTGTATCATGCCTTTCCCATACAGCACACATCCGTGTAAAAGGTAATAAATTAGAAACATATTTCTTTATATACTTTTAACTGCTTTCTACCTAGAAAAATGCCCAAGCACTTCAGGAGCTATTAGGATCCCTTTGCCTAGCGCTGAAGTGCAGTCATTTCTGGGCTGCAAACCAGCAGCTGCTGCATGATTCACTATTGAACAGTTTGAACATTGTGTGTGAAGGATACTATCTCTTGCTGAAACCACATGGCAAGTATAACCAGTAATGTGTGAAGTTGGTGATTTTCAAATTGTATTGCCACAATCTGTGCCTCAGATCTTTCACGGATTCTGTTTTTCCTTCCAGTGTCCCAGTCCTTTTCTCACTGTTTTTCCAACATGCACTGGAGCTACCATAAAAATAGTTGAGCAAAATTAGAATGACTATAGGAAACAATGTGAAACTGAGCTTCCTTCAACAGGAGATGTGCTCCTGTTGTGTGCTGCTTTGCTGCACCCCATCATTCAGCATTCTGTTGCCAAAAGCGTTGGGACTTTACACTTGTTATTGTGGACTCTTTTTCTGTTGCGCATAGACATTTAATTTTCTCTCCAGGTCACTCTGCATGATGGTTCTCTCCTCTCACTTGTTTGTTGCCCTCTTGTTTTCAGCATTGGCTCAAAGTTTGCTCATAGCTGGATTTTCATCAGAGATACTGACACAGAAAGACATCGAAGTAGTATGCTTATTTTTGAGTCTAGCTGGTCCAAAAAAAAAACAAGAAAAAGAAAAAAAAGAAAAAGCATTTGGAAATCTTAAATGAATCTTGACCTGAGCTCCAAACAGCAGCAAGACATCACAGCTCTGAGACTGACAGATGCTTTACCACTGTGACAGCAGCGGTTTTAGTAGATTATAGTTTGAGAACTGTTGCGTTTGCTGAATCAGCAAAACTGACTGCCTGGAAACTGGACTGCTAATTGCTTGGATGCCTAGGCAAAGATCTTGCCCGGCTTCCTCCTGCTATTCAGAGGAAGAATTAGGGCTGGATTACGGGTGAAAATCTCGATTAAAGTGAACATGAACTTTCATAAAATGAAGACCTTCAGCTGCTCTTCACAGCTGGCTCTATCAAAGGATGTGATTATTCAGACCTAGCTTTCAAACACTCCCAACCTTTGGCAGCTGAATCCAAATTCTAACATTGTTATTCAGGCTCATCAACTGAACACCTTTGAGTAACTCCAGGTGGGTGTAATGCAAGACATGCAGTGAGGTAGAGGATATGTGTTTCAGTGCTGATCACTGACCCTCACTGAACCCTCGGTGCCATCATTTGTAGCAATGTGGCACCAATCTCCAAAGCTCGTTTTGAATCGTGCAGTGAAAAATTATTGGTACTTAGGCTGCATAATCTTTTCCCTTGTTATGTCAGGAGCAAATGACAGTTTGAAGTGAGTACTGCTGCTTCAGCATCTGATATGTTTGCTTACCTGATGCAGTGTTCTTAGGCGGTGATTAATGAGAGCTCTTGAGTCAGAACTATAACCATGATGAGCATTAACAGGTAAACCTACAAACAGTAAAGGATAAAGCTCCTGAGGGAGGGAAAGGTACTGACTGCTTATATATTGGTCCCAATCAGATTGTTCAGAGGTTGTTACATTTCAACCCAAGCCTCTTAAAGGTTCAAATAAATTTATTCATGAGAATGAATGTTTATAGCCCAATGTGAACCTACAGAAACCGGTGGCTAACTTCTCTGATTTTATCAGACCCAGGCAGACAATTCATATTGGAATGCTCATTTTCTTCTGTGGCAAAATCAAAACTGTCAGCACTATGCTTCTGTGCAGAAACAAGGAGATGCAGAAATGCCTGGCAGTATTAACAAACCTGGTGGTAGCTCCCTGTTTGTTACATAGGGAAATACAAGTAAAAGTGCCCCAAGTCATCAGTGCATTTAAGCACATGCCTATCTTTAAGCAAGTGCTTGAATATCACTTTCATTCCTTGAACTTTAATGGGACTTTGGGCCACTGTTCAAGGATAAATCGATATTTATGTTTCTTGAACACCTGAGATGGGCTTGCTCATTACTTTTTTGCTTTGCTGGATCAGGATTTATAACCCTACAAGTTGATTTTTATCCTAGTCTGTCTAAATATTTCAAAATATACAAAAATAAACCTAAACCTCTGCCAATATTCCACCTCTCTGGTCTCATGACATCCAGGACACAAACCACTGATCTTTCCAATGATCTGACTTACAAGCCTAGTTTTAGAAGGCACCGGCAGCTAATCACTTCCTGCAGTTGGAATACCTACATTACTGCATCTCTGTTGCATGTGACTAGCTTGGAAAATGAAGTTAAACTTTACAATAGAAGTAATTTAATACATGATTTAGAACTTTAACCATCTTACTACAAATTAATTTGCATGCCTGCAAACCTTTACTTGTCTGAGTAACCCTATGTGTTTTGACGAGGAAGGAATATTAGTGAGGTTTGGCATGCTGACTGTAGAAATGATCGTATCATAGATCCATGATAATATTTACGTGAAATGTAGCAGTTCCACTCATTGTTCAGGGGAAAACAGTTTCAGTTCTTCTGTCTTTTTTCCTTCCGTATCACTGTTGAATCTCACATTTTGAAGAAAGGGAGAGGAGAATCAAGCCTCATATATCTCAGCTTGTTATGACAATCTGAATATAATATATAGGCAATCAAATAATTGATCACACTTAACCTGATTACCTACCAAATGAAATCATAGCTGAGATTTAGATAGGGCACTGCTCTAATAAGCCAATTTTGTTGACCCCTGACAAAGCTTCAAGCACCTTTATGGCTGATGGAAGGGATACTTAGTATCTTATAGAACTGGATTTTATGTTGTAGATTCATAGAAAAATTTAGGTTGGAAGGGACATCTGGAGGTCTGTAGTCCAACCTTCTGCTAAAAGCAGGGCTAGCTTCAAAATCAGATCAGGTTGCTCCAAGTCTTGCCAAGTTTTAAAAATCTCCAAGGGTGAAGATCGAACGGCCCCTTTGGGCCCCTGTCTCAGTGATGCACTAGTCCCACTGAGATGATTTTTTTCCATGTTTCCAATCAGTATTTCCCTTGTTGCAGCTTGTAACTGTTCCCTTTTGTTCTTTTGCTGTGTGTCTCTGAGAAAAGTCTGTGTCTGTCTTCTCCAATGGATTAAGGTAGGGGAACACTGCAATTATATCCCCTCTTGGCCTTCTCGTCTCTAGGCTAAACAAACCAGTTGCCCCAGCCTCTCCTTGTACATCAGGTGCTCTGGTCCTTAGCAGCCTGTCTTAGCAGCCCTTCTCTGGAGTCTCTCCAGGTTGTCAGTAGCTGTTGTTCTGCGGGCCCCAAACTCCAGCTGCGCGTTGTTCGCTCCGCCCTCAGCCTGGCCTGGCGCACTGGGCACTTCTGACCTCGATGCACGACTTTGCATTTGCCTTTGTTGAACTTCATGAGGTTCCTGCTAGCTTGTTCCTCCAGTTTGCTGAGGTCCTTCTGAATGGAAACCCTGCTCTCTGGTGTATCAACCACTCCTCCAGTTCGGGTGTCACTTGATGAGGTTGTGTTATGTCTTAGCATCCAGGGCCATATGGCATAGCAGCAGGGTAACATATTGACTTAGTCAGCAAGTGATAATTTTCAGCTTATCTGGCAGGAATAGAATTCTTTGTAATTGTTGACCAGAATTCATGGAATATTTTTGGCCACTAGACTAGACTGAATATACAATATACTTTGCAGCATGTTATGCTAATTAGAAATACACATAGTAATTGTATTTTGATTTAGATGTGTTTTTATCTAGTAAATGGTTTTTATCTAGTAAAGGTATTTCTGATGGACAACTTTATTTGGAAAAGAAATACAAGATAGATAATCAGTAATATATAATTATATATATATAAAAATAGGAAGTGGTTGGAAGTATCTGAGTAGAAGAATTATAACAGTGCACTGCTCAATACCTGTGACTCAATACCTGACTCAATACCTGACACTGCCCGCTCCAACCACCCTGATCTGCGCTGCTGCGCTGCGTGCCTTCAGAATTCACTATGAAGCTTTCGCTTTGCTTTGCTGTTGTGCCTTATATTTGAGATGCCACCACTATATGTTGTGATGGCCAAGCTGAAGGAAGGATGTGATGTTTTGGAGAAGAAATTGTAGGAGTTTTAATTGCTGAAAATGCAAAGCAGAAAGCTTCTCTCAGTGCACTAGCCCACTTTGCTGCAATCGTTTTTATTTATTGACATCCCTGGGTGTGCCGGCAAAGGGAAGCAGACACTCTCCACTAGGAACCAGTGCGTTGCACAGTCTAACGCGACAGTGTTCTTAGCTTTCTGTTAATGCAATATTTGCGGTATCCCACAATCTCTTTGCTGAGGTACTACAAGAAAAAAGGTGGCTGTCTCTTCCAACTTTTTTCTTTAACAAAAACAGGCCACACACTGTAGTAACGTCCAACCCAACCTCTTCCTCATGTTTAGGTTTACCAATGATAAAATAGCAATGAATATTCATATTCTACATATTACTAGCTCTTCTTAGGGCAGCTCAGCCTAGGCCCAAGATTCTCTTTCATCACAGAACTGCTTCCACCACCCTTGTGTGGGAGAAAGGAAGCCACCTTCCCTCAATGAATCAGGCAGTGAAGAAGGCAGAGAGGGCTCTCTGTGGGAGACCTCCATGTCTTTATACTTCACAAGGAGCTTTTCCTGATGCGGGGCCTTCCATTGCATTGCCAAGTCACAAAGGGTTACGTTGCAGTTCAAGAGGGAACATGGCTACAACGTGCAGATCTAAGCTACATTCTCCTAAAGCAGGAGGCAGGGCTGTTGGGTGTAGGGTTACATTTCATGTTTGTTGTTGAGAAATGTCTCAACCTGTGAAATTGTACCTACCCTGCCTAGGAATTTGAAACCACGTTTTCCCAAAGATGATGTATCTGTCTGCATCAGTTCCAATGGGACTCTTTCTTAAGAGAGGAAAGACTTTGTGACTCTGTCACAACCATCATAGGTGAAGCTACAATACAGTTTATTTTCTAAGCCTGTCTTATTTTCAATACCTGTCTGAAAATCTGCAAAATGGAGGGTTGAACTTGAAACTGACCGGCATCTGCCTAAAGACGAAAATATGCTTTTAAAATCAGTTCATATTTTGATTGAGATGACTAAAAAAGTTTCATTTAAAAATTTTTTTTTCTTCTGACCTTTTAGTTTAACAGCCCTGCAGTCAAAATGGGTGAGATTTGAAAGTCAATTGGTTTTGATTTGAATTATAAGCATCTGAATATTACACACCGAGTAGGTACAGTATGGTTTGTAGTTAAGTTCATTAAAAACATGCAAGTATGGAAGGACACTGTATTAACTGAGTGCTATGAACTACTTAAGTCCTCAGAATGACTTTCCAGGTCATGAGTTCCAAATACTACAGGAGAACTACAAACTGCTGCTGAACAGATACTCAGTTTTACCAGCATGTTCACATTCCCACTACACTGAGAATTGCATTTTCCAAACCAGACACTGCAAGTTGCATTATCAAGACACTGGTCATCACATAAGCAGGTGGAGGAAGGAATGCTAATACTTTCAAAACTTGCTCACATTTAGACCCAGACTTTTCAGTAGAGCACAGCTCACTGGACATAACAGTTTGTTGTATAAGTGGGCCCCTGTAAAGCTTTTTAATGTAGCTGTTTAAAGGCAAATTAGAATAGGGCAAGAGACTGCAAAGGTTGTAGTGGGAAGTCGCAGTGTAGAGCTCATCTTTCAGCTGAATTGCCTAAGGTTGAGCATGAAGTCAGTAGATAAGCTGTCAACAGTCCTGAATTCACTTTCCATTCAAATCTGGTTCTTGCACAGAGCGTTCAGTGAGACGTCTAATGTGCCAAACAACATGTCTTTAAATTAAAGCTTAAGTCTAATTGTAAAGGTACCTATACTGCCCAGGCGAAAAAATCCCCCTTGTATTTACCAAGGAAGTTTTCAGTCCCTCGGATAATATATATCTAGGAGCACCATAAAGGTGCTCAGTGCTAGGTTTTACACTTTCAGCCTCAAGGCAGAAGTCATTTCCAATAAACACAGCCTCTAGGCTCAGAACTTGAGTTAAAGGAGGGAGGGAAGTAGTTTCTGATGTAGTATCAAACCTCCTAATGGTGTTGTTAAAAACTAATTTTTCACTGCTCCTTTTATTTGCCAACAAATAGGTGACTGCTTGGTGCTGTATATCTTACTGCAATGTGGATGCTTACTGGGCAATAACAAGTGTCTCAGCTTAACATCCCCTCCCTCCAGGTATATCATATAGTTAACTCAACTTTTATATTTCATGAGTCTTTTTCTGCAAACAGGGAACTTTCTACTTCTGTGAGCCTAGTGGGAATACTCAGGCCTGCCTCTATTAAGCATGATGACATTTGCTGACTTCGTCATGTCGAGTGACATACGAAAATTGGCAATTAATAGTACCTGGCTTCAGGGGGAGAAACAATTGTATATCACTTGTCTGTAGGCAGCAGAGGCTTCAGATGTAATTCTCTGAAAATAAAGCAGTTGTCCCAATTTAAGCTCATTTCATTTCTTTCTAAAGAAGTGAAATACAGTTGCTCTGGTGATAGTGTCAAGTCATCCCCCTGTATTATTCTATTTGTTCCATCACAGCCTCTTCTCTCCAGGGAGCTCATTTGTATTCTCTTGCTTTCAGGTCATCTGACTCCTAGTTTGTGTCATGGATTTAATTTTGCCTTCTCTTTAGTATAAATTAAAATGTTACTGTCGCCACAAGACTGAGTCCGGAAACCACAACTGTGACTATTTAGCAACCTATTTTAAATTCAAGAAAAAAGCCATGTACCTAAATATTTTATGGCTAATGGCCATTTGGCTTCAGATCTAGATCTCCTAGTATTCAGGATACTGCTTACTATCACTATTGCTGCATGCCATTGTTTTTGAGTATTTGCTGATATTGTATTTAGAAATGCATTTTTTCTCCTTTTGAGAAAACATTGCACCATTTAGAAGGGCAGTTTGTGCTCCACTTGGGTCAGTCACTTGCATCAGCATAAAGATGTTCTACTGCATATATTTTGACCGTTTTCCTCATGGCAACCTTGCTTCTCCCCTTGCAGTGCTATGGGGAAATAAAAACTTGTAGTTGGCTGAACATGTGCCCAGCTCTGAATTTAAGCCTAATTTAAAATTTCTGCCACTGATATATGCACTTTCCCCTTCCTTCAGTCTATGTGAAATGGTCTGGCCATCTACAGCAAAATTACTTTTCTAATGAGATTGCTACTACCGTGGAATCGTCGTCCAGAGATCAAGCGTGGGTGAATGTTGTCGCCTAGCCTCCAGACGATGAAGCCAGAGTCAAGATTTTCCTCCAGATCTCCACCGAAAACATCTACCAGTAAAGCTTATCTGAATGCCCAGAACAGCTCAAGTTCAAGCAGGTCTGTGCAGCCAGTTCAGTCATAAACAGATTGATTTTCTGTGTGCAAATGCTCCGATTAGGCTGCAAAATGTGACGCTAGCTGCGATTTGGAGTACTGTCTTCGGATGACCTGACTCACAAAAAGCCTAGGTCTGATCTCTTCTTACCCCACAGAGCTCTGTTCTACACTTGCAGGTCCTTGTCCGCACCAGCGCCCAGCAGTACCTGTTACCCTGTCGTCTTCTGCCCTATAGCCCAAAGTCCTCCCATCCCTCTGAGTTTCGTTCCTCCTCCCCGCAGCTTGCACCTTCGCTCTGTTTAACTCTCCCCTGTCCCTCTCAGCGCTCTGCACGGCTGTGTTTGAAGGCAGCGAAGGTGGCCCCTGTTCTCCGCAAGCAGTGGCACTCCCCCTTGCACAGGCAGCGCTCTCCAAGCCATGGGTTTTACCCCCACTCCCTACAGCCTACGCTCCTCCAGCCAGCTCCCGGGAAAGCCGGTGCCAGACCTCCTGCTGCCCAAGCCGCCGGCTGGCCACGCAGCCTGCTCACACGTGTGCTACACAAACCCACACCGTGTGCAGGCACCCGCGCGGATCGGTTCCCCCCCGGCTAAGGGGGTGCCCTCTGGCCCCGGGTGACCCTGCGGGCAGGGCGGCTCCGTGCCGGCGTCAGCCGGGCCTGTGCCGGGGCCGGCCCGCCTCGGCTCGGTGCCGCGCCCGGGCGCATCGGGAGGCACGAGCAGCACCTAGTGGTGAGAGCCGGCCCGAGCGGCGGGGAGGGCGCAGCGGGGGCGACGGGGCTCCGCCAAACACCCCTTTACCGGATAGAACTGCACTTCCCGCTGGCTAGAAACGACCCGCCGCGTCTCTCCCTCATGCGGGACTGTTGGGACAAGCCAGGAGAAAAGCAGAGTAAAGGGGGTTCTCCAGCAGAGGTGGCTCTGGACAGAGGTGCAGTTCAACACCTCTGCGAACAACTGTGATGGGTCTTGCCAAGAGCTCAGTCTCTGCCAAGCCCAGAACAGGAACCCCGGTACATCTTCTCCCTAGCGAGGCTTAGGATTTGGAGATTGAAAACAAATTGTTTGCTATAGATCACTTTACATGCGATACCCTGTCTTTTCCCATGGCATTTCTCTCTTTTTCAAAGAATCTGAACAGTACCGCTTTGCGTCACAAGCCCTTTACTAAAAGAATTTGAGTAGTTTCCCTGTCTGGCCAGCGATTTCGGAAACGTCATGCTGTGTAATGGCATTAAGGTGTCAGGACCTGAGTGTCCAAGGAAATATTACAGGACTTTAATTTATATGCACCTTTATTCATGGGTCTCTGAGCAATGCATGCATGCACATGACCAACAGAAGTACCGCCAGCTTTGGGGGGAAAACAGCAAAATAGTAGCAGGAAAATGCCAGAAGATTTTAGGGCAAACACTCAATCTTTTCTTTACCAGAAAATTGTTATCCATTAGATCTTTAAATGTTGACAGATATTGGGAAAAAACTTAGTCTATATGGTCTCGTGCTACTATGTTCAGTGCCTGATCTGCAAGTCTTAGGAGGAAGAAAGGTTGAGCTGAGTCTTCTGGAAATTACATGTGGTGTTGTGGCATTTGGTGAGGTGTTTTATCCCTGAGGCTTAGATAACCAAACCATCCGCTCTACAGTAAAACGGAAAAAGAAAGCAGATAGTGTCCCAGCACAGCAGCATAGCCGTGCGCTGTGTTCTGCTTCAAACACCCAGGCTGCTGTACATCACTATTTAAGATTTATTTTAGTAAATTGAAAGATATCATGCTGCATATTAGGGAAATGGAGGGGCTTGACACTTATTTACTTATATTACTCACGTGCAAATTAAGACAGTACCCTGAGAAGATGCTATAACAATAAATCATCTAGAAATTTTTTGTGTAGGTCTTCAGAAGAGATGGGGATAGAAAAAGAGAGGCAAATGTGATGCCACTCTGCATGGGGAAGTCTTCTCAGCAGCTTCCAGGCTATGCCTGACTCGAGGCTTATCCCAGAGTTTGAGTTTTGAGCAGAATACATAGCCTCATTGCAATTATTTTGTACCCATTACCTGTCCTCAACTTTCCAGTGAGAGTTTTAAAATAGAAATCAGATTGAAAATGCCATACATATAAATAATGTATTGACTGTTTCATACAAGCTGTATCCAAAAATGTGTTACTGCATGAATGGATGTAGCGATAGAGTTACTTGATTAAGGAAGAACTGAGAAATTAAGAACAGGCAAATAATTACGTATTGTATAATGATCATTGCAGTGGATCTATGCTGCTGCTTCTCTGAGATGTGAACTGGGAGAACACCCACTGCCACCGCAGTTGGCTGTCATAGCATTCATGAGCCATCATACAATTACACTGTTTTTATATAGCTATAACATACTGTCAACATGAATGACTGGATCAGTTTACAGAAGAAAAAAATCCCAGTCTCATTATATACATACACATACATATGCAATGGCACTAGCGGAGGCCATTCTATCTGGGGATTCAGCTGAGAAATAACTGAGGCTTTTCTCTTGCGATTTTTAAATGTCACTAAACCAGCCCAGATGTATTTTTATCCTTTTACTGCCAGGCTGCTTGTCCATCAGCAGAGATCACCCTATAGCTTTATGCGGTTGCCGCTAACAGTGTACAGGCACTGTGCATCACCGCGGGGACACAGCGGCACATCAGCCACTTGCAAAAACACGTTTGATGCAGCCCCCCACCCCCCACACCCCCCAGCGATTCCCCGCCGGCGGCCCCCGGCCAGCCGTGGGCGGTGCCGGGGAGGCGCGGGGCTGCGGGCGCTGCCGACCGGCTCCGGGGCTTGGCGGGCCGCGGAGCGGAGCGGGCGGCGCTGCCGCCGGGCAGCGCACAGCGGCGCTGCTTCTCCCTTGCGCTCCGCGCCGCGTACGCGCCTCGCCGCGGGTTTTCCGCCGCCGTCTCCGCCTCGGCGTGAGAAAACTTCGCCGCTTCCCTCCCCAGGTCCATTTCGACCCCGTTCGCCCCCGGCGAGCAGAGGTACATCGTGACGGAGAGACGCAGCCTTAGCCCGGGCCCCGGGTGAGGGGAGCAGCCGCGGGCGGGGGGAACCGCGCTCCGCCCAGGGCTCGCTGCAAGCCCCGCCGGCTGGCGTCTCCAGGCGGCCGCTGCCGCGGCGTCTGCACGGCAGCCCTGCAGCCCGGAGCCCGGCAGGAGGGCCCGCGGCGCGACTCCAAGCCCCAGGCCGGCGGCTCCCCTGCGCCCCGCTTCCATCCCCGCCACAGCCACAGCAACGCAGCCGGCCCTGCCCCTTCCAGCAGGGAGGGAAGGGGGTGGATTTAAATACAAACATCGCTCCGCCGCTGGCTCTCATCCTCGGCTGGTGCCTCTCCTCCACCCTCAGCCCTCCCCACGCCGGCGGCACTTGAACCTGCCCGCCCGAAAAGTGTGCCATCCCCCTATCTCCGACCTCCCCGGGCCAGTCCCGCCGGCCCCCCCTCCGCAGGCGTCCGGCCGCGGAGCGCCGTCGTGCTCCGCGGGACCCCCCCCGCCGGCCCGAGGCGGCCGGCCGCGAGCAGCGTGGAGGGCGGCGAGGGCGATTCGCCTGCGAAGAAATGCCCCGTTGAACTTTGAATATATTAGTTGACATCAGCGCGAGTTGGGGCTGCCAGCCCCTAGCTCCCTCCTCCTTCCCTACCTCCTCCTCCTCCGCCTCCTCCTCCTCCTCCTCCCCCCCCCCCGGTCTCCGATGGAAAGAGTTGAAGCCGTGCTGATAGGAGCCGCCTGGAAGAGACAGCGGAGCGCAGTGGAGGACTTCGGTCCCAACTCCGGCCGCGCCGCGGGGACACTGCCCGCAGCCGCTCGCATGGCCCGAGGCGGCGCTCCCTAAACGCTGGGCTGGGCAGAGCCCGCCGCTCCGCTCCCCTGCTCGCCCCGCGCCGAGCCCAGCCCCGCCGAGCCGAGCCGCGCCGCGCCGCGGCTGCCCCCGCTCCTGCGGCAGCCGGAGCGCGATGTGCCGGTGAGTCCCGCACCGGGAGGCCGACGGCCACCCCGTAAGCGCAGCACGGCGGCGGGCCGGGGGGCGGGCGGCGGGCCCGGCCGCGGGGCGGGGGGTGCGCAAACTTCCCAACTTGGCGGGGGGCCGGGGCGAGCGGGCGGCGCTGGGATGGGGATCCCGGGGAGGTGGGGAGCCGCGGGCTGCTGCGCGGCTCCGCCGCTCCCGGCGCAGCCCTGCGGGGTGATGGAGGGGCCGAGGGCACCCTGCGGGGCGTGGGTGTGTGTTTGTGCACGGCGCCCGGTGCGACGTCCTCCTGCCCCCCGCGGGCTGTGGAGGGAAAGGGGCTTTTTTTGTCGGTGTTTTTGTAGTCCGGCCGCGCTGGAGAGGACGTTAGCTAGGAGGTGGTTTCTTTCCTCTTTCTCCCCCCCCCCCCCCCACCTTCCCAGCTCTCCCTAAACCCGTTGAGCGGGGCTGTGGCGAGAGGGAAGGGGATGCAGTGCTGGGAAGCCGGATAGCCTAGACGGAGGGATATTAATGATTTTTTTTTTCAGATGGTAATTTGTCTTTGTGGTAGGGGTGGCCCATTAAATTTCAGCTCACGTCCTGATGGAGATCAAAAGCGAAGGGGAGAGAGAGAGGGAAGCAGAGAGCCTTGTGCGGCTCCTTAGCTCCATGTATTGTTAGAAACTTTGGGGGGGGGGGGAATTCCCAGAAACAACCTTTGTGGATCCACCTCCAACACCAAAAGTTGGAGATCTCTATTTTCCAACACTACCATCTGCTCCCCGGTGCTGCCCAGGAGCACGCTTACTGTTACGCCTCAGAGGAAACAAACAAAAGGTGTGCTTGCCAAGTCGGTACTGAACCTGTCTGTTCATGGGCTTTTAGGTGGAGCGTAAGTATAGAGGAGTATCTATATCCTAAAGGTTCACTGTCCTCTGTTGGCTCAGTTTATATCTTAGATAATTTCCTGTCCTTAAAAAGGGTCTCCAAACATGGTAGATGCCAGGTCCTGTTTTTTTTTGTTTTTATTTTTGGTTGGGTTTTAATTTTGTAAAATTATTCTTCCCTTGAACTATTTATGTATGGATATATCGGTTTGGGATCATAGTAAAGTTTCATTTTTTGTTGTGCAAGTGTTCCCTCTCATTACAGAAAATACTTCTTTTCCTAAATTATAGTCTGAGCGGCAAGAGGTTAGCTCTCTTTGCCTCTGGATGGGTTCAGTGGTAGGCTGAGACCCCAAGCTGACTGCACTGCGAACAAAATAGAAACCAACTAAGCTAAAAGTTATAATGGGCTTTGATTCTTACTGCTGTTTGAGATCAGTAGAGATCCTGGGTGAGTGAAGGCAAGAAGGAGGAGTGAGAGTAGCTGGAACAAGCTACTCAGACAGAAAAGTGCTCTCTTGATTATATGTGTGATTTATAAGCACCCAACGGAGAAAACTGGTCATAAACTGCAGAGAAGGCAGCAATGGGAAAAAGAAAAATCCTGCTGATATTTAACCAGTTTTTTAATAGAGATTTCATTTTTAAACAGCCACTTGAATCATCCATATCTTTTTTCATTTTTTCTCCCTTTTGGACTAAAACTTTTCTGTTCAGATTGGATTGGATGATAAGTAGACTCTGTACTAGGCAGACTATAATAGGGGATCTCCGCATTTTATGTTATGCCTCTTGCGTTTTCAGTGAAGTGGAGACAATTTCTCCTTCTTTTCTCTCTATCTTTCTTTCTTTCCTCAGAGAGATTAAGTTTTTGTCCTCCCCTGTCAGGGACATGTTAATCCTGAAGTCATGGGGGGGAGAGATCCCACCATTCAGAATATAGATATTTTCTTTGTTTGTCCCCTCAGCCCGTTAGGCTGATGGAATTGGCAGTGGCTGCCCTCCATGACCTCCCTCCCTTCCCGCAAAGAGCTGGGGCAACCAGGGAGAAGAAAATGTGCAAACTCCAGTGAGTGAAAAAGCACAACCCTAGAAGACAAAAGGCTTGAACAGGGTCTGTGTGGGGAATGACTTTTAACAAGGTGGCCCTGATCATATAGACTCGAAAAGATGTCATGGGGATGGGTTCAGCAGTAATGAGTGTAGCCTGATAGAAACTCGATACAGGTGGTGCCATGGGATTTTAGTTGCTTTGCAGTAAGATGAAACTAGTGCCCAAACAAAATGGCTTTGGTCGTCCGGTATGATTGCCCTTTATTCTCCAGGCAGACAGCTGACTTGGGGGAACATACACCCAGACTTTATAGTCTTTGCTTCTTACCTTGGAGTCAGTTGTAAAAGTCCTGCTTGACTTAGGCTGAGATATGATGGGTTCTTATTAGAGGAAATGTTCCTGGAGAGCAGTCTCACTCTGTGATATTAAACATGGCTTGAACAATGGATTTCTATTTTAGCCAAGATTAATAATCATGTGAGCAGTCATGCTAGGGTTAAATAAGACCATCTGCATGCATATGTTTTCCTGAAAACAAATACATGACATGAAAAGTTTCTGTGTGAAGTCTAGGCTGTTGACTTGCTGTTTGGCAAAAGGGGGCAGTATCAAACAATACCACAAAGCAATCCGCAGCACGGCTGCCTTTCTGCCTTGAGTACTGATGTGTGCTGTATCTACTGGGATCTGGGAATTTAGGGTGTTACGCGGTAGCCCTTATTCAGGTGATTCCTTGTAAAGACATCAGGGAGATTAATTGACTGCGTAAAAGATGCAGGGTCAAAGCTGTCATTGTTTTGCTTCATGATTGCATCACTTCCATATGCCGGTTTGACCAGTGAAAGCTTGGAAATTAAGGACAACGCTGTTATGATTGTAAAGCTACTTTTGTTTACATTAAGTAGGCTGACAGCAGTAACCTTAGCCTGTTTCTACTCCACTGATTTTAGGGAGAACATGATGAAGCCCTAGCTTTGGATCGCTGTTCATATAAATGCCCTCCAAGGAATTGTCATCACTGTTTTCCGTAGTAAGAAAACGAAACATTTTCTTCTCTAAATTTAACTTTCTTTGAGAACACATTTGTTTCCAGACTAGAGAAATATATTGATCTGTCTTATAAAATATTGGTTTT
This sequence comes from Calonectris borealis, assembly GCF_964195595.1. NCBI lineage: Eukaryota > Metazoa > Chordata > Aves > Procellariiformes > Procellariidae > Calonectris > Calonectris borealis. The sequence goes on from NC_134317.1 coordinate 12,971,522, forward strand.
AGAATCATAGAATAGAATGATTTAGGTTGGAAAAGACCTTTAGGATCATCAAGTCCACCTGTTAACCTAGCACTGCCAAGTCCATCACTAAACCATGTCCCTAAGCACCACATCTACACGCCTTTTAAATACCTCCAGGGACGGTGACTCCACCACTTCCCTGGGCAGCCTGTTCCAATGCTTGATAACCCTTTCAGTGAAGAATTTTTTCCTAATATCCAATCTAAACCTCCCGTGGCGCAACTTGAGGCTGTTTCCTGTTGTCCTATCGCTTGTTATTTGGGAGAAGAGACCAACACCCACCTTGCTACAACCTCCTTTCATGCAGTTGTAGAGAGCGATAAGGTCTCCCCTGAGCCTCCTTTTCTCCAGGCTAAACAACCGCTGTTCCCTCAGCCGCTGCTCATAAGACTTAGAATGCATTTAAAAGCCTTTTCACCTTTTATTTATCTATATGCCTGGAATCATTAGATTAACATTTCTTAGTTCATTTTTTACTGAGAGCCATGGGTGATTTTACCGAGGGTCTGTCATCGGGAAGCCATGCAATGGACTCCAGCTTTATCAGGTCACCTAAGTGTTGCTCACTGCCTTCATGGCAAGAGCTGCAGCAGCAAGTGCAGATCATCCCCAAGAGAGAGGGGAAGTGGTGAGGAATAAGGAGTCCATCATAGTAATGTGAAGATGTCCCACTGTCGAGGCAGTGCCAAGATCCAGAGTTGAGGTGCAGTCCAGTGTGAAGTCTGCAACTGGATTTGCCTCTGCCTAACCAGATCATTTCTGGTGTAAAACTGAAAAAGGGAAATTTAATCCTCTGCAGATAGTGGTGGAGGCGATTCAAAATGGTTCTCTAGGGGTGAAATTCATTGGTGTTTCTTGTGCAGCAGCTACGTAGTATCAAGTCATGCTGAGATTGCAAAGTCAGTCTTAAGTGATGGACTTACCTTTTACAGACTGAATCCTGTGAAGGTGAACTGCCACTATTTTAGGTTTAATCCTTGTGATTTAGTCCAGGAGACAAACCGTGTATTACAGCGCTATCCCTGCTGTGCCTTGAAATGGGCTGTGTCCGAATAGGAGTGTTGCTGACTTTGAGGACCAAGTCAACAGTTCTTTGTTATTGTTCTGTTGCCTTTTTTTCTTTTTAAGGAGGAAAAAAACAACTCACTGAAGTGAGTGTGTCAGCTAGTCTTATTGTAGGGATTGTTCCTCTTCATTTTACACTGTGGGCTTCTGACTCCTCCAGCGTGCCCAGTACCAGCACTCATCCCATCTCTGTCCATGGTGGTAATTTTCGTTCGTTTCAGTGGCAGCTGTCTGAATATGAGATACAAGACTTTGACAGGTATTTGAGCCTGCAACTTGTTTGGACAGTGCCTCGCTTGCTGGAGATTATTCTTCAAGCACAGTTAGTTTCAGTATTTATTTCACCTCTGTTCTCGTTGTTCAAAAAAATACTGCATGATAGCAGTTATTCCTTACCCCAGGCTCAAACCATGTGAGCAAAGTGCAGCAGAGCTCTGACAGCACAACTATGACTTTCAGTATGCAAGGTCTCCTTGACTACAGCGCTGTGACTCCCAAAGTTATCTCTGCTTCAGCACTCATATAAAACAAAAATTTTTAAGGTCCGCACAAAATCACTCAAAGTGATTTTCTGATGATGAGTGTATGAGTCGTGATACTCTAGAAGTATTACTGTTATCAAATATGTATCTACAAACCAAACGGGTTTGTTTTGTTTCAGAATGTAATAAGTCTGGGAGGTAATTTGCATGTGAAGGATGTTACCAAGTTACAGAGTATGACTCTGAATTGCTGACAGGGCTATTCATGTGCTTATAATTAAGCATATACCAAAGCACTGTGCTGGTTAAGGACTGGTGTGTCTTTATTTACTTTTTAGTGAGCTTTAAATTAGATCATAAGTAAACATGCTGATTACTAGTCTTAATCCCCAAATCAATTGTGAACACCTTGGGAGTTTATAAATCATCTGTGTAATTTCATTGTTTTTCAGTAAGGGGTCATTTGCAGAGAAAGCATAGGATATTTTCTTCCCAGAAGCTGCTGTGAAGGAGCTTGATCTTACAAGGTGCTACATGTTCTTCATTCTTGTTAACGCGTCTCCGGGAAACAGCACCCTACATGATCAGACCCTGATAAACACAAACCGTAGCAGTGTCTGACCTCTGTGGGTCACCTGCTTTGTTGAGCAGGCTAAATGCTTATGGGCTTGCTAGTCTCAATATATAACGTACTCCCTATTAGGCTGTTGCTGGAAGCCAAATAAATTGCAGAGTGCCAGTTTCGAGGGTTTGACTTTATCCATTGTGCAGCAACACGTAAGCAGCTGGGATGTAGCAACCTGCAGAGAAGAACCATAGTCATCAGTTTTATCTCTGCCAAATATTGTGCTGGACTCAAAAGCTTAATCATAATTTCAAAGCCATGAGGCAGCCTCCATAATTGGGAATAGGATGTGAAGATCTGGTGATGCCAAATGGATCCTCCAGTAGCCTTGAACCCTTCATGCTATGGAGGACATACCCTGATGCTGGATATGCTCAGATGTTAAGCAGAGATGCTGTCTGCAATCCTGCAGAACAGCCAGGTTGAGTCCTACGGAGGTGATCTATAAGCCATTTGCAGTTTAAGGGTTTGTGGCTTCTGAAGTTTGTATATTTTGCAGATTGCTTGTGCCATAGTCTTCAAAAACTGTTAGCTTTTAAGACAAGCAGATGGCTTTAACAAAATATATTTGCTGGCACCTGGAACAGGTGGATCTGGAATAAATTTATGCAGTGTAATTTTTTCCACACCCCTTTTGGAACAATTTTATACCCTGGAGCCACCTAAGATGCTTATTATGTAGCCAATAGGGAACAGCTTCTGTCTGACTACATAAGATTTTACACAACTTTTATAGCTAATGCCTAGATTGAAATGCAAAATTTAGTGCTGGGAGTGCATGTGAATTTGTGAAACTCCCTGGAGAAAATGTGGGTGGGTGTATCAGTGAATGAATTATGCTCCTCCATAGACAGAGAGGGCTTTTTTTAGTGATAACGAATGTCCTGTGTTCAGTGTTTGTCATTTTAAAAGTAGTATTTTTCATTTGAAGTGCAAACCTTGTGCAGGTTACTGATGTAGAGTAAAAATGAAAAAACATCTTTAACTTCTTTTGAAAGGATAACAGAATGAAAATTCCCCATGTGGTATGAAAGTGTCCTGACTCAGAGATCAAATTACTGTTTCCAGAATATGGCTGTGACAGTTACGACTAGTTATGTGAGAAAGAATAAGATCCTGCCTGTCTTCGCGAGGGGCAGGAAACAAACTCCAATGAGACCTTGGCACACCCTCATTCTTGCAACAGAATCGGGGCCAACGAGCTTACCTGGCTGTGTAGATTCTTAGTAACTTCAAAGAGGTTTTGAGTGGGCGCTGGGACCATCTGCACAACTCGGAGGTAGGATGAGGAACTAAATGTGGGAACACTTTGGGGCCAGCCTCTTAAGGGAGGAGGATGCTGACTACGGATGGCCTGTTGGGCAGGTTTAATTGCTTTGCTGTGTTTCCTGGCCACGTGGAAGTTGTTTAGCCTGCTGTTTCAGCTAAAGGTTGCTTATTTATCTCCTATGATGCTGATTTACAATGGATCAAAGATTAGGGGAAAAAAAATAAGACGACAAGGAAGGAAAGGGTAGGAAGTTCACTCTGGATAATTCGGTTTGACAGGATAATATAGTAAATTCAAGAATGTAGAGAGAGATGCGTTTTGGACCCTGTATATATAATGCAGGGAAGGAGAAATTGGCTAGGTCTCAAAAGTTTGTTAGAGTGATTACAGATCCCCCTGCCCTGCCTCACGTTCCTTTCTCTGCTCTCTCTTCCTGATTGAAGATGATCGTCTGCCAGAAGATTTTCAAACACATGGTTTGGACAGGGCAATCAATCTATATTTATAAATCACTTAATATTTCACTCTCTGACCTTTTTGGGGTCCGTTCCACATAAGAAGGGCATTTTCATTAAAAACACAAAGCTGAGACTCAGTTTCTGCCTGTGTCCAAGGTGCTCCTCCAGTCTAAGGCAGCTTAGCTTTTAGTTGTAATTGCAGCTAGTAACAACCTACTTAAAATAAAAGTCAACAGAGGAAAGAATATCATTAATGGCTTGTGGTAGGATAAAGATACATACTTTATTCAACATGAGCAAAATAGGACTATGCACTGTAACTATGCACTGTTCCAATACTGATGAAGGATGATGTCAAGTAACACATAATACAAATTATGAAGAATTCCACAGTTCCTGCTTTGTGAGGATAATCAAGTGATATAATAGTACAACTTACCCTTATTTCTGTTTTGACAAGCATGCTCAGCAGTCAGAATTATCAGGGAGAGAAACTGAGGCATAAAAGGACTATGGCCTAGAGAATTTTGTGCTCATCTGTTAAAGATACCATGAAACATAACGATGCAGATAAGTGCCAAGTAGGATTGCCAGCGACTGAAATCAGTATGAATTAGACTTTGAGGTCTGTGAAAAGTCTGGTCTTATGTGACTTGCTCAAGGTCATAGAGTACATGACTGGCAGAGGCAAGGTTACAACCCCTGAAAACACTTATTCACATACTTAATTCTAAATATATAGTTAAATTCTATGAAGTAAAGGTTTCACATCAATGCTTTCCTGCATCAGAGCCCTAGACTTGTGCCTTACAAGACTATGCGTTTATCTCCTTGCTAAACATTGCCAGTAGGTAACTTAATCGTGCAAATCCTTTACTCACCTAAGCAGTTCAGTTCAAGTTAGTGTGACTACAGTTTGAGAAAAAAAGTACCCTGATCATATGTGCACAATTGGTCCCAAAATTTTGAAGATAAACTAGGGATCATTCCTATATTTTGTATTTTTATATGCATACACAGACATGCATCTATGTAGATTGAATTAAAACAAAAGCAAGTGATTAACATCTTTAAAATTTAACATTTTCCCCCCTTAACCAACAGAGAGTAATTTAGTAGGTACCTTTGTCTAGGACTGTACATCAGGAATACAAACCATGATATTGCTAATGCTATGTGTTCCCTCTAATGGGTCTTAGAAATATGAAAGCAACTTATATTTGGAATGAGCTTTGCACATCTCCTTGTCTGGTTGCTTTGCAAATCCAGGCTTCACTGCTTTGCCTTGGAGAATTATGAGTTTATTATACTCCTGGAATGCTAATAGCACTTCATTTTTTCCCTAAATTTCTTCTTCATATTTATTTATTGATTCTTCATTTGAGCACAGTTTTGCAGATAATGATGGTACTACTGAGAATAGCTGGTGTGAGTTAATTTTAAGAAGGCTGACGTTACAATGCCATCCTTCCTTGCCAAGAAGCTCTCTGTAAAGTTCATAAGCTAAGGCATCCAAAATTATTTAAGAAGACGACTGGATAAGATTACTCCGAATGTTATATTTGATTCCTGGTTTCATAAAGACAAAGTGTATCGAGAATGACAAATCTAAATTTAATTTTAAACTCATTGGCAGATTTGCAGATTATATACTTTAGGGAAGCAGTCTTTTCAACGGTCACTTGGTCTGTACTCAGATGAAGAACATTGACTTGTGAGACAACTCATGTGAACTGGGTTTTTAGCATTTCACTCTTTTGTTTGCATTTTACTTTTGATTCCTGGGTTTCTTCCCCATCTAATCTCTCCTCCCACAGTGATGGACGGTAACTCCAGAAAGGTGCTTTCAGTCATTTTATCTGTCTTACCTGAAGGCACAGAACTTCCCTGAGCTGATTCATGTTCAAGCTGGTCAACTATTCTAAAGAAGCATCCAATTTTGATTTAAATATTTCTGAAGGAAGAGAACATCCTTGTCATGGTTTAACCCCAGCCAGCAACTAAGCCCCACACAGCCGCTTGCCCACTTCCCCCTGGTGGGATGGGGGAGAGAATCGGAAGGGTAAAAGTGAGAAAACTCTTGGGTTGAGGTAAAGACAGTTTAATAAGTAAAGCAAAAGCCGCGTACGCAAGCAAAGCAAAACAAGGAATTCATTCACTGCTTCCCATCGGCAGGCAGTTGTTTAGCCGTCTCCAGGAAGGCAGGGCTCCATCATGCGTAATGGTTACTTGGGAAGACAAACACCATCACTCCCAACGTCCCCCCTTCCTTCTTTTTTTTCCCAGCTTTATACACTGAGCATGACATCATATTGTATGGGATATCCCTTTGGTCAGTTGGGGTCAGCTGTCCCAGCTGTGTCCCCTCCCAACTCCTTGTGCACCCCCAGCCTACTCGCTGGTGGGGTGGTGTAAGAAGGAGAAAAGACCTCGACTCTGTGTAAGCACTCCTCAGCAATAAAATATCCCTGTATTATCAACACTGTTTTCAGCACAAATGCAAAACATAGCCCCATACTAGCTACTATGAAGAAAATTATCTCTATCCCAGCCCAAACCAGCACAAACCTGCAATTCTTGGTTAAGTGTTTAAAATTCAGCAGCCCTCGCGATTATGTTGCATCTTAGTTTCTCAGTTGCTAGGTTCTTGGTCCTGTTATGCTCTCATCTGGAGAGCAGAGCATCACATTTTCTTGCTGTAGAAGTACTTGTGAACTGCAATCAAGTTATCTCTTAATTTCTCTGTGATGTTTCAGTATGATACTGGATTCTTCTGCGTTTTTCTAATCCTTATTACCTGATGGCTCTTCTCTGAACGCTTTCTAAGGATGCTACTGGCCAAAGAAGACAGCTGCAAAGGTTTGAAAGCACTGGAACAGCAGAGATTGCAGAGCAGAACTTAGCAGATAGATAGCAGGAGATAAGGACTATAAAATTGGAAGGCAGAAAATAGGCATAGTGGCATAGGAAGCTCTTGGCATGAGGAGCCTGGTGTGATATATGTCTGGTGAAGAACTGGAGTAGCTGTAGCGGTAAAAGGCAACAGCAGGTTTTTACTGGCAGAGGAGGATGGCTGGGAGGTAGGTGGGGACTGCAGCAGCAGCACTGCTTGTAAATCAGAGCAGCCTTGTATCAGAGGAGCTCTCTGCAGGGAAATGTCAAAACATCTGTCTGCACTTTGCTGGGGCATAACCAGACTCTCTCTTTCACTCAGGAGCACTGTGACGTAGGCAAAGAGAAAAGACACACTTCAAGCTAACTGAGGGCAGAGTTCAGGTTGAATTTCCGGTGAGGAAGCCATTCCGTTCTTGCAAGTGTAAGATCTGAGCCTGCAGAATAAAACTGACTTTTGCAATCTGTACAAATGCATGAAGTGTTACTTGCTTCAGTGAAATGACCTGTGGATGAGAATTTACTGGCCTGAGTTCTTGATTGCTAACACAAGGCAAACACTCTTAAACTACTTCCAAAAGTTATACTAGTGTTCGGCTGGATTGCACTAACCTTAAGTGTGATACTTGTGGTCTGAGAGGACTACAATCTTCCCATAAGTAATACAATTTCTGTTTTTAGTTTGGAAAGATGTTATCATTTAATGAAAACTCTTTGTTTTCTGGCAGCCTACTCTGCTATCCATTTACAAAGCTCTCAAAGGACTTGGATGTCCATGAAAAGTGCAAGAGCAATTCTACTCATGGATACACTAGTGCAGCCTCATTGAAGAGCTGTGGTTGTCCTTGACTGAGGACTAGTAGTATGAGCCCAAAAACTCAAAGACAAGTTTGTACCTATGGGAAAGGATTGTGCAGGGATGGTATTGGTCCAGAGGCACTCCCAAAATTAGGTCTGCAAGCAAAACCCAGCACCAAGAAAAGCATTTCCAGTTTTAATTAAAACAAAACCCAAACCAACAAGATCTCTATTTCTGTTGATTTTTAAACTTCCCAAATATTTGAGCGTGAGATGCAGAAGTAGTTGATTAGAAACATAAGTAAAATAATGAGGCTTGTCTTTTTTTTCCTTTCCCAAGCTGATTCAACTGAGGAAGGAAAAAAACCTCTGAAGTTTTTATTTGGGTTGAGTAAGGCTTTTCTCCACAAACAGACCAAACAAACTACTGAAGTGCTTCAGTGAAGTTATCACAAAGACTTGCGCCAGTGGGATTATTTACATAGCAGACTTCTACCTGGTAGAATCAGGGGTTTAAATTAATAGCATGAAGAATTGGAAATAATCTGATGTCTGCAGTTCTAATGGTCTAAGATATTTGTAGAAGAGATAAGGGCCTGATCCTGCACCAAGGGACGTCAGTAGCGAAAGTTCCATTTATGTAAGTTAAAATTGGATTTTTCATTTTAAAAACCCAAAAAGTTCACACCTTGCATTCTTATCCAAGGACTATTTGCTTTTGAAATTGGTATACTACCTGAGTCAGGGCTGCATGAGTTGGCCCCAGGTTTTCAACCTGACAGTACCTCTTTAAAATGCAACACTATAATTTAGGCATCTCTTATTTGTTTTTTGAATAGCAGAGCTAACATGTCTGTCAGTTACAATGACTTGATAGACATGATTAAAAGGCAGGAGATCAGGAAAAATGCATGCTTATCACAGGCAACCCTTCCCGATGAAAAAGTAAGTAAGTGGCTCAGTGGCATATTTGCAATTGAGGTGTAACTGAAAGCATTTTTAGAAATGTGCTTTGTAGACTGCTTTGAAATGGTGTTTTCTATTATGACCAGTTTCTGGAACAGATTATCACGATTGTAGGAAGCACTTCAAAGCAGATTGATGTAGAAAGATCTTTCCCCAAAAACTTTGGCTTCTCTGTAAGATAGAAAGCTACAAATGTGTCTGCAATCTGTGTTGTTTCAGCTACAACAGCATTTATTTGATAAAAACGGGCTGCTATTAATTTCCAAAATGCTACAAAGCACTTTGTATTTTGCTGGCCCCTCTGTTTCACAGAGGGTTTCAAAGGTTGTGTTTCCTTTCTCCCATATCCTTCTAAATTTCTGGTTTGCATTTTTTAAAGGCTGAGATTTTAACATTGTAATGAAATATTGAACTGCATCTGATAAATAGTCAGACACTAATTTAATATATCGGCAGCCAGACTTTCACAGAACAGATCTTGACGCATCATCTAATCCATTCCCTGACCTCAGACTGCATCAACTATACCTCCACCATTCAGCTGAACACCGGCTCAGCTGAACTCAGCAGTCACTAAACCTTGATAGGAACTGGAGATGTGCTTAAAATATATTCATGTCTGAATTTTCACCCACAAGACTAGCTATATTCCATTTCAGCAAGACTCCTAAAAACTTTACTTGTATGCTAGAGTCTGTATCTTTGAGAATTGAGTCTTCTACATACTTGCAAACACAGGAGCAAATGGGAAAAGCCAACTTTCTGGGTGGTATGAAACCAGGTGGTAACAGTACATTGAAGTGTGGTGGGATGCCCGTAAATTCGTCTTGTTTTTCAAGACAACTAGAACTGTTTTACTCCGCTATATTTAGTAGCACATGTAAAGGACAGGAAGAAGAATTTACAAAAAAGTTGTGTTATTTTATGCCTTATCCAGCTGTAATATATCAAACCCATTGCATTGGCCCTTATGATTTCTAAGTGAAAAAATTGCCTTTTTACCAGGGAAGAAGCTGAGGCAAAGAGCAGTTGAGTCACTTGTCTAAGCTCGTACAGGGAGGGAGGCAGTGAATGAGAGTCCTGCAGTCACAGTTGCTTTTTCTTGTTTGACAGCAGAAATATGATGAATTCTTTATGTTAAAGCAGAAGGGCCTTGAGATAGTCCCTGCCCTTTCTGGGAAATTATTTTTTCCTATAAAGCAAGGCCAAATGCTGTTGATGGATACCTTGTGAATACTTATGGTAACTGTTAAAAAACACATTTTTTTTTATCCACAGTGTCATCAAATAAACAATTCTGACAAATTAGTTTGATACCAAAATGTTGTGTTGCTTTTCTCTATCATCTCTTTCAATAACTAAAGCAATACATTCTGAATGCTATAATCCATGGATTCAGTTCAAAGTTGCCATCTTGCTGTTTGAAGCCCCACCAAGACCTTTTACTGTTCCTCTCAAGTGTTTGTCACCTTCCGGAGGTTGGGGGTCTGTCTTGTTTATTAAAGAAAATAGCTGTTGGCAGAGAGACTCTTCCACACAACTCATGTTGTAGGTTGCCTCTTGCTTTCCTATAGCCACACCGTGTCTGGCATTCACTACAAAATGCAGGAATGGAGGGGTCGAATATGCTGCAAGTTCATGTATCATCAAACACTCTCCAGCACTGGCCCGCTCTGCCTTGGCCTTTGTAACGACTCTCTTTGTAGCTATGCTATGTGGCACTTCTTTGACCTGTTCATCCTCACTCACACATCACATCATTGCTTAAAAACCTGCTTTATTCCTTGCTGAAGGTGCTCCACTTTTTTCTTGCTCTATTACTTAATTCCATAAATTTTATTCTTTTAATCTAGAACACAATTTATTTATAAAATGCGGTGAGTAAATGAAGTTATCTTATGCAAAGGACTTATTCTGGTTCTGGTTTTTGAAAAATGCAGATCACTTTTAAATAAGCTTCTAAAGCAGACAATTCTGTGAACCCTTTCTGACTTTTTCTTTTCTTCAACATAGAAAATTAATAGCCAAGCACCAATTTTGCCTGTATTTTTAGTGAGCATAAATTAATCTACTTAATATGTAGTATGCTTCTTGCATCTACACATAATTAAATCATATTTGTTCTTAGAAACTATTCATCTAGTGTAAACCTGCTTCCTGAGTAAATATTCCTTTAATTAGTAGAACAAATAGATTGTGGGATTTGGAGTTGATTATCACAACATTCCTTTCCCTGATGTCTGCTTCAGATCTACACAGTGGAGAGGTGTGCTAAATACAGCCAGGGAACACAGCAGCAAGCTTTTTTGCAGTTTGAAAATAAATACATCTTATGAATACTTCACACCTACGGAACGCTTCATTTGGGGATTACAAAGTGCTTTGCCATGCTGTGTGGGTATTATTTATTTCCATTTTAGAGGAGGATAAAGTGAAACAGAGAGAGATTAGGGCCCATACGCGACATCCCCATGTTGTATTAATAGGCATAGCTGTACTATGATGTATATGGTTGTACGCTACTCGTGTAGAACAACAGAGGACAGGGCTTTTCATACCGGCTAATGAGGTACAGCCTCCATTTTTGGATGCCTGGTTGTGCATTTCTGGTCGCAGGGGTCCTGAAAGCTCAAAGCCGATGAAGTCACAGAGAGTTAAAGACACTGGGGATCTCAGAGCCATGCCTCTCCAGCAAGGCACCTCATTTTCAGATTTGGGCACTGGTGTTTAGTGGCTTAGGGATGGGACGTGCAGTCAGTGGCAGAGCTGAGAGAGGAGTGTAAGTGTCCTGCTGCCTGGCCTTGCTGTGCCAGAGCAGAACAATTTAGTCACAGATGCATATCCTTGTCTTCATTGTACAACTCATCTAGGAAGTTGGAGGCTCCATCTGAACAAGTACAATAGCAAAGCCACATGCATGTCCTTAGTGTTTCTGCATTTGCCTCTGGGAAGGTGTGTGTATATGTGGTTGTCACTGTTTCCCAGGATTTTTTATGTTGACACTGTATAGGAGTAATTCCCCAGAAGTTACGGGAGGAATACATTTCCTGTGGGAGGAGTGTTTAAGAGTTGTCAGCAGCTTCATGTTTCCTAACTGCAGGGTAAGGAGTTTCTGATAGAGGAGGGTAGATCTTGAGCTCTGACTTTCTCCTGCTGAGTTAATTAGACAGAGTTTAAAGCACTTCCTCTCCTGAGCTGGAGTTTCTTATGTGGGAAAGAAAGGTAAGAGGCCATAGCCAAATAAAAGCCCCAATTAAGGACACAGGTGAACAAGGCTTGTAAATGGCTGTCTTGAGTCTGAGCAGAAGACCGTGTCTGCCAGTGAAATACTGTTTGGACATATCCTTAATGAAACGAAAGGGTTTCCTGTGGAGTCAGCAGCCAAAACATCCTTTCTGCTGTTAGAGTCCAGCATGCTACATGTGCTGCGCTTCCTCCTGGCTTTGCTTCAGGATTGCGGGCAACGGAGGTGGCATTTGGAGGAGACTCGGGAATGTCAGAGCTGAAATGCACAACTGGATGCTGTGTGAGACCATGTTAATGGGGACAGGTCTTTGCGCCTGCTTTGGATGGGTTAAATTTATAAAACCATCCCCACTCACACACATACTGACTTACAAAATCCTCTCTTCTTACAGTTGTTGTTTTCTTTTTTCCCTTACTGGAGCTATTACATGTAGCTGAACCTGGTCAGATAGTGGACTGTGAAGGAATCAGTATGTTGCTTAAACAAAAACATCTTTAGCAGCTAACAGGTTTAGAGTTTTATTTCTCTACGCACTTTAGCTCTGAAAGCTCAAGGGCTGTTCCTTCATGGCTCTGAGGGCTTTATTTTAAGATCAAAGGCATCAACTGCCCAAGTAAGTACTTAGGATGTTGGTAGTGCTAATACAACCTGTGCCTTGTCAGCTAGCGCAGGTATGCCTACCTCTGCAGTGGTTGCATCTCCTGCCTGTGGTGGGATGGTAACTACAGAGTGCCTTTATGTGGTTTAGTGTATTCCTTTTAACCACAAGAAGATGTTCTGACTGTGTAATACAGTATCCGCTCGGGGAGTTAGCAGGAAATACCTATTGCAATTTAGATTTACATCCTGGATTATTGGGCAATAATTTCGTTTTTGCAGGAAGTTCTAACTCACGCAGAGGTCAGTCGGTGTAGGGACAGGAAGTTTAAACCAGCTCCAAGAGGATGCCTGATGAGCGCTCTCTGCCTCAACTTTCCACTGTGAATGAGTACGAGAGTACGTGTGATCTGTTTTGTTCATTGAGATCAAAAGTTCTTTTGGGACGAGAAGTTACTCCATGGATAGCAACTTGTGCCATGCCACTCATGGGGACCTCTACCTGTCTCTGTAACAAAAATAGCAGTGGGAATCCATCTAAAATCCAAGCGCCTTGTGGTTTAAATGCTTTCTCTTTGTTTTCAGATAACAATCTCTTTAGCTCTTTGGGGCATTTAATGAAAATTGTTTTAGCAGGATTGCAGTACCTTAGAGAGCATTGTGTGTGTTTTTGTGTAGTTAGGAGTTGAAACCATACAGTACAGCTGGAGCCTCAGCATTTTACTGTGCTGTGACAGGTAGCATCGATTTTGCAGTTAGGTGAGACTGATTTCAAATGTTCCCTTATTGAGTTTATTGGCACCTACAACTAACAATGTTAAAAGGTTAAATGGTATGCACGTTACACTGCACACAGCCCAAAATTTGTTTAGAGAACCAAAACAATAGAGCCTCTTGTGACTGTTCCCTTCACCCTACAAAATTTCTGTGTGTTGATGTCTAGCCTTGATGAGGTTGTTCAAGATCACTGTACAGGGTCTTCTTCCATCTTTTCTGTGCCTCTTGTGGAGAATATTTCTGGCTGAAAACTGAATTGAAGGAAGGGCAGAATGGACTCTTAAGGAGCTGAACATAGGTTGAAGACTCGGAGCACTCCTGAAACATCTGGGAATGACCTGGCATCCATGGCTAGCATCAAGTCCTGTTACAGCTTACTGTGTGAACATGAGCATGTCCCGTAAACACTCCATGCTTCATTACTTAACCCCCTTACAAAGCAAATAGTACTTCACAGAGATGCTGTGAGGCTTTGGTCACTGGGATTTGTAAAGCTGTGGGAACACTTAGTCTGGACCAGCTACAGAATTGCAAGTATTAATATTGCTTGGAGTCAAGTAATCCTGTATAAATGTCACCTGCTTTGGACTGTGTTAACAGTTAGAAAGTGACATGAATTGACTGAGAAAGAGAGACATATGCTGTGATTGCTTAAATACAAACCTGGGAATTGGTAAGTTTTAACTTCTAAACTCATCCCTACCAGCAGCTCATTCATTGCCTTGGGCAAACAATGGGAAGTCAGTATCAGGTTTCTCTGCTGAAGTAATAATGCATAAGAAAAAAAAAAGATGACAGCATTTTCTACAGTTGTGAGAATTAATCAGAGATTGTTTTAAAGGGTTGCCTGCAAAGTGCTATATATTTTGAATGGTTTCCCATCTCTGCATATTAGTGGTATGCATAGGAAAAAATCAGTCTGAAGCACAGCTCCCATTTGGTGATTTCCGTTTGAAATGACCCTTTCTTTCATCAAAACAACAGAAAGGACAGATGTGTGCTATTAAAAACAAGATGTGCTTGTTCAAACTGGCAGCATTATCTCTGAAACCCACCCTGCTGGAGCAGTGCTTGCAGAAAAACTAGATTCCCACCAGTTAGCTGCTGCTAACTCTTCCACTTCATTCCCCAAATTACTTGCAGAACAGCTGGCATTAGCCACACTTACTTCCTTTGATGCAAGAAGTTTGCATTTCCCGTTCTTCGATTCCTCCACACCTGTGCTGCCAGTAACAAGCAGTGATCAGCAGTGAGTCACTTGACTAGTATTGGCTTTGCTCCTTGTGACATGTGCCAGCTTGGTCGGGAAAAAAAAGAAATTAAAAAACATAGACCCCAAAGGCATGATAACTTGAATTCTTTCCCTTTACCCCTTCCCTTCCCGGAGTGGAAATCCAGCTTGCATATGGAGTTCATGAACTGGAAACAAGCTGCTGACTCTGTGGCTGCTATTGGCTATGATCCTCCAAACCTCAGCATTCGCATTGAAAGCCAGACCTCTCCGGTGCATTAAGGCTCACACATTAGCTTTAATTGTTGAGCTTCCTTTCAGGACTAAGAGATTACAAAAGAGTTGCCAAGGCTCTCTTTTCAGTGGTTGATGTTCCTGTGATACCCTACCTAACTTGACGTTGAAGTGGGCTGCAAGTGAAGATGCTCTCCATTCTCTCCTCTAGAAGTGGACATTGCAGGGCACTGCCACTGAAGTTCCCATCAACTTGATTAGTTGGCACCAGCTTTGATGTGGACTGAAATGCTGAGAGCAAATTGTCTCTTTAGAACTACCCCTCTAAAAGTTACTCAAGAAGTTACTGTATTTGTTCCTCCTGAACTTAAAGCCTATGAATTGGCTATGAGCCTCCTGCTATGGACCTGATCCAAAGATCACTGAAAAAGGGGAGGGTGTCTTAAAATTCCTTCCATCAGCTTTGGATCAAGCTGTCTTTTAAAGATACTTGTCCTCTCTTCTAATCTGAACCAAGTATTCTTGAGGACTGTGCCTATCTTTTCTGTTTCAGAAGTTTTTGCATTTCATTCCTACTGGCATGCCCAGTTCACAGTTCCTCTCATTTAGTATGACTCGTGGTCTGTAGAAGCAGGTTGGTTTTCATTACTGCATCAGACATGGATAGCTACCAAGACTGTATTTTAACAGAAGGTGGAATATATCAATGTTGTACAACTGAAGTTAGAGCCAATAGCATATTTTACCTTTAAACTAGTGAGTCTACCAAAGCCAGTATTTTTTTGAGCTGAATGGGGACTGTACATCTGTTGCGGTACAGCTGGAATACACGTCGTTAAGGGCAGGGTGCCCTCTCCAGGGGCTGGGTGTAGTGCTTTATATGCTGTCCACCTGCAATGGACTGTTTTCACTTGGCTGCACTGAACTGTGGTCATGGTTGGAAATAAGCAGATTTGTTATTTAATCCTTTGGCAGTCTGACAGGGAGTAAAAAATCTAGAGCACACTTGGTTGGCATCCTGTTCCCACCTGGAAGGGCTCACGTAACAACAGATCCCGTGCTTGTCCTCTTCTGCTAGGGGTGTTATACCTGCTGGAGAGAGAAGGACCTCTAGGGTGTGGCTGTTTATTGACACCAGTCTGCAAAGGATAATCATAGTACTTCTGCTTCTCAGAAAGAGCCTTTTGGCCTTGGCTGCCCTCTTTGTCAAGGGGGATGAAGACAGTGTTTTGTAGCCTGGAGTTCATGGGTTCCTGATGCAGGGAAGTGCTGCTGGGTAAGGTTGTCCTTAGAGATCATGGATCTGCTCTGCTGAATGCAGGAGGGCAGGTCTCTTCTGTTTCTCTGTCAGAAATCCCCCCTAAGGGCAAGAGCAAACTTCAGTCAAATTGCTTCTTTTACAGGCTGGTAAATTATGTGGCTCTTTTGGCTGGAAATGGGCTGAGCTCCAACCTTTCTCATGCTGTTTGCCCTGTAACCTCTGTTCCTTTCCTGATTCCCATCCGCATTGTCAGAAATGGGCAAGCTCCCATCTGCTGCCAGCCGGGCTGCTGTCGACCGTGCTGCTGCCCTCCCAGCAGGGCAGAGCTCTCCCCGGCCCTGCACAAGATGCTGGCAGTTCCCTTCCCTCCCTCTGTCCAGTCCTTGCAGGCTGTAGTGCTTGGATGTTGTCCTTTGCTTTCATCCTCATAACCGTACCTAATCCAGTGATTACAGCTGTTTGTGTTTCACCAAAAAACCTCTGCATCTGTCCGACAGGCTGGTTGGGGCGGTAAGGGAACGAGAAGTTTTCAGCCACTCCAACCTTGGGCTGAAATACACAGACTTTTAATGACATTTTCAACTGAATGCTAACGGTAGCTGTTTATGAAGCCAAGAATGTGTCTCTTCATGTCACTCGAACACTTTACTGAGGGTGAGGGCACGATTAGTCATTCAGCAGGCAAACATCTGGTGCTTTTGCGTGCCCCGCAGCTCTTCCTAGTTAGCAGGGCTCACCTCGGCCTGGCTAAGCTAGGAATGTGTTAGCACAGACATTTTAATTTTATGCTTTTAACCACCACCATAAATGGGCAGGGGGTAAAACTTGGTTGCTCATGTAGTCTTTTCCAGTTCTGTATCCTTGTATTTCTAGATCCCAGCTCATTCTGGACAACAATTTATCTCTCTAGGGATGTGTGATAGATAAAAGAAATAGGATTTTCAGAGGATGTCTAACCCATTAACCCTGTCCTTTCAGGTAGAATAGGAGTCAGAAAACCAGGGAGAATAAAAAATGCCCCTATGCAATCTCTGCTCCTCTCTTCCCCATGCTTGGTTTCTTTTCTGAATCCCAGAGTCACCCTTTGAACATGGGCAATTCCTGGCTGATAGTTGAATCCTTGCAAAACTTCTTTTTGTTCCTTTTTCCTGCCCTTGTTTCCTTCATCTCTGGCAACCCACCTAGGCTTTTAATTCTAGAATGACAAGAAGTTTCTTTGTTTTCCACAATTGGGGAAATGCCCTTTTCCAAATGCCTCTCCTTGTAGCCCACCTGCAATAACTGGCTTCTTCCAACTCTTCGCACATCTTTTGTCCTGTCTGAACATAAAACTGCTCACTTTGTCTTTTGTTTGTCTCATGTCTTCTTCCAGGAGCAGTATGAGATGAGCTCCTAGTCCACCTATCAGTCTATGGCTGATGCAAGGTGACTTGAAGTTTGAAGCCTGAGCTGAAGGAGCTCAGCTGCTAGGAATGCAAACAGTGTTTATAGATGGAGCCCTGAATTGCTCCAGGTATCTCAGTAGATCTTAATCACAACCTGTTTTCTTCATCCAGGCATAGCTTCCAGGCATACTCAGTCTTAGAGAAATATGGTGCAACTGCTTTGTTGTTTTGCAAAGTGCCAGGAGAAGTTCTAGTTAAAGTGACCCTAGCTATCATTTAGAAAGTAAAATTTCTGTGGTGAAAAGGCTTCACTGAACAGTATTTCAGTAATTGCAAGCTGACAGATACAGCATATTGTACAGGGAGAATTTGTGCTCTCTGTCTGTTGTGTAATGTATATTTATGGAGACTAGTAAGCAGAATGGTGGGGGTCTTTTGACCTTTTGACTGTTTGACCCAAAGAAGAATTATTAGTAAATCATATGCTAATTAGAATTGGAAAAGGGCTGACAGCCTATCCAGTTCATCCCTTGCTAATGTGGGATTGTTCCCTACAATGCATTTTCTCCTGTTGGCTTTAAATAACTAAGTATCTATTGCTTCCCTTGGGAAAGCATACCATTCACCAGTAGTGAACGCTGTCTAACAGCCAGCCTAAACTCTCCTTAACTTCCTTCCCCTTCTCCCGACTAACTCT
The DNA here is from genome assembly GCF_964195595.1 of Calonectris borealis. Taxonomy (NCBI): domain Eukaryota; kingdom Metazoa; phylum Chordata; class Aves; order Procellariiformes; family Procellariidae; genus Calonectris; species Calonectris borealis. The sequence continues at coordinate 12,989,528 of NC_134317.1, forward strand.
TTTTAGATTTTTACACTTTTCCAGTATTTGTAGATATCTCTGTTGTTACTATACGTTGTATCAGTGATCAATGATCAGTGTAAGCTTCATTCTTATAAATTTCTGTTTGTGCGGCTTCAAGTTTCACTCTGGAGATGTACATCTTCCGGTGCCACTAATTAATGCTCAGCTCAAACTCCACCATGTCCTCTGATAAAGCCACTTGTGCATCTTGTGTGCTCTGAATAAAACTGTAGCTCTGGATACCTTTGAAAATGTGGCACAACAGTCTTGAAGCAAGATGAGTCCATGCAGTGGGAAGCCACTAACCCCCTTTTTTTATGTGAATGTTAACGCCTGTTCATGTGGTAGCCCTCGGAAAGTGATTTTGCTTGTCAGGATAAGTCAGGACAGCTTCTGAATGGAGGCTTGTGCATGAGAGGTACAGACTGCTTTCCCCAAACTGTGTATGGGTGTGTGTGAGGGGGATATATGGTGGAAATGTAGCTGAGATACTTCAGTCTTCCCAGCTGTGAGTTAGGGGTAATATCACTTGTAGATGCTATTGTAAAACTTTCAGAAACCAAATACTAATCACTACTGTGTCAAATGGTGCCTTATCTTTAAAATAGGCTCATCTACCATCAAATCCTAGAGGAACCCTTCCTTTTGGCTGTGTCAGATCCGAATCTGGACATAGAGCAAAAGGGTTTCAGAGGAAAATACTCCTTTTTAGACAATCCTTGCCATCATTCAGTTTGATGATTAGGCTACCATTTTCTTTTATTTCAGCTCAACGACAAAGCAGCAATCTGGAATTATACATCAACCCCTGTTTCATATATTTTATGATTCATTGTAAATTAAAAAGAATCCTTTTTTGGAAGCCTGAAATTTTACCGGTGGCTGAAGATCGAGAGAATCCATTTAGAGGAAAAATACTAGTAAAAGTAAGAGAGGCTAAAAAGCATCACTGGCTGTGTCTTTTGTGTAAATCACACTCATTTCATAAAAGTCTTGAACACATTCCTTAAACTTTAATACCTGACTTTCAATCCCAGCAGTCAGTGGAGTTTTTAGCACCAGCCAGAGAGTACTCATAGTTGGCAGGCAGATGGTCCTTTCCCCTCTTTTACATTCTTTTAACGCACTAACACTGCCAGTTGCGCGTTTGAAAGCCTCATTAATTTTCCTCGCTGTTTGGCAATAAGACCTTGCTTGTTCCTTGCTGTCTTCCATTACTGAAACCTGTGCAGTTTTCAGATTGCTCCTACTTGTTGCTTTGATGTGGGGCTGGATTATTTGCCTGGCTCGGGAACCAAATGGTGATGTTGACTGATGTAGAAATACGCTGGGTTGTGACGTCAAAAGCCCTAGTGGTTAGAGTGTGGAGAGGAGAAATTAGGTGTGTGGGTGCAAGGAGGGAATTAGAAACGAGAGAGAAAGGGTCATGTAAGACAATATTGATGTTAGATCCAGCAAACTCAGAGGAGACTGTAACTTTCTCTGGTTAAATTTTCTGTGTTTTGATGTTTTGAAGTAATCAGTGACATTTCTCCATACTTTCTGGAGAAGTCTCAGGTTTCTGTGGAGCTCTGGAAGTATGTGATGCATCTAAAAACACTGGTTTTGCATAACTTTTTTTTTCCCCAAAAAAGAGAAATGCTTTATAATGTAGCCCTCCTTAATAAAGTGAATCTGCAGAAATGGCACGGAGCTGCATGTTGAGTGGTTTCGAATGGCTCCATATCTCATTATTCAAGTTACAGGATGGATTTTTTGACTGTCTGCCCTGCAAACTCGTTTTGAGACAGGTGTGTTAAAAATGCATGTGTCCTTGGTTACCTGGAGAGAGTAGAGGTGCTTTGTAGCTCTGAGTTAAGTTAAACGAATAAAGCCTGTATTATTCATCAAGACAAAATCATTTTCTGAATCTGAAAAAAAGAAACTGTCTTGTCTTTGAAAATCATTTATCTGGCCTTGATTTTCCTGAGGGCAGCAAGTAGAAGTCAAGTTTAAAACAGAGACTAAAACTCTTTCTGTGGGATCAAGAAAAGTAAATTGCCAGCAGAACTACTTTTGACTAAATGAGTGTCTGCTGCAGGAATTGACTGTGCTGCCTGTGCAGCACAATGTTACAGTGTTCATCTGCTCTCCAGTTAGTTAGCATTGCTTCATGCCTTTCCTCTTGGTGTGCCTGGCAAATTGAGAAAGATGGATGTGTAAAAGGTTTTGTCTTTCTCATGTGGACTTCTCAAAGGTGAAGAGCTCACTGATAGATCAACAGTAGTTGCATCTGTCAGCACGTGTACAGAGAAACCACTGGCGATAGGAATTCATGGTAATAGCACCTCTGCTGATGGTGTGGAAGAGCATTGCTTGTTATGTCACGGCTTAAAGAGGACGTGACTAGCATTCTGCAGATCTCAACCTGGGGCGTGATTGTCTGGGTTCTCACAAGTTGAGAAGAGTCACATATGACCAGATCTTTAGCGCAGAATTGAGGGTGGTAATCATGATTCATGTGCTGAGTTCCTCTGCCAAAGGGTAGGATGTTGCTGGAGTCATTATCTTTAAGGTAAGAAGTAATTCTGATATCCAAACTGTCTTATCATAGTCAGTATCCATCCATTTCATACCTCGGCGCTCTTTGCTTTTGAGCCCCTGAGTCTTGGACAGATTGCAAATTGGAGCAATTTATATTCTTGCTGCCATGGTGAGTTACAGAGGAGAATAAATCTCCAGAGAAAGGTGTGTTGGACTTGTGTATGAGTAGGCACTAAGCAACGTCACCAAGGGGACCAAGGCAGCCACAGCTGGTGGGGGTGTGTGTGTGGCAAATAACAAAAGTAATATATAGATTGATTTTCCTGAGCTTTTACACTAAGGGAGAGGGTCTATGGAGAAATTACTCCATACAAAGAATTAGGATTGAGAATTAGTTTTGAGAATATGGATCCATATTCACTTTTGGCTTATCAACCAACTCCTCTCTTCTAAATTACCCTCCTCAGACTTGTAACAAGTAAGCTCACCAACCAGCCAGCAGGGCAAAGCAAAAAAAAAAAAAAATTTTTTTTGCCGTAAAAATTCAGTTGATCCCTTTTAATCCTGATGCCAATGGTATTGTTGTTATTTTTTCACTGATTCTCTCCTGCCATACTGGTAGGTAGTAAGGTAAAACCCAAACAAGATACAAGGGATATTTAGCCCTCTCTCCAAGAGGAAGAGTTCCAGATGTTCCCTATTCAAGGAATGTTCAAGATATCCTGTATTTGTGTCTGCATGTAATTCTCCATAGCGTTTCAGTTGGTTATAGTATTCCTTATCTTCTCTCCTAAAATATTTGTGCATCTGTATGATATGCTGTTAAACAGGTACTGTTTTCCACTCCAGACGTAAGTGCATTGCTGGACAGGGTAGAATGTCTCCTAAGGATAGTTCACAAAATACGTCATCACTCTGAGCATGAGATAATTCTACCAGTAATAGTACATATCTTGCCTCCTTAATAAATCTCAGACTTACTTTCTTTAAAAGTTTTAAAAGAAAATCTACCATTTTTCTTACTCTTTTGTAACCTGTATTAGTTGTCACTCAGATTCTTGCAATAGCATTTTGTCTGGCTATTTTCTCCTCTTCCTTATACAGCAGAACTTAATTGAACTGAATGAACTATACATGAACATGAAGTGGTGATTACTCAGCCCTGCTTGTGTTAATTCACAAATGTCATTTAACAATTTAAAAAAAAATCTTAACTTCACTCAGTAGTTTTAGAGCATCGATCACAAAATTAATTAGAGCTTTCTAAATATGTCATGCAAATTATGCATTACACCCCCAAATACCTATACGATATACAATTTATAAGTTTTGGGGAAGGCCTATTGCTGCAGCTGCCAGCAGTATGCTAATGTGACTACTTACATTGCAGGACCACAGTGTAATGAATTACTCTTTGGTGGCTGATTCTCTGTGCAGTGGAGGCTGCCATCAAATGTGTGGTTAGAGTTGGAGTTGAGCTGGAGTAAGATGTTATCATTCTAGTTGCTCATCTCCAAAATCTTGCTGGAGGTTGTTTTATTTAGATTAACATGCTTCACTTCTCACTTGGAGTGGGCTAGGAGCACTCATAGAGTCAACTTTTATGTTCATCTGACAAGCGGTTACATGCTACCACAAGGTTTACTCTTGGTTTTTTATTGTCTAGGCATAGCTATGGCTTAGATTGTAGTTGTTGTAGGTTTTTATTTGCCCCATATTAACACTCCTGTTTTTGAAGTCCTTCCTCAGCTGCTATTCCCCGCCAATCCTTCTCTCCTCAAATCTTGTAGTCTTGACTTAAATTTTGGCCCGATTGTTTTATTAATTTTTAAGTAAGATGCCCTTTGAATCTATCAGGTAAGACAAGACATAGAAAAACTACAGTATAGTAAGAGTCCATCATTTTGTGATAAGCCCATGTATAGTGCCAAGCACAGTGGGACCCTGGTTCCTCACCAGGGCTGTGGAGTTTCAAGTACCCCACAGAGATGCAAGACTAGTATGACATCTCCAGACGATTGACTCTGCTCCCTGCTCTTGAAAAATGGTATGTTGTGCAGTCCTTAGTACATCTAGCAAGACCCATTTTTAAAGCACATAGGTGTCTTGTCCTCACTATTATCATGGGAAAACAGTTAAAGAAGCTCAGTCCTTTGATAGTCAGAAATCTTTTCTAAGGTTTATGCTAATTCTATTCAGAGATAGCTTATATCATTTATTTTCTTGTATGAACACTTTCTTTTAACCTAAATAGCTCTTTTATACCTGATATATTTATAGTCAGTAATCATCTCTCCTCTCAGCTTTTGTTTTACTAGGGTAAACAGTCTAAGCTCGTGAGATTCCTAAGTGTCTGATAGCGTGAGTAGCTTTTCTCTGGACCTACTCAAGTCTGAATTCCTCTTCTTTGGGTATAGCACAGAACTGTACTGTACAGCTCCATAAATGCTTTCCGACCTCTGCTAGGAAAATGTGTTTTAATACAATGATGTGGTTTCATTTGTCTTTTTAACAACTATGCCGTTAATGGCTCAGGTGCTCATGAACGCAGTTATAAACCCAGGTCTTTATCTTCCTCTTTCTAGCCAGTGATATCCACAATATTTTTGCTGTTTTTTAAATACATGATCTTGGCCTTTCCATTATTAAACTGCTTGCTCCACACCTCTTGCTCCACACCTCGTCATGTATGATATCACTGTTCTGTTCTGTATCACCAATTTTTTTGAACTGTGAATCAGCATCACCTTTCGTTACAACATGCCAATGAATTAAAAGTGTGTGAAATGTAGAACTCGGGCTGCAAGTTGCTTGTGTAGCTCTTTTTGAGTGTCTGCCTCATCTGCAGGGACTTAGCCTGTAATGAAGCTACAGAAGTTGCAGTCAGAAAGTTTTCATCTTTCAGCTCCTGGTAGCAGACCATACATTTAACTCTGAATGTCTTTAGTTAAATTCCTAATGTACCTGTCATATTGGTTTCCACAGTGTTGCAAGATCTTGTACTGTGCTGAACTATTTCAGTATGTGCACTCTTCAAGGTACTCAGAGTTTGCTGAGATAAAGCTGCTTTGCTCAGGACAGCTTTTCAACAAATGTTTCAAAAGATAACATTTCTAGATGTGCCCATGCAGAATTCTTTGCAGGACTGTAGCCTAAATCACTTCCAATTTGATTATGATACAGATGCAGTCTATGTCAGGCTGCGTATGGGTATTTATGCTTCCCTGTGTGTGTAGGATTCAGAAGTCGCCTGCTGCAATCCACTGTCATTCCATTAATGAAATTGGAGCAAGCATGATTTACTTCAAAGCAGTGGGACTCCATATGGACAAAATTTATGCCTATGTGGAGCTCCTCACTGGAGTAGGATTTTATGCAGTATTACTGAATCTACTAATCTAGACATAGATTGGAAATTCTACTTATTGGCAAAAGTTGAAGCTGGTCAAATTCCACGTTAAAATTGTCTATTGCAAGATCCTACTGACCTACTCAGTGATTCAAGTGAGGTTACACCAAGGGATGAGTCTGGCCAGTTAATTTACCCTTGATGACAGCAGTAGTACCGCTGATCTACACAATCAGATTGTATTTTGGCATTGGAGGGACTCTGGGGAATCTCACGTGATCTGCGTTGTGAAATTAATTTGATAATGCACCATTGTTTTCCCTGAGCTTGATCATTCATTCCCTGCTGAAGCTAAGGCCCTCAGGATCAGATTCATCACTTTTAGAAACCAGCTACAGCTTTGCATTTACAGGATGTCAAAATCCCTGTGTGGTCTTTCTCTTAAAAAAAAAACAAAGCACAGCGCTGTGTGCAAAAGGAGGCCTGATGGAGGTTTCTGCCAGTGAGAGGCACATTATCATCCCTCAAGCTTTACAATTTCCTAGGAGCACTGCCCCATGAAAAGCTGGCATCGAGTTTCTTTAGAGCTGATCATGGGTGAATCTGCAGGTGCTCATTCATGAAGGAACTGATGCAATCCATTCTGATGAACATGAAGCCCAACAGGTTCAGGGGGAAGCATCCAGTCCCTCCAGGCTGCCGTCTTTCCGTATCATGCCTGCAGATTCTAGCTGTGCCAGCTAGAGGCATTGCGCCAACTCTAGCCTTAGTGTAAGTCCATTAACATCAGTGGAGTTGCCTGCACCTACACAAGGCTAACTTTGGCCCACTGTCGTTGAACTTCTGTGAGTATTTCTGCTAAGCCCTTTTCTTTATTCATGGGTTTAGAAGCTGGCTGTAAAAATGTGCTCCATGCTGACATTTGGCATACAGCATCTCCTCATCCTGGGAGCATGGATTTTCTTCCTCTCTAAAACAAAAAAAAAAAATAGAAAACCCAAACCCCATTGAGGAATTTTAGTCTGATTTCCTGGATTAGAAATAAGTAGGAGTTTGTTTCAGATTCTGTCCTGTTCACCTGTGTCGCTGGGGTGGATTTGTGTTAAAGATTATCATGTGCATCTGTACGTACATACAGAGAGTTTGTTCTTATGTGTGATGTCAGCTCATATTGCCTGCTTTGGAAGTCGGGGCAAGATGACCCTTTCAGGAAATATAATGTATTCCTTAGGCCACTGTGTCAATAAATCAGTGGCTTGTGCTGAACAGGTAGCTTCTTTGTGGTTCTGTATCCCTTATCTAAATCATAGCAACTACTTTCAGCAAATACAGCTCTGTTTTTGTCTTCACACCAGGATTTAAGTCTTGATAAATTTGTTATTTAAAGTGTTCACATAGGCTTTTATGCAGACAAATTTCACTTTTAGAGTTGCTTGAGAGTAATTCATTGTGGTTTTGCATGGCTATCATCTGTTGGTGGCCAACAGTGTAGTGCAGACAAGTCACATGTGAGTCTGTCGACAGTCTGAGTGAATGGCAGAAGTATTGAGTAAACAAGGAGGTGGGCTTGAATGAGTCAGTCGTGCAGACGCTCATGCCAAAGCATATTTACATGAGCATTCATGAAACTTCATGACTTCCTCTGTGATATTTCTTTGCCCAAGTTTTTTTTGCAAGTGCAGTCGCTTTATGGACAACAATAAAATCAGTCTCACAGCTGTTGCAGAAAAAAATGCATTTGCAGTGTTTGTCAAGAGGAACTTGCTGGGGGGAGTTCAGATAAAAAAGGAACCTACTCGGTGCTACTGCCAACACCCGAGGGGTGAGATCGGCTGAGAAATGGGTGCAGTAAGGAGAGACTCTGGTTTCTGCTTTCAGGTCTGTCCTGGATCCCATATGGCTACAGAAGACCACACAATGGTAATTAGGAAATCTAGGTGTGGGAGGGGCATACCTATTAGCATATTTATCTATTTCACAAGGATATGGCAAATTTTGAAAGATAGTCATGCCTGTGCCTTTTAAACAGCTGTACTGATTTAGGTTGTTACTGTCTCTCAGCTGTTCATTATCTGCTGCTCAGTTGACTGATCATGTAAGTATTCCTAATTTGTTTCAGTACAAAGTGAAACAGTTCATTTAATGAAGCTTTTAATTAAGCTGATAGCAAGAAGGGATGGCCAGATCTTAAAGCACCATTGTTTTCAGAAATGAATATAGGACGATGGTCGCAATATTTGCAAAAGCCTATGGAGGTGCAGAGGTAGAAGTGATGGTTTAGTTCATATCTTTAAGATATGTCTTACCCTAAATCCATAGGATATACTTTTTCTAAAACAGTTTATGGACTGTTTTCTCTCCTCCGTATCAAAATACAAAGACCTGAAAAATAGAGCCAAAGAAAACTGGAAAAAAAATTATGTTCTTGTAAAGTTCAGGCTTACTGGAAATTAAATCCAGGCATCACAGGAAAGCTGTAGATCGGATTTAACAATACTCGTATTCCTTATTGCAGCAGTGTTTACATGGCCAGTGATCGAAAAATCCCAGTGTTCACAGACCCTCTTCTTTAGACTAGAACACCTTCACAGGTTTATCCAGTGCATTGCCTTTTTTAGCTCCTAAAGCATCAGTCCTGGGGAAGCATATGTTCATGGACCTGTGAGCAGTAAGACCTTGTTTGGTTCTTCGTAATGAAAACATCACAGCCCATCTGCTTTTCCAATTGTAGAGCTGTCCTGGTTGGTGTCTCGCTGGCAGAACAGCTGCAGGGAGCACTAGACAGATACACATTTAGTATTAATTTAATGTAAACTATACAATCATCTAGTACATTTTCACACACACCTTTGATAACCCTTATGCTTTAGTTTTCAGTGCTTCTGGGGTTGGGGAAAAATCAGGCCCTGCGGGCCAGCTCTGCTTTTGAAGACTGAGCTTCAGAGGAAGCTAATGGAAGCTGTGGGTACTCAGGACCTCTTAAAGCTAAGCCACAGGTTGTGCTCATACAAAATTAGTACCTCATCTGCAAATAGTTCCACTTGCTTCAAAGCAATCATGAATCGAAGAAGGCACTTCTCAGTAGGAGTGAGCCTTAGGGCGTCATTAGAATAGTCATTAGAATAAAGGAGCTTAAGCCTCCCAGGGATGCCTCAGCTCTTTTTGAAAGGGTCAGTCCGAGGGTATCTTGGACCCTATGGAGCTTACATTTCTGCACGCTGCTGACCTGCACCAGATAAAGATCTGCTGGCCAAACTGATGAACACACTCTTCTGTGTGAAGACCTATTGTGATGTTATGTTATTGTTTACAAAATAGAATGTAAAACCCAATGTTGCCATTATGCTTTCCATATATTTTTTGGTTCGGACCAAAAACTTAAAGCTAGTTTTGCTTTTATCTTAAATTAATTTCCCTTTCCAGCTCTGTTTTTTCTTCTTTATTGTCTTCCCCGTGCACTCCTGGAATGATTTTTAAATATTTGCACAGAAATAAAAACAAGTGGAACTGTTTCTAGGAGTCTTCTTGTAAAGAAAAGCTCGATATTGTTACAAATGTTGGATGAATAACAAGTTTATACTTTAACTTTGAAAGCACTTTGTGATGCTTACTGTGTCATAGAACATGTATTTGTTAAAACAATGCAGCATTTTTCATGGTCTCTGGTTTTTACTGCTCTACCCTCTGTACGTCCTTTACTAAGTCTCTGATCATTTTGGTACCTGAGCACAATTGGGGCTTGATGCATTAGAGTATTATGGATTTGTTTCTCTGCTGCCTATTAAAAATGTGCCCTAGTTCAACCTGAAATTATGGCCAAAATGCAGGAATTACAGGTGGTATTCTGTACCCAGGGTAATTCAGGAGGTCATAATGACCTATTCTGGCTGTAAAATATAATAATTTGTCTAAATGTTTGCAAGTACTTTAAAGTACCACAAGATGCAAGATACTCTAAACAGAGCGAAGAGCCATCATTAGCAAGGAAACGAAAATAGCCTGGCTTGCTTAGCCCAGCAAAGCTGAGGTGGAAAGGGGATATGAGTGTCCATAAATATATCATGGGTGTTAATACCAGGGAAGGAAAAGAACTACTTAAGCTAAAGGACTAGGCTGGCACAGGATTAGATATGTATACATTCATTGTAAGTTCAGACTGGAAACTGTAATGTTCTGGCCACTAGAGAAGTGAGGGGAGGGCAGGCTTCTGTCACAGCTTTTGAAAAGGGGAATGTGTTTAATGTGGATCATGGTTGTTTTTGAAAGGGATCAGTGATGTGGTTATGTGTGAGAGCAAGAGACTGGATGACCCTGCAGAGTTCAATAAAAGAGCACAAACAGCCGAACTTTTGTAATACGCATTTAAGTGTCCAATTCAAATCGATGTCAGTAAACCCCAGCAATGTTACAGTTCAAATTGTCCTTAGTTTACCCCGTTGTACATATTTCCATGACTTTGTAGGGGGTGAGATCTGGATATTATGTGTAAGATCTTACCTTGCATAAAGTAAAAGTTGACATTCTCGTGATGGCCAGCAGAATGCATGGTTGGAAAAGAAGTATGTTCGCCTGCTTGTCACTACTCTATTTAGCCATGACTGGGTATAATAAATCTCTTGAGTTATCTTCCACATGCAGTATTCTGTATCTTATGAATCCCTTGAGTGAAGTTTAATGAGAAAGCAAGGTCACAGAACAATAAGGGAAAATTGCCGTGTTCCAGCTATGAAGACAAAAAGATTGATCCAGTCAATAGCCATTCAAGTCAGAGGAAACCTTTACATTGATTTCAGTGGAAACTGGATCAGAGCCTTAGTGAGTAAATTACTGTCTGGTCTCAGCACCGTGTCTGTCTAGTATCGTGATATAACACAATTATAACTGTGAAGACATTTTACTCTGTGTCTGTGCTGTAAGGCATAAGAAATAAAAGAAGAAGTGATCCCAGTCAGAGCATTCTCCACACTACAAATGTCATTAATTTTTATCTGGAGCTGTGAAATGTAATTCAGAATTCTATAGAAAATGCGCGTTGGCATTTGTGATCTCTTCTTTAGGAACAGTCATTTTCCTTCTCAAAAAAGAGCAGATAATCACTTTTTTTCGATCAGTAAGGAGAGTTCTGTACATCAATGGTTTCAATCATATGCTGAATTTTCTTCCTTGGTGATGTAAACTAAAGATGAGTCCAAGCTGAAATGTTGGATGCTAAACCCAAGGCTCTGGGACAGGTTTCTAGATTTACAGCTGGGTTAGTCTACCAGGGGAGTGGCTGTTTCAGCTGGCATGTTATTCTTGTTAGTCTAGCAAAAAAGTTGAATCCCGAGTAAGATCCACAGAGTAGTATTGTTGTAGTTGCCCTAAATTATCAGTACCCTCTAGAAGTAGCTGTAGCACATGCACAAATCATGTTGCTGAAGGCCTACTTTGAACTCCATTTTTTAACTCCATTTTTAAGATGATGACCTGGGGCTCAGAGGCTGGGGGACTGAGCAGGTATATCAGTGGCAGAGACAGTATTGAACCTGGATTGTCTATGTTGCAGTATTTAATCGTGGAGACCATCCTTCAGGGCGCTGAACTGCATTTTAAATTTTCAGCTTGCTCTAACCTCAAAGAGCTGCCATGTCTTCTGAGTTACATGTGTGGAGAAAACGGCATTTTTTAGAAAAGCCTTCTTTCCCCTCATTAACCTTGAACATTTTTAGAATATGGTGTATGTTAGGGTCTGCCAACAGAAATTTCTTTTTCACCTCCTGTATTGTGAGACAACAGAACAAAGCCAAGCAAAGGAAAAAGACATGGAAAACTGCATGGCAAGTGAAACTGTATTGCAATTCTGAACATTTTAGATATGCCTGCTTATTTTCCAATTATGCAGACAAGACTGTCCCTGTTTCTTCTGCTATATAAATTGAACTACCAGGTCTTCAGGGATGGGACCCTCTCATTAAAACACTGTTTGGTGTGTTAGCATTTTGTTTCAGAGCCATCCACAGAGAATAATTGAATCTGACTATTGTGTTTGTCTGTGCAAATAGACACCTCGTGCATTCTCATCGGTAGCATTGCAAAGCCTCCACTTAGTATGCACATGCTGCAATGGTAGCTTAGCCTGCCCACCCCTGCATGGAATATGTACGTATCCTGGATGTATTTGCACGCACTTACATCAAGCCGTGCTGGCAGTTTTTTATTTTGCACCATCACTGTGGGCTTTCCAGGCTCTGTGGATGAGGGAAAGCTGATATTCTTTCTGCTTCGTAGCAGGTGCTTAGATGTAAATGATTAACCATTGCAAAGTTGGAGATGTAAAAATTTTAGGTACTGTGTGAGAAAATACTTGGACCAGTAAGGAGCGTGGGCTGTACTGGTCACGTCTATACTGACTGGACATCTACACAGAGCTCCCTTAATCCCTGAGAGCCATCCGCCATCCACTTGCTGTGGAGTGCTGTGGCCTCTGTCCCATTCGGTGAGCCCATATTGAAGGCGCAACTTGTCAGTGGATCCTTCAGTGCACCAAGGGGCTGTGCCTGGAGCACGGGGTCAGCGCAGTGTTGCACCCCAGCATGGGTGTGTGCATCCCAAAAGGCTCCAGAGCTTTTTCCTGGCGTGTGACTTAGTGTGTCAGGCATATCCCCTGTGTTAATTGCTGGAGGAGGGGAAACATGAAGTCTGCAAGTGCCAAAGTTAGAAGCACGTTCTCTCATATTGCTCAGAAATGTAGAGGACGTTCCCACGGTACTGCTGCTTCCCATCTTCCACCCTTCTGAGACATTTCAGAAAATACAAAGCTGTCTTCACCATTTTCACTACGTTCTCTCCAGCTTGTAAATGTCAAATCTGTGTTCCCATGTCTCTTTGAGCTCTAGCTGTGTTGGGGTTACTGCCCTCTTAGGTCAGCTGCTCATTAGGTGGTGCGAATGCTTTCTGCTGTTTTAGTGCAGATGAACTGGATTAGAGTGTATACTATTTCAACTCAAGTTAAATGACCTTTCTGCTTCAGCTCTCCATTTGTTGTTGATGTATGGCTTTGCTGGTCCCATTGCACTGGGAGCTCACGTTGAGTTCCTTGTTTGCTCTGACCCCCTAACTCCTTTCCTGGAAAGCAGTGGCTCTGCAAGCAGTTTTTTAGCCTTCAGGGATGGACTGCATTCTTGTCTCTATATGAATGATCCCCCCATTTGACTAAATTAACTGTATTTTTTTTTTAGTGAAACCAGCATATAAAGAAGTCTGGAGCACATTGTACACTTGCCTAGACTGTGGAGACCAACTGAATACATCCCTTCTTAAAGGCAGCTCCTACTTTCTTCATATTCCTTAGCTAGGTTACTTTTTTGGCTTTGGTCCCAATCTGTTCCTCAAGAACTGAGAAGATGATCAAATTCAAACAGTTAATATCTGTGGACCTAATTGTTACTATTCCAGGTAAGGGCCCAGCTCCATGTTCCAGGGTCCTCTTTGGCATGTCTTAGCTCTGCAGATGTTCTCTCTTGTCACTCTTTGTCAGATGTCACTTGTCACCCCGATCAGCTCCGGGCTGTTGGGGTCAGACAGCTCACACGCTGTGAGGAGAGCAGAGCTCAAATGCTGCAGTGGTCAAAAGTGCATCTTTTAGATGGGCTGAATCAAAACCGTCAGGGAAAAAGAGACCTGATGAATGTGCAGATTTAAGAGGTGTTTCTCTCCTTTCTCCATATTGACCAGTTTAGCTCTAAACTCTGTAGCTCCGATGTGTCTCTGGCATTTTCAGCAGTGTCACAACAATGTTGGTAAGGTAGGAGCTTCTTTAGGAGTTGGAGATGAATAGTTTTCCTTTCTGTAAACTGGCATTGAGCATACCCGGCAGAGATAACTCACAGGAGCCTTGCTGTTAATGCAACCAGAACTGGAACAGATAGGACATATTTGCGAATCAATTCCTGACTTGCCCATGCATGGCTTTATCCTCTGCTATTTCAGCAGTGTGGTGGAAGCAGATAGTATCCTGAAGTTTTTTTTCTTCTTTCTCTCTAGCATAAAACATGCAGTATATTATAGACATCAAATAAAAAATGCATACTAGCATATTTTATGCACAAGCTAGTTCTCTCTCTCTCCCTGGGTAGGAGATATTTAAAATAAACCCAGCACATTCAGAAGTACTAATGCAGCAGTTACAGGGAGTTGACCATAGCAGCTTCCTGAAAGACAAGTGTAGCCTAGCGTATTTGGTGCTGGCCTTGGACTGGGAAGCTGAGGTACTATTTCTGGCTCTGCTATCAGTTTTTCCTGTGCACAGTTTCCCTGTTTGCAAATACAGACACTTATCTCCTTCAGGAGGGCTTTAAAACCAGTTCAGGAAAGTCATGGGAGAGCTGTAGGAATGAAGAACCCTCTTGGTGCTGGAAATTTTAATTTTTGTACTAGTATCTAAGCAGGCTCCTGTTCTGCCTCGCCTGAGAGGCCTCTGGTAGGAGTGGGGCTTCAGCATATGGGATGCTTTTCAAACGTGGTAAGTCAGACCCAGCCCTCAACAGATGGCAAAGTACTCCGTACAGCTAGACCTCATGCCCTTGTTGCAGTGAATGGGACACTGCTGCTATAAACAGCTTGCAGGATGGATGCCTAATTAAAGAGAAGAGGCAACAAGTGAGCAACGCAGTAGTGGGGAAATGGGGAGGTAACTGGAATAAGTGGGAGTGGTTGAGCCATCCAGATTGCACACAACTGGATTTCAAATTCTGGTTTCACTTAGTTAGAAGAATTCAGCTCTCTATGCCTGCGCGTCTGCTTCCATTTAAAATTAAAACTATTTTTTAAACCTCTGTTTATCTTCAGAAACCTGTTTCTGCCTGTTTTCATTTAGTTTTTTAAAGTTACTAGTTTAACCCAGTAAGACTTACCATGGATTTTCTTAAGGGGAAGAAATGGATTCTGCAATTTCAAGCCAATAATGATCTGTCTGTGTACAACATGAAAGAAAGAAATCGAAGGAATTTTTTGACAAGGAACAGACGTCTCCGTAAACTAATCTTTTCTAAGCCAACTGTGGAGAGGTTTAGCTTTCTAGTGTTTCCCATGAAAGCATACATAACTCAGTGCTGTTCAGCAGTTTCAGGTCACTTGATGGGATGTAATTAGCATTCCGTAATGAGCTGGCGAGCCCACTGATGGTTTTGCCAGGGAAATGTTTAAGAGTCTGCAAAATGTACTTTGTACATCACACGCAATTGTTCGATCCATTAAGACATTTTGCCTCAGCTCACAAGGTAGATTTGATGCATATATACAGATGTGCTGCGTATATGGGGTACGGTGCTTAGAAGACTGTGATATCAAAATCGGTGGTTCACTAACAATTCAGTTTTTGTGAGCTGCAAGTACTATTCCCGTTGATGGCCTAGAAAGGAGAAGCTGACAGTTTAGGATGGGGAGGAGAGAACCTGGTGTATAGAAGAGCTGCGTGTGTGTGTGTGGAGGGCATAAAGCCCGAGATAAGTGATATAGAAACCCACTGTGAGTACATAGGGAATGCCTGATTCCTGCCCATCGTTAGAGGGAAATGCTCCGTGGGAGAGCAGATCTTCCTCAGAGCTAGTCACTGGAGTTTGGAAAGAATCTCAGGGAAATCCACTTTAGACTTGGAGAGCAGTATATAGCACATGTTTCCTGAAATACTTTCTGACTGTGCATGTTCAGCACTAGCAATAATTTAGGCCCCAATCCAATACCCACAGAAGCTAATGGGTGTCTTTCCGTTAACTTCTTTTTAATAGACCAGGCCCATAAAGAGAAGACAAGCATATTTTTAAGAGCCTGCTAATCTGTGGAGCATGTGTTACTTTGAGTGAAATCCCCTAGCACACAGAGAATGGAAGATTTCCAAAAAAAAAAAGAAAAAGAAAAAAGAGTAAATATCCATTTGTGGAAGCTAAGAAACTGTAACGGCTGAGAAAGGAAAGGTCAGCTGCATTCCACGCTAAAGACTGAAGATCTTCATGGTTATGAATGTGCTTTTTCCATGTGTGGGAGTTTTGAAGATGCCTCTGTCTTAATTATATAGGGGAGAAATGAATAATAACAAGAAATCCACCCAAACAAATCCCAAACCTGCTTACTTTGCCTCAAAATAAATTGCAAGAGTGAAAGAAGCGAGGGAGCCAGCTTCCTTACAGGCAAAAGGAAAAAAGGTCTTACCTGCTGTTTCATAATCCACACAGCTTTTGTTGCAAAGATATATTCTAAATGTCAAAAAATAATTTGATAAGTGGCATTATTACATTGCATGTTTGTATAACTCTATTTCATATTGTTTGTATAACTCTATTTCATATTTATTTTTATTTTTAAAGCCAGAATGGCTTATGAGCCTGATTTTCTGTTTTCCAGATTTTCTGTTTTCCTGATTTTCATGTTTTCCAGAACATGGAATTTCACCTGCTTATTCCACCATTAAATCCAATAATATGTGACTGTGCTAGAACATACCTATAGTAGGAAGATATTCAAACTTGGAGCATGCAAGAAATGGACAGTCTATGACATCCCAGGTTGAAGGGCTAGGTAAAGAGTAAAAAGTGTGCTTTTTCCAATTTGTTTGTCTAATTTCACCTTCTAGCACTTTGATCTTGTTATACCTTTGTCTGCCAGATTAAAGAACTGCCTAGGATCAGATACCTGATATTGTGTAGGTACTTGCAGACTGTGATCAAATCTCCTCTTAACCTGCTCTTTGATAAGCTAACAAGATTGAATTCTCTAAATCTCCCACAGAAAAGCGTGTTTTCCAGACCATGAATCATTCGTGGCCATTTGTTTGATATTGTTGCACTGGTGTGAAATTGGAGGAGTCCAGCGGAGAATCAAGCTCTGTTGCTTTATTTATTTTGTAGAGGCTCTGTTCTTTGAAAAATATTAGGCTTTAAATACCTTCCAAAATGTGACCAGCTCTGTGTTTCTGCCAAAGAAAGAAAAACAGACAGTAGTCTAGAAGCATCTCCTCTTCTTGTGTAAACTCACAATTGTAAGTATTTGTATATTGGTAAATGTTTCTTTAGCACTTCAGAGAGGCAGTGATGGTGAAGTAATGCTCACTGAGCCCCAAATGGTGCTTGAAAAGCTTCTGAAAGAACCAGGAAATGTTGTGGTTGGGACCAATGTGATAGCAATGCCAATATGATGTTTTTATCAGCTACGTAACTGAATCATCTGTCTTCATGATCCTGTTGCTACTGAAATCAATAGGGAGTCCTCCACAGACTCCTGTGGAAGCAAGAGAGTACCTAAACACTGTCATCTCCTTGGAGGCTGTACCCGCTCGATCCAGTCATCTCTTTTCTGTGACCACTGCATTTCTTGGGAAATTTGAGCATTATAGTAATATGTAATGTAAGTAAGTAGTGACTTTCAGCTGAGATGTGGCTGCAGGTTTTGCTGGCCCAGATAGAAGGAGGGCCCTTGCATGTTTGTTTAGTGTACCAGTAGAGAAGGAAAGTTGGCTGTCGGCTGCAGTGACACAGGGTCAAAACTGATAGCCATCAAAGCCATCAGAGTTTAGGAGAAGCTCTCCTCTGTGTCAGTCACTAGACCTATCACACTAAAACCCCATTTCTCCTGGTGTCTGCCTTTGACAGCAGGCAGCCGCAGATGTTTAGGGCAGAATCTATGCAGCATGCAGTGCATCAGTATATAGAGAATTCATCCCTACAAAGCTCTCCCTGCATCCAGAGCTGATATCTTCTTTAATGTTCCTAACCTAGCCCTTTTAAAGTTATATTGTTTGAGCTCATCTTCACCAGAAGATAAATCCAAATTTCCTAGCTCATGCCAGTGTTAGATTTAGGAATAGAGGTCTGTCCAACCCACCTGTTGAGAAGTAAGTTAAAATTTTAACTCCTTTTTGTCTAAACTCAGTGCCATTCAGTGTGTGGTTTGGAAGCTTATGAATTCTGAGTAGGCGGGAGGGATTAATGGCTTACGGTTTAGCCAAAGAAGCATAGTATGCGTGCTCCCAAATGTCTTAGGTGGAAAGGAGCTTCTGAAAGGGAACTCAGATCCCTTATCTGACTCTAATAAAGTCAAAGTACAGTGTACAAAATTGTGCTTGTGATTTCCTGGCTGTAAAGAGGAATAATTCAGTTGATGTCAGGGAAGTTATACCTGATTGATAATCAAGTACCTGACAGCAAAAGCTAGCAGTGAGCCTCCTTCTCCTATGGACCTGTTCCTCAGAGGCTGTTCTTGAAAAAGGCATTCAGGGTGTTAAAACTTATGTTACACGAGCATGAGGAGTTTGGTCGAGGCCTTAAGACAAGGTATAATTATCTGTGCTAAAAGGAGTTTAAATTCTCCCCCTGTAGGCAGGAACTTGTGTTGCATAACACGTGCACGAACATTGTCAAAATCCAGCTATTACAATTAGTACAACGGTAGTTGAAGTTGTATTGATCCTGAATGAAGAATATCTGTTTATGGCCGGCAGAGGCAGCTTGCCTGCAGGAGTCACTGGGGTTGGCACATTAAGCACTGTTCAGCCTAAACACATGAACTTCAGCCTCCTTCGCTCCGCTTAGGTCTGCTTATATTTCAGAATAAACTACCAGCAGTTTGATGTTTATAGTGGAATGCAATCGGAAAATCAATGTTCCCTTGTCTGCTTTCGCCATTGTGCTCCATTGCTCTTTGTGGTCTTATGTTATTAAAATTACATCAGGTGTGTAGCTGTATTGTATGATGTGGTAGTTGGAACGCAGATAACACTCGGATTATTGGGTCAGGCGTATTTATTATCCATTCAGAAAGGGTGGATATCTGATGTGAATTTCTGGAAGTGTCTGAGTCGATTTTGTAAGCTCAGAACAGCTTCCCCATCATTGGCTGCTGTGGGCAGTCAGTCTTCTGGCTGCCACTTGCCTTTATCGTATGCTCCACTGGAGCGTAATGAGCATGTATATTGGAAATTGCTCGTTGTGTGTGTGGTGAGAGGAAAAAACCTGTAGATGGAATCTAGCATCTGTGGATTCCCTGGTGAAGGAAGAGGGGAATGGATGTTTCTTGATCCTTTGTATATGCTGCGTGGGGCTAGCATTTGACTTTGGAGTCAGACCCTTCTCTACTGCTGGCACTGATGGAGGGTCAAGGGCCAGGGAGAGGCATGTGTGGACAGAGGAGGATAGCTCCGGTGAGCAAGACAGTCATGAGCACTGAGCAACTGCGTGTGTTATAATGACCTCCTACTACATCTAACTGTCTTGCTGTTGCCTTTTTGCCATCTCTGAGTTGTATTTGCTTAGTGTCTCTGGATGCTGCCTGTCTTCTTGCTGTCTGTGTGTATTGGGGTGGGTGGGATAGCACGTACATCTCTGCCTGTGCTTCAGATAGGAGTTTTCAGCTGTGGGCAGCAGCAGGTGGTATGCTGCAGTACGCTTACGTGGTGCAGAGCAGCATTTCTCGGAAATGCCCAGGTGAGCCCCGGAGGTGCTTGTTTAGCAATCCAGAGCCAGGTGATGACACTAGTGTGATGAGGCCTTTGTGGGTTAATTAGTCTTCCTTGGAAGCAGGTTGCATTAGGTTGGCAGAGTGGTTACGTTGCTCCCAAGTGCCAAATGAAAAGTGGTTATGTTGCTCTCAAGGCTCAGCCTAGTTTGTTGAAAGCTGTCTTGAGTGTCTGCCCAGCAGTGCACTCCAGACACCTACTCTTGGGGATCGAGGCAGGTTTAAACAGCCTTGTCCTTGCGTGGTGAAGAGAAGGGAATCATCCAAACCAGCTCCACAGCACATGGCTGGACTTGTGCAGAGGAGTCAAAGCCAGGATGAGCAATCTGGCCTCACTTGGAAGCTGAGTAATGGAGAAGTACATCTGCCTGCGGTGGCCGAGAACATAGCAGCCAGCACATAAAAAATCCCCCACCCCTTCCCTCCCTGCAGCCCTCTGTTCACAAGCAGAACCCTGCAGGTTTGGTTCAGAGAGATGGCAAGTGAGTGAATCCCCTGCAAATTCTCATTCAGTTACCTTCCCTTCCCCAAGAGTCAGCTCCCTGCCCAGCCTTTTCTTGTAGAAAGATGCAGGGTTGTCCTGCACCTCAGCTTCTTCACTCAGTTGCCTGCAAGCTGAAGAGTGGAGGTTCAGTGCCTTCTGAGTGAGGAGATGGGCTCAGCCAGCAGCTGCTGAACTTCCCTATCAGGATCTGAAACTCATAGACATAAAACATTGAACCCAGGTTCATCTGAAGTCTTGAGAATATTTTGCAAAGCTATATGCATATTACTCAATAAAACAGATTGCACCTGGCCAGCCCTTGCAGCTGTACATCAAAGGGATGTACACACAGAGGAGGGGAGGGAGGGAGGGATCTGGGGAGAGATTTCTCATTAGATTGTTATCTAGGAGATGATGCTTGGCTCCGCAAGCCTGTTGCTTCCAAGGTTATAGTTGAGAGTTTATTTTTTTGCTGCCATCATAAATAGCTTCTGGCTCCTGAGTCTGATTTGTCAGATCTTCTCCCTAGGATCAGG
Organism: Calonectris borealis; assembly: GCF_964195595.1. Lineage (NCBI taxonomy): Eukaryota > Metazoa > Chordata > Aves > Procellariiformes > Procellariidae > Calonectris > Calonectris borealis. The sequence goes on from NC_134317.1 coordinate 13,009,905, forward strand.
TATAGTCTTTGTGGTACACTTATCTGGCTCTTCTCTGGCAAGGGCAATTTGCAGAGCTGCTCTTTTCATCCCAGTCAGTTCATCAGGAGGGACCTAGCTTCCTAAGGGTCTTGTTTGTAGAGAGCTGTCAAAATCAGCTGGGTTCAATCCATGCTTCAGTATCTAGTCCACTGGGGCTTTTGTGGTCCTTCATAGGCTTTCTTCAAGATTTTGTTTCCTTTCTAGTCAATCTCACCCTTGGGCCTGCATACAAATTGTTACTGATTCTTTCCTTTTCTGATAGTTCAGCTGAGTTCTCCTCAAAACCCGTTTGGTAGAAACATGAAGCTCTGGTGCCCTGTGGTGTTAGCACTCGTCTCTGGGCAGCTGCAGAGCTGGCTGCCCGTGAGAGCTCTCAGTGTCGGGGAAGAAGCTCAGGCTGCGATATCCCTATCTGCAAGCACCAGCGGTACTAAAAAAAGGAGGCTCACACATGCCTGGGGAGAGTCCAGGTGTTGCAGAAAGGATAACTGGTAATATCAACCCAGGGTCTATTAGTGTGCCATACACCTCAGTGGATGTTTCTGTAAGCAGCAGTGCCTAAATCCATTTTGATTTACTTTGGTTCTGGATTAAGCTTTTGCAGAGTCCCAATTTTCTTCTTTCTCTGAATCCAAATTCCCAAAGCAAAGGGAACACCTGGAGTGGAAGATAACTGCAGATGTCAGAGATTTAGGCTATAAAATTATAGGATATCTATTTTTCTCAGTATGGAATTCATCAGCAACTACACATCCAGGTATTTAATTTTAAACTATTAACACAAAACATGGATTTGCAGCTCTACTTTCAGTGCAAATATTTTATAAAATATTGAAATTTAACACAGCTCCATATTCCTCATCATAGGATAATTAAATCTGTAACAGTAGTTTCTTTCTTTATCAAATCCTGTAGAATCCTATTAGCTGTTGAGCTATAAAATCCAATTGTCCTTTTTCCCTTAAGATCAGCTGAGGAGATGTGATATAAATTCAAAATATTAGCACAGACTTTAGCCTAGGGCAAACACTGTTCTCTGCAAGGATATAGGGCCTTCACTGTATCTACGCTAATATTTGTGACATACACTTTACCCTTAGCTTGAGACTTTGCTTTCCCAATCAACAAACCTGTCTGCTTGAGACTTATTTGATGAGGCAGTTGATGCATCCTGCTGTGAAAGTAAGCACAGCATTCAAGGGTCATTGGAAGTCCAGCGTGCCCAAGCCCTTTCTTTAAGACCACTTGAAGAGGGGGTGGGGAAATTGGAGGAAAACTCTCTGAAGAGGAACTTTGCACTGAACGAGCAATTTGGATGAGAATGTTACGCAGCCGTGTGAAGCCGTGGGAAGAGATGACCACACAATGTTAATTGCATCTGCCAAGTGTTTCCAGATTTAAAGAAAGAAGAAAAATGTTAAATCCTACACAATTTCTTTCTCTTGTCTGCCAAGTCCATTAGTAAGCTTCTTAAACTTAGCATGTAGCTCTGTGGATTCTTTCAGGCCGTAAGCATGTTACAGGTGTGAGTAGTGTGACCCACAAGACACTTGCGTTTCCCACAGGAGACGGGAGGACCTGTGCTGTAACCACCACCCTGACCATGGGGTCAGTGATGGCTCTGGCGCAGCTGGAACTCGTAAACATGGCTGGGGCTGGGTCCAAACCAGCAGAGCACTCGGAGAGCTCTATGGCTGCAGCCCCCATGGCCCCGGGATCCGGAAAGATTTGCTCACATGCAGTGAATGCACAGGACTGGTGTGGACACTGAGCATGTAAGCTCAGTCTAATGAGAGCTGGGGAGTTGGCTCAGATCAGGCAGGGCTTTTCAGCTTTGTCTCAGAGCCGGCCGTGCTGAATCTGTGCTGACTTACAGTAGCGAGGTATATCTTCACTATTTTCATTATCTTTTTTTTGTTTTCTGTTACCTGGGATATTCCAACTTCTCGTTACTTTGGATAGCAGAACGTGGATGGTATACGTGATCTGTTTTTTTCACTTAACTAGAACATAGGAGTTTAACACACACCTTATAATTGGCAGCCGCGATACCAATAAAGACAGCAATTAACCTGTTACCCTTGTCTGAGATTGACAAAACAAGGAAGAAAGTTGCATACAAATTAAAGTTTTTGCCCAGCAAAATGGAATCTTTTCCTCGCTCTCAGAAATAGGAAAATTTCAAAGGCAGTTCACTGAGATCAAAAGAAAAACTAACTATACAGGGGGCTTGTGCCAAGTAACTTGAAAACACATTGATTGCTTTATTGCTAAAAATCTTCACTTTTGATTACATTATGATGTAGATTAAATATGTAAAAACAGGCTTGCATTGCTAAGCTTCTCGCTCATTGAATTCAGTGGCATAAACATGAATGTAGTACCTCATGCTGTAGATGACGTTTGGGAGTCCTCTGGTTGTACACACTAATGTAGGAAGCAACATGAGGATCAGAGCTGGTTCTTGCAGGAGATTGTTACTTCTTTGGCAGGATGTGACTCAGCAACAGGTAACATCTACAAAGACATGACTGGAGGGGTGAGTTGGGCCATTTTGGGTTACTAGTAGGACAGAAAGCCTCACCTATCAGCAGCATGCAGTCATAGCCTTGGGCTATTGTGCTATGAGCCGTTGTGCTCTTGCCAGATCTTGTATAGGAAATGATGTTTGAGCAGGCCTGGTTCTAAAGAAAGACTCTTAGGGTTGGCAGATGAAGATTCGGACGAGAGAGTTGTTCCTGCTGATTCGGTCAGGCACGGTGTCACGAGTCCTCCAGGAAAGATATTAAATAAAGTTTCTGACATTTGAAATCATTAATTATTACTTGGCACTTTTCAGAAGTGAAGAGGTGCCAGTTCCACTTTGCATGGTTATTTCTTGGCAGATTTAATAGAATAAGAAGTCGTGGGATTTTCTTCTCCATACCATTAAACAGCAACTGTGTGCATTAAGCAGTGGCCATGGTGACTTCTTGCCCCAGTCCTCCTGAAATTCATCCCCCTTTTCATACATGAAGCCTGAATAAATTCAGTGTAGAATTGTGGCCATAGTGTGTAAGACACCATTATATCCTTCCAAGACAAAAAGTACTCTAGAAATTCAAGATCAGTATTTTAAAACACCCTCCAGGTCTGGACTCCTGCCTTAAACTCTATCTGAAAATAAGCAGAAGTGCCAGACACTGCCTGTTTCGCCCTGCCGCTGGCCCCCTTCCTTCAGAGGAGATTAGGAACAAATGTGGAACTCACCGGCTCGCATAAGCACTCCAATGAATTTGAAAGCAAACATGACGATAGAAAATCAACAGCCTTTTCATCAAGTTTTACCTCTCTCTGACTCGTTAGTAACAGTGGAGATATATTACATAAAATAGAAATGTAATATGTAATAATGTCTTCATCCTGTTATTAAAATTCTTTGTGATGTGTCTTTATAGTTAGTAAAAGAGTAATGGGGTAATTGAGGGCAACTATTCACATTGTTGGAGGAGATGAACAAACTTTCTTCCTCATTGCTATTTCCTCCTGTGAGAGAAAACACATTCCTTCTCTGATGATGTTGTGACTTTTGTCACGCTCTGCTTCTGAGTGTGTTTGTTAATTGGCACCTCTCGGATGAGCCTGTCTGTCAAAATCACATGTAGCACCTGGATGTGTAATGTAACAAAATACTCTCAATATTTGAAAGGAATTCAGATTTAATATCATATTCTATAAATAAAGTCTCCTTGTTGATACGAGATTGATGTGATATGCCTTTAATCATAAAAATGAAAAGTCTTCTGTGTATTTGCTTTCTAATGTTGAAGCTTTCAGATCCAAATCAAGACATAACTTCAGCCCATGAATAAGTGCCACTGAAGTCGATGACCCCTAGGTATATGCTTGGTTTTAAGCACGTGCTGCTTAAATGCTGCACAAAGTCAGGCCCCACTTTTCTTAAAAATTCATCAGATTTTCTTTTCAGACTTTATTGGTGCTCTTATTTCTGTGGATTTGGGAATGTTGCTAAGAATGGGGGTAGCTTATTCGGTTTCCATAATACTGCTTTGGCCACAGTCCTGCAGCCAGATCCAGAAGAGTGCAAACTATTATCATAGGAACAGAGGTTTCCTGTATGCTGTGCAAATCTATAATCCCATTTCTTCACTTATAGAAGGCTAAACTTATATCCAAGAACAAATGATCATGCAACCAAGTTCATGGAAAAGATTGACATTGAAGGAAGGGATCTCTATTAGCATGTTAAGTTTCCCAAATGAATTACGTTGTCTCTTACATGCTGTGTTCCACATCAGTGGCTTTGCAGGTTGCAAGGTATGCTCAAGCCTCTTCTTTAGTAATAATAACTGTAAGTAATTGAACAGAGAGAACCTCAACTAAAAGCCGCTGGGATAGTGAAAAGGTCCTTACTGACTGCTTTTGATCATGCCCTTGTTTTTTGTTCAGATCAATCGCCTCCTGAAGTAGGAGCTGGGTTTAGGAGAAAACATCCAGCACTTCACACTGAACGTAGGTGTGGGTTTGGAGTCCTTTTTCCTGGGAGGTGGAGATGTGTGCATTTTGGAAAGAGAAGTATTCCACATTCTCACAGTCGCGTACATAATGTGAGAAGGCTGGAGAAGCATGTGGCTGAGCATAAAAATGAAGGATAAAGTGCTTTCCTTGCCCTGGCGAGACTGAACACACAGACAGAGAAATGCACACAGACAGAATGAGCCCTTTCATGCGAGGAGTCATGATTTACTGATGTGCTGACTGCATACTAAGTGCAGCCGTGTGACAGGAGCAAGGCTCTGCCCCTTGGGAGGCTGGGGGGGCTGACACCCAAACACCTTGAATCCTGTTTTCTTCTTTACACTGATATTGTTCCACTGACTGCATGAATTTACTGCTGACCTATACCAGTATGTATGTTAAGATTTAAGCCCCTTCTCATCTTCTCTTCCTTCTATTTCCAAACTGGTGTAAAAAGCTGTAAGGTGATATCAGCAGTTTGCATGGGGTGTGCTGGGCTGTCAGCATAATGTGCTTTGCTCAGGTGCGAATGACTTTGGTGGCCGAGATACGGGCCTATTTCCTTTAGTACTGATGATCACTTATGTTGCTATAGCCCCCGCTGGGTCCCATTCTGCTGGTTATTGCAGCGATGCTGAGGAAGAGGCAATCCCTTTGCGAGATCAAGGGCCTGACTCTGATTTTGTGTCCTCCATGACAGGGTAAATGGGTTGAAGTCAATGGAGCTATGCCAGGGTGAGAGGAGAACGGAGCATTGAGCGTGATGGATCTGCCTGCTTAAGGAGTTTTTATGGCTCCCAGGGCTGTGATGTTTGAATGCCTCACAAACTTTAAGACCACTCCTGTGAGAGAGGGAAGCAGTGTCATCCCTGCTTAACAGCTGGGGAGCTGAGATACAGTAAGATGAAATACCTTGGCCAAGGTCGCTCTGGAAGTCTGTGACAGAGCAGGGTCTGCCAAATAAAACCTTGCCAGATCTCAAGCTGGTATGTGGATGGCTGGGCCAGCTTTCCTCCTAGCATGGGAAGAATGGGCTGTCCTTGCCTTCTGTGCCCCCCTGCCCTCATCTTCCTCCCTTTCTCATGTTGCAGTGGCAGGAGCTGCTTACCTGCAGGCTACTGAAAAGGATCAGGCAAAGCCCGGCCTCTGGGATGCTCTCCCCAGCGCAGGCCGGCTGCGGTCCCCTGGGGCGCAGGCAGAGGACGGATGCCCATTTCCCAGGAGTGCAGGAACCCAGGGTCAGCACACCACCGGACTGTTCATTACCAGGGTCTGAACTGTAGCACCTTCCCCTCTCACATTTGTATTATTTAGGGTGACTAATCGTAATAACAAATTGATTAAGGTTAACTGGATAAAGTCATCTAAGTCATATTTACTGCTAAACTAACTGCCCAGGGAGGTGAATTAATGATCTTTACAGAAACCTTTTATGGTTATTTGGCCACAAGGTGTGATCTGGTTTGATCTTTTATGCAACATAAATCAGTTTAATGGTTAAATCTGTGCAGCTAGCTGTTGAATTTAAATGAGGGCTTTTTAAATGAAGTATGATGCTTTTCCACACACAGAGGGACATTGAGCAGGTGTATATTGCAATTAAATGGGAAAACTTACAATTAGATAATGTTAAGTTTGTGACACTGGCTGACAGAAGCCTGGAGATTCATGGTGAAGGTCCATGATCAATCATTAATTCATGCCACTGTGGAAGGAGTAAAAATGCAAATGGTCTCAGTTGAGGTCAAAGCAGTGTGGGAGAGCGATGCAGGTCGTGCAGCGGATGGCTGATACCAGCCATTCATTCCAATAGCCTTGGGTTCAAATACTCTGTTGAGTCACAGATGGAAATGATTTGGGCTTAGCCGGCAGCTCTCGGCCTTTCTAGCATTTATACTTCTTTCAGCAATATCCAGGAAGGTCCGGCAGAGATCGGGGACCTGTTTTAATAGGCAGTCTACAAACACATCCTGGGAGATGGCTTCAGATTTTCCAAGATGGAAGAAAGCTGAAAAGGCATTAGCAGCTCTCCTGGCCTTCCTGCACTTTAACACTGTGCTCCTTAACCACTTGATGTAGTCACAGCTTCTTCTGCCCCATTTAGACAGCAGTGGTATCTCTCCCAACAGCTTACTCTTTAAATGGTGAATACACTTTGGGAGGTGGAGGCTGACAGATCTGTGCTAATGCATCCCCAGGTCAACAAACCAGATCTGAAAATGAAACCAGTGCTTCTGATCCACACAGTCTTTTGTCTGAGCTGCAAGACCACATTGCCTATGAATCCTATCTTCACCCAAGGATAAAAGAAGGGACTAACTATTAGACAGGACAGTTTAGCCATGAACTGCTTCCCAGGGGATTTGCTGAACTTGAGAGCAGTCTGTTAGACACACCTGTTTACTCAGGTGTTTCCTGAAGAAAGGGAGAAGTGTTTGGGATGTTGATTGAGCACTGGGGAAAAGTTGTTTGTAGTTGGGAAGGCATGGAGAGGAGTGAATGGTTCCTGTTTGATTGACTTCTGTTCTGAGTGCTCCTATGTTAATGTTTTACTGGTGACATTAAAGAACAGGCAAAGGGCCTTGGGGCAGGCGCTGAGTTGGGGGTGGGTGAAAGGATTCATGAACACTCAGGGAGGGATTGGTTCAGGCAGCCTGAGACATGTTTTCCCATTCAAGTCAAAATTGCTGATGGGGCATGGTCCTCCTAATCTTGTATCCTTGTTGAGCAGAAGACAGTTGCCTGTTTTTCCTGTAGGGCTTGTTCCCATTGAGTGATGGATCTCAAATGCTCAGTGATTCTGCCAAGGCCTTCTGCAAGTTTGAACTCCCTGGTGTGACCCAGGCGATGCAGCACAGCTACACGCTCACAGTATTGAGCTGGGACTTGAGGGACTTGGGTCATCCAGTTACAGCCTTAACTCTTTTGCTTGGATGGCTGTGTGCTTTCTGCATGTTTCCCATCCATCTCCCATCATGGAAAACAGATCTAGTAGTGCAGAGCTCTGGGTAAATACTGCTTGTAAGTATGAGGTTGAAAATGGCTGCATAAGAGTTCAGCCTGCTTACCGTGGATGTGCATTAAGTTTACTGCTTGAAGTAATACAGTCTCTGTAGAAGATCCACCTGTGTGCAGGACCAGAGCACATCGGGGGCGCTTCTTGGGTTATGGCTTTTCAGAACTACCAGCCAGTTTGTTTTGTTCCTCCCTGGTGGATCATCTGTGCTGAAGTTCTCTCCCAGCAAAGTCAGCAAATAATGTTTTAACGCTTACAATAATCATTTACATCTTCAAAGCTCTTTGCAAACGCAAGCTCACGAAGAATCATCATCAACCAAGAAATCACAGTTTTGTCTTTTTGATTTTTAACTTACTATGTTACAAGAAACACCTGAGTATTGTAATAAATGCTGCTCATAGAGCATGGGTTTCTTTCTCTCTTCTTTTTCTGGTCAAAGCTGTGATTGGTGAAGTTTTAATTCCTTTTTTCTTTATTAACTGGCTTGAATCACAAAAGAACAAGAAAAAGAAATTAGCTACCTTGCTTCCAGCCTATTTCTGCTGTGAATTTGCAGTATTGGAAATTAGGGCTGTTAGGATTCTAATGCTTTTACCTTTTGTTTATTACCTTTTTGCGCAGAACAAAATAAAGAGAATATCACAAAAATATGTGATTTTTAAAGCCTTAAAAACTGAGCGGGGGGGTTCAAGATAGTGTCTGAAACTACTTCAGACAATATCTTTTTGTATCACATTAAAATGCAGGTTGCTGCATTAAGTCTCCTACCACTTTGGTGAGGTAAGTAAATATTATGATCCTATTTAACATATGCCTCAAGCAACATAAAAAGCCAAATAGAGACTTGGCATACTTGGATGTAAATCACTAAAACTGCAGCTCCTTAAATGAAGACTGGATTCAGTCCAAAGAAAGAATGTTAGGACTGGAATTAGACTCAGTCCTCAACCCATCCCCTGTACACCAAACTGTGATTTAATAACATAGTGACATATGAAAAACTGTACTGATGACTCTGATGGCATTTCAAATTTTCACTGCCATGATCGTTTCCCTGTTTTTAAATCAAAGTTCATGGTTTCTGCTGTGCTTGGGCTCGAATAAAGGGTGATAATCAGTCTTAGATCTGTCTGGCTTAACTTGGAGGGGCCGTTGGCTGGAACTCTGGTATTGTATGAAGCTAGTATCTCAAAACAAAGTTTGAAACTTGCTTGGTTTCAAGTTCAGTCTATATGATGAGCAGTATAGGATTTCCACCAAAGTGCATAAGGAGGCTTGGACTCATGCAGAAATTTTTTAAAGCACGAAGCAGGGCTGTTGTGGCAGGCTTGGAAAGTGGTTTTGTTTGGAAACGGTCTGTTTTCTGTAGAAAGACAGTCTGAGGCTGGGTGGAGAATGCAGGATGCCAAGTTCTTTGTTTCTTTAGTCAAGTATTGTTCTTTATCACTTCACAGAAAAGTTGGCTTATTTATTTGTATTATCAGGACTTTAGGATTCTGAAAATGGACAGTATGATCACCCTATGCTGAGCCTGCACTGGTGTTTCAGTAACCTTTATCTATGTTTCAGGATGAAAATCAAAACAGAAATCGGAGAAGCTTTGTTTCATTTCTAGACTATTAGATTAGGCTTGTTCATGTGGTTCTAACGTGGGGTTTACATTTGAGAAACATCGAGATGTGGCGGCTTAATTCTGTCATCTGAAATATCTGGCCCTGCCAAAGTTACTCAGGGATGCATAGGTCAGTCTCTGCTCTGTTTTTATGACTTGATTTTCCTGATTTGATATTTCAAGTCTGATTTCAAGTCCAGCCACTACATTCTGCTGGAGGGGCGATGTAGTCACAAATTATCATAGATTCCCAATTTTGGAAGGTCAAATGCATCTTCTCCTTTTTGTCCCACTGCTTAAGGAGGAAACGGAGAGGTAAGGATTGCATGAGGACTCTCTCTCAAAACACATGCAGAGTCTCAGCAGTTACTTGCTTTGGTTGTGCTTTCGGATTTGCCCTGGCAGAGTTGTCCAATTAGGAATAAAAAATAGTGTTGGAGCCTGACTGTGGTACCCAAAGAAAAGAGCCGGTTACTGAGCATTCAGCATTGCTCCCAATTAAAGCTGCTATAAAACATGAAGCAGATGTTCTGTGGTGGTGCAGGCATTGGTGAGAAGCAAAGCAAGTGAAGGTAAATCAGCTCTGCTCGACCCAGTGTCCACCCCTCTGTAACTCTGCCAGACACACTGCGGGGAGAGAGTGCGGAAATGGTCCAAACAGTTAAGGAGGTGGAAGCAGCTTGCAACTGGGGGAAAGGAGGTCTCTGGCTGTAGCACATCTTCATTAATTGCCAAAAAAGATTACCCACTTGACACTGCTGCTCCAAGTGCTCTGTCTTCAGTCCCACCTGGCTATGCTGTAACTCATTTTCTGCTTGTGCTGCAGGAAGGAAACAAAGCAGCATTGCCATTTTCCCTGCTTTGCCCTTGAAAGACAAAGACGCTCCTTCACAGGCAGAAAGAACAGGCCTATAGTAAAGACACTAGCATGGGACTTGGAGGATTTTGGTTTAATTCTTGTCTCTGCCACAGACTGCTTGTGTAACCCTGAGCAAGTCTATTAATCTCCATGTCCTTTCAGTACTGCAGTTGTAGGATAATCCTCTGCCAGCCTTTTCCTTTCTTGTCTAGTGTATGTGCTGTTCAGGGCAATTGTGGTCTCCTTTTCTTTTGTGTAAAGCAGTAAGTGGACAGTGGGACTCCATGGGCTGCAGGAAAAATAAAGCAATAAGGCAGGCCCACCCTGAGCTGATTCAGGCTTGGAGCAAATGAACTTGGGTGGTGGAGGGCTGGTGCTTGCCAGGTTTGGGAGCGGGACTTGTCCTCATGGGCGCTTGCAGGAGCAGGGCACTTGCATCTCTTGGGAGAGCTCTCACAGCTCTGCTAAATGTTTCTGTGCTGATGTGCGCTGGAGACTAGGACTCTGCACGGTGACGTTGCAGTGCCGCGTCAGCCATGAGTGATAACGAGGTGCTCTGCTGATACGAGAAACTATGTGTGTGCTGTGCAAATTCCTGTGGGTCCAGATACCAGAGTCGTTTCAAAGCAATAAAATTCCACTTGCAGTTCTTGTTTCATTTCCCAGACCTGGGACTTGCTTTACTTACCTGAAGTTCACAGCACCTCTAGTAAGGTTTGGAGGAACCTAGAGGCTAAGATGAGATTTGTAACTCTGTAGGACAGTCACCATTTGAGTTCAGCCTCATGCTGGACACCACACCAAGAGGCTGTGGGTCCTTAAGGGGACAAGTCACCCCCAAGCTGGAACCTGAAATAGTTTGTCACAAATCCCTGTGTCCTGCTGTGACTGAATTTTAAATGGTCCAGTGATGCTATGTCACCCTTACATGTTGTTGTACCTGTTACGACATCGTGGGGCTGTCAGTAATTTGGCTGCTGAACGCTTCTGAAACAGAAGAAAGCTCTGCAGGGCGGCTACTCCCCAGAAAGATAAAGCAGAGCGCAGAGGGTAGGAAAAAACAAACGACAACATGGAGAGATGGCCAGTGGCCAGGTTTGATGATAAAATTTTTAGGAAATGGTGAGTGTGTGGAGAAGATTTCTGTTTTCCCTGACACTCTAATGATTCTTGTGGCCCCGAGGCATTGGAGGGGAGAGGCACCATGAGAACTGCTATTCAGTTCTGCAGGAATAAATGGAAACCTTGTACTGCTGTGTGACAGCCCCAGCCCTTCTTCTGCAGGAGAGTCGCTACATCTGAGTAACAAACCAGAAGCGGCCCAAGCACATGCTGTGAGCCGTCGGACCCATCCCTGCTGAAAAGCCCTCGAGCGCGATTTGAGGAACCTCGGAATGGTTTGTGTGTTTGATTCAGATCTGGCATTACTTCTGTCACAGCCTCGATCGGCAACGTCCCTGCAGCGACTGGGGCCCGAGCAGCATGATTTACAAGGGAAGTTACTATGTTAAATAAAAGTTACATAAGGAATAATTTACCCCCAGCCGCGCACAATAATGCTGCTGTAATTCCATCAAGGCGCTCTGCTGACATCAGAAACCGCCCATGTGAAGTTTCAGTGTCTTGTTAATCGCCCCAGGCCTCACGGAGGGGCTTGCAGCCGCAGCTCATGCTCCTTCATCGCCCGCCCTCCTCTCGCAAGCAGCCAGCAGCCACAGCGCGGGAGGCGCGGGCACGCAGCCCTTCCAGCACAAAGCCCCGCGCCTCCCAGCACAAGTCATCCCCCGCTCGAGCCGGTGTGGTTTGGTGGGGGGAATTACCCCATCCCTCCGCGCTCCTGGCTGGCTGGGTGCGAGTCAGCTCCAGCCCGGGGGCTGCAACCGGAGCCTTGGCGTGGCGCAGAGCTAAGCGCCTCCTTGGGGCTTATTAACTCCTCTTTGATGCTCTCTGCAAAAACAGTTCTGTGGCTCCTGCTTTGCATCCAGCGAGCCCCGGGCGCGGGTAGGAGCGCGCGCACCTCAGCTGCAGGCGCGGTCGGCAGCGTGCCCGCGCCACGGCCTCGCGGGCGCGGGGCGCAGCTCTGCCCGCGGGCTCCCGGGTCCCGACGTCTGGCGGCAGGGCCCGCAAAGGGCTGGGAGCGCGGGCTGGGAGTGCGGCTGCCCCTGCGGAGAGCGGGGTGGGAGTTGCTGAGCCTGGAGCCATTTCCACCGGGCCCTCGTGCCGCTCCCTTCCTCGGGCCCCTTGGCCTGCTGGAGCGCTCGTGACCCCCCGGACCCTCTCCGGTGGGACTGTAAGCTATACTGTTTCAAGTGAGAGGGGGATGACCGGGGGGAGAAAGCGGAGCGAGGGAAAGGCACCTAATGCGATTTCAGAGAGCCCTCTGGCAGTCCGTCCGTGGGAGGCTGCCATGTATAATAAGGAAACGATTTGTCTGGGAATGATTCAGCGTGTAAAACTCTCCCTCCCTGACCTCTTCCTAAGCCCCCAGCACGGGACTGCCGGAGGTTTCCAGCGGAGAAGAGCCGATAAGGCGCAATAGTTTTCATGTGCTCGGAGGAGAGGTAGAAGTGTCTGTGCTGAGGCAGCGTTCTCACGGCCATGCAGGGCTGCGTGGAGCTGCGTGGAGCCACATTTCACCTTTACCCCATGGAGGGAGGTGGATTTTGCCCTCCTTAGAGACACATTAACCATTACTTTTTTCCCCATCCAGCCCTCGGGCTTGTGCTTCACACAGCCTCTCCTCCTGCCCTGGGAAGCGTGGCTAGCAAAACCCCACCGGCAGCTGCAGAGCGCCTTCCCCGCCGATTTTCATGGGGCTGCCTCCACACTCTGAGGTCGCCCACTGGTATTTCCCTGAGGTTTCCACCCCTTTTGTGGGTGACCATGGGGACGGCTGGAGGCTGGAGCAGCTGCCCTGCTGGAGCCCGGCGATGGGGGCTGGTTTTCAGCAGGGGAAATTTGTGTGAATTTTCTGGAGCTCGCTCTAGATGCAAGGGTTGAATCGTTTTTGCTTCTCAGGTGTTCTGGGAGTTCCTCCTGTCCAGCACTGTAAGCCTTTACCTGACTTGCACAAATGATTACAAAACTGATGTTTCTTGGGAATTGAACTGGTTTTATAGGTTGTCAGGCTCTCCCAGCAAGTGTGGTGCGTATTTCCCATTCAGAATTCACCGTGTGCAGAGGGGAAGAGGAAAGACAGCAACAAAATAAGATCAGCGGCGCTGAGTCTGCAAATGCTGACTTTTAAAATAATAGCCACCTGCGTGTGCTTCCCTGTCCCCTAATATGCACCCCGACATTTTTGCAGCTTTTTTTCATGGAAAAGCTTTATTTTCCCTTGGGGTAGAATCTCTTTTGCTGCTTACTTTCTGCAGTTAGTGGAGGTGAGTGGATCAAAATGGGCAGGGATTTGTGGGCAGCCTGAAGGGGCTGCAGGTCCCTGCCTGCTGCCACTGTCACGTGGGAAAGGAGCAGCTGCGCTTGTGTGCAGTTCCCTTCCAGAGCAGCACAGCTGTCTCCAGATCTAGCGTTGCTCCTTTACTTTTCATTAGCTGAACGTACCTACGGCCAAGATTCCTGACCCTACAAGTTCTGGGCAGTCTAAACGCTCTGTGTGGCTGAAGGCCATGAAATACATACAGCATCCCTTGGGGAGCTGGAGGGGGAACCGAGCCTAATTCAGAGATGGGAGAAGAGACAAGCTCTGCAAAGGAGTGACTGTTCTGCTGCGAGATGAGGCTGGACTGGGCATGCAATGGTGTTTCAGGGTGAGAAGTTAATGACCTTCATCAGCTCACTTCCCCTACAGCAGTGACTTACACCTATACCCGCTGCACTGCTGGTAATGTAACCAGCTCAGCACGGGGGCTATGTTTGAACTAGTTGTGAGTGTGCAGCTAAAAAGCTGCTGGTGGGCACCACAGGTTTAGTGAATTCACAGGGTGCAAGGCTAAGGTGAATGGGGCACCCAGTGTTAGCCAGCAGTGAGGCTAATGCTCAGCAGTGAAGGAGATGTCAGAAGTTCAAACCAGTACTTAGGGTTTGTGAATTCACCTTCTGAATGCATTGCTCTCCAAGTTCTTCAAAGATATCAGCATGGACTGTAAGTGAAATAAGTCCTTTCCCTGTTATTAGGTGATATCTATTAGCAGACAGCTCATTTTCTGTTCTGTTCCTGGTGGGGACATTTTGGCCAGAAACAGTTTCCAATCTGGCAAGCACAACGAAAGTATTACAGGAAGGGGGAGAAGTCGAGATCCATGGAGGAAATATTTTTATTCTCTGTTTCTCGCTGGTTTGAAAATAGCCCGTAAGCAGGGTATGTCAGCCAGGAACTGAATTGTCTCAAGTTGCCTGTTCATATGTATCAGCTAGTAACAAGTCCACTGTGCACTTCTGTCTCTTTTCTGCTTTTGGTGGGAATTTTGGGAAAAGCAGCCTCGACTGAGATTCCTACACGGGCTGCATATCTGCTGGGTCTGACACTGGCCGAAACCTGCTGCTGTGTGGGATCTGTGTGTGCAATAAGCTGTCCTTTGTGAATGTCTTGTTCTAGTTCCTAATATCCAGAGATTGGCTCTGAAATTTGCCAAAAGCTTTTGCCTCTCAGCAGCTACAGTTTGCTATCACAATGCTGGATAGACTTGTTACCAATATGAATGCCCAATCCCAACTTTGTGTGTTTACTTTCTCCCCATAGTTGCCAGTACAAGTACGTTGCAGTCTGGCAAAACCAATAGCGGAGGAAAAACAGGGAATGTGGAGGAGAATCAGCGGCTAACTGTCTGTCAGTCATCATCTTCCTTGCTCTGCTGTTCACTTTTGCTGTGCAGAACAAATCACGTAACCTTTCGGTGTCTCAGTTCCTTCCCGTATAATGAGGACAAATATTAATTTGTCTCCTAGAGACAGAGAGAGGTTGCGTTCATACTTACAAAGTGCTTTGGTAATCACAGGTATTCTGTCAGTGCCATATATTGTTATCCCGCTGTCTGAATGATCAGCGTTTCCTGCCGTCTGGCCACTTGGAGCTCGGTCTGTGGGGTACTGCGTGGCCAGCTTCCCGCTATGCCCATGTGCTGAATATGAGACAACCGAGAAACTGTGGGTCTCTGTCACTGGTGCTGGACATGACACTTGGATCTGCACTGTTACTTTTTACCCTGGTGCATTGGTGGCACATGGAGCCGTCATGGCAAGGACAGTGTGTAGCTCCATGGGGATCTCATCACCTCCTCCAAGCAGCTTACACATCCTTCTTTCTCTCCCCATCACCCAGCCCGAGAGCCTTTTTCACCACCTGCCCTGTGAACCCCCTGAATTTTCTGCTCTCCACCAATGGCTTGTGATGGGATGGTCAACAAACCCATCTGCTCAGGCTCTGTGATCCTGGACCTTGGCGTGGTGGGGGGCTAGCTTAGCAGTAATTAACAATGTACACTTCATTAGCACTTCTGCCATGACTTTTCTGAGCAGTCTGTAAATGCCACACCAGCCCTTTCTTCATTACCTTTTCCCCACTTCACTGTTGAATTAATTCTTTCAGACCTCATCCCAGAGGAGCTACTGCTCGCTTACTGATATGTAAGCATTTCTTATCCCCTGGCTTCCTCTGGTTTTCATACCTGAAATATTATTTCCCCTCTTGCCCTATCCTCCCTAGACACTTAACACTTTACATTTAATTTATAGTCCCTGTCTGATATTTTCTCTCTGCATTTTGTCGTCTTGGTCTTGCTTTTTTGGTTTCCCAGCCTCACTCTTTTATACAGCAAAATTGAGTTTGGAGTCTTTCTAAGTCAGCCTGTAAAGCTGAGCAGAGCACAAGCTCCCAGCAGCAGCATTCTAGGTGCTGGCTAAAAAATATTCCCAGAAGCCCTTCATTCTTAAATATATTTTTTGGGTCCCTTCTGTAGAACATGGTTGCAGTGCTGCAGAAGCCACTGGTTGCATTTCTGTTGAGAAGCCCAGGACTCTTCCACAAGGACAGCTGTGCAACCACAAAGGAAATACTTTATTTTTCGTCTCCTAAGAGCCTTGCAGAAGCTAATCTTCACAAGAGCCCTGGGGTCCTGCACAGATAGGAAAGCTGACACACAGTCACTTAACCAGGGTCACAGGAGGAAATCAAAAGCAGAACTGGGATTGGGATTTTTGCACTAGTGCCTGCAGGCATGTTCTTGGAAGGTCTTTGACAGGTCTTCTGCTGCCCCAGTGCATGCATGCCACTTGCCCTCTACCACATGCAATGGGTTTTGCCACCAGGCATGGGCAGATAACAAACTTTGATGCAGGAAGAGAAGTAGGACTGAGGCATGGGTTTGGGAGAAGCATGGGTTTATTATGACACGTGGTACACATTATGATACCTGACACATAGGATACATTTTGTGAAATGACCCTTTTAGCTGACTAAAAAAATCAATTACTTGCATTCGAGATTCCTGCTTGAAAGTCAATCTGTTTGCAAACAGCCAAACAGCATAAAAGTAAATTGCTGAAAGGTAGTCAGCAAGCTGTTTCCCCTCACACCGCAGTGTTGATATGAAGCATAGTGGCTTTGCACTATGGGGTGCAAAGTGGGTGGGAAATCCATGTGGATCATTTTTAGAACTCATTTGTCACAGTGTGTGCAAACCCATCTCGATGTCCCTCACTGGCCAGGTGATGAGGCACGACTGTGCTTTCCTGGGCTTTGCCTCTCTGGAAATGCCACCACAGTGCAGCAGCAAACCAGGACTACCTCTGCCCTCGGCGGCAGGCAGCGTGTTACGCTCCCTCCCCGGCACCGGTTTGCCTCTCTTCTCTGCTGCGTAGGGTGTGTGGGGGGTATCTCAAACGCTGCAGTGCTGTGGCTGAACAAGCATTCCTCCTTGTTCTGGGAGAGACCTGGGACCTGGGCTAGCCTGTTTAAGGTCACCTTGGATATTTCTGATCGTTGCTGCAGGGTGTTGCGCTGACCTGTCTGTGCGCCAGTGGTCCCAAGCTGCTGGTTAGTAGGCAAGAAGCCGGGTTGCTGCTGCTTGCTGTGTGTTGTCTTTTGAATCTTGCTGGTGAGGGGTGTCTGGACCCTGGGAGGGTCGCTGCTTTGGTTTGGGAGCCATCCAGAGCATAG
Source organism: Calonectris borealis (assembly GCF_964195595.1). NCBI lineage: Eukaryota > Metazoa > Chordata > Aves > Procellariiformes > Procellariidae > Calonectris > Calonectris borealis. The sequence continues at coordinate 13,027,048 of NC_134317.1, forward strand.
ATTCCCTGATCACATGGCATGCGGATTATTACTTTTTAATCACAAATGAAAAAAAGCATGAAAACTGAGATGTGATGTAGAACACGAACACCCAGAAAGTCTGGATGTTCGGCTTTTGTAGCTCAAGCCAGTATCTGCAGAACATAAAGGGTTAGTTATTCTAGCAGTAGCATGATTAGGTGCTATGAACACTAATGATCCAAAAAGCTCAGTTTTAGCTTACGTGAGAATTGTATCCAATGTTTTCATGCCTGTTAACTTTGCAGACAGCAGGTTTCCTACAGGAGCCAGAGATCCAGGCAACTACATGAAAAGTTACTGCAAATGCACGTAGTGTCTGACTGGAGCTGTGGTCCTTAGTGGGAAGTTAGGCAAGGTGAGACTGTAAAAGGCCGGTAATTGTACACAGGAGATGGCTGTGATTGCTTTGAATGTGGAGCCATTGTCAGGAACACAGAGGGAAAAGCATAGCCTATTTGAGCGCTCTTATCTCAAACTTGTGGCTAAGTGAAGTCAAGAAACGATTGGGGGGGGGGGTTGTTGTTGTCTGTGCATTTTCACCTCTGGGATTTGTAGAAACTTATGGTTTTGTGCTGCAAAAGCACGAGGGTTCCTGATGCACAGGTATTCCCATGAAAAGGGACAAAAATGCTGCTACCCTTTGCCAAGTTTCATTAATCAGCAGCCAGAGGTTACATGAAGGGTATGGTGTCTACCCGATGGGAATTCAAGGACCAAAAGGAGAAGTTTCAATAATGTTTGTTTAAAGGCACTTCAAGTTTTTTTTCGGTTTTGGCTCCCAAAACATAACTGCCATCCTTTAACTATTATCAATGGCATTAGAGCTTCACGTAGTAACAGCATGCTGGGATCCATGAGAGAGTGTCAGACTGGCTTACTGCTACATGAAAAATGTCAAATCTTGCAGCATCTCAGCTCTTGATTTTTGTCTAGTTTTTAGCACTTTGGAATTTGATGCCGTCATCTTATCAAAGGGAAAAATGTCTCAAATTAGAGCTTGCTTTAAACAGATGCTTTGCAGTCTCAAATAAGTACAATTTGTAGACATAACTCAGTGAGAAATTTAAATGTTGAAGGCAGCTACATTCACCAAATTGCTGGGATCCAGCTAAATAGACAAATTTTTACTCCAGCTTCCCATCACCCCTTGAGCAGACCTTTTCCTTCTGAGGTATTCCTCTCGATTTGCTCTTATGCCTGAGACTCCGGTCTGTCTTCCATGCTGAATGGCACCACTATCCCCTTGTCTTTGTGTCTCTTAGGCATCGCTGTTCCCAGTTGTGTGACGGTGTTGTACTTCATACGTTGCTGTGTGTGTGCAAAAAGCCTTACTTATGGCATGTTAACTGAAACATTATGTAGAGCGTGGGCTAAACTCTGGGATATTTTTAGTCTTTGTTGGCCTTGTCATGGCCCTCGCTGTATTTCTCTGGGAAACAGTTGCTGAGTAGCATCATTTAGCTTGTCCCACATAACTCCGGGCTCTTGGAAAGCCGGAGTTTCCTGCCAGGCTTGAGACTTCTGGGACGGCTGCTTTCCCACTGAGAATGTGCCCGTTTTAGCATATAAGACCTCATGCCTTATTAATTTTGATGAGCGTTTGGGGTGGAAAGGCAATCTCAGGGCTATACGTTAAGTGTTGTGTTTGGAGGGGGGGTAAAACCCAAAGGTCATGAGTTTAAACTGTGGCTAGGTTATGTGTAGCAAACATCTGTATCTCCTTGCTCCGTTTGCAGAGCAATTGGAGACATGCTGCATCATTGCTGTCAAGGATTCCCATGAAAAGGGACAAAAAGCATTACTGCTGCTGGCAAATGAAGATGCTGTGGGTGGGTGGAGGACATGCCTCCATGGAGAAGCAGTCACCTTAGGCCCGCAGTGGCTGACTGCTGGCTGGACTGTCAGCATGGCGGATGGGCAGCATTCAGCTCGGCCAACGTCCGGCCGCTAGTGAGGGTACATGGGGAAAAAGTGAGGGTCCTGGCTAGGGGTGTGGGAGAGAGTTTGTGATGTGGGGATGTCAGGAGATTTGGAAGGAGGGATGTTGGAAGGCCAGGGTGGGATTACAGGGGCATAAGAGAACTGGGGTTACAGAGGTGGCCAGGCCCTCCCCAGGGAGGGACACCTGACCTGGATCCCATGGCAGCATTAGCGTTACTGCTTCCAAAACAGCTCGCTTGAAATGCTGGTGTCCAAAATGAGGGCTGATGAACCTGGGGCCAGAGACGTGGCCCCAGCTGTCTGCCCTTCCCCATCTGTTGGGGGCCCTGTTTCACAGCAGAATAGGCAGAGGGACAGATAAACCTGTGCTGCCTCCAGCTCCTGTGCAAAACCCATCTTTTAGCTCAAACCAGTGAGGATGATGGGCATGAACCGAGCTCTCTGGCTGTAAGCTGTTGTGTTTAAGTGCAGACACATGTTCTACTCTGCCCATTGCTTCAAGCAGTGGTAACCTCTGGCAAATGGTTGAGGCAGACATCTGGGGATGGTGATGCCTTAAACTGCTGTAACATGATTAGCTAGGGCTCATCAGGTTTTTGAACCTATAGTATTCACCTTCGCAATCTCCTCTTTCTTACCCTGAGCACTAAAAGCCTTTTTTTTTGGTGTAATGAGAATTTCATGTAACAACATGGCTCCAAGAACTGCAGCTTTATAAAGAAGAGAAAGTTATGAAAGATTGTGTAAAGTCACCATGTTCTATTATATTACATAAAAATTAAATAATACCATACTTCAGAGACAGAGAGAAGTGCTTTTATTAGCTGAGAAAACACACATTAAATTCAAGTTTTACATGCAACAGCACAAAAGGGGGGTAGCAGGGCTGGGAGCAGAACTGACTTCTTCCATGTCTTAACACAGAGAGAGGAAAAAGAGAGCAGCTGAAGATCCTGAGTGTGGAATTCTTCCTCTGCTGGGCAAAGCATTGCATTAAGAGCTAGAGTAATTTATTTTCTGCAGTCATTATACTTGCTGAGAAAAAGAAGACCTTTATATATTTTAGTTTAAAACTAATTGTTCACTTTTAAAACTGCTAAGAATCTGAGCAGTGAATTTAAGAATGAGTTTTTCGAAGAAAACACTGCTGGTCCCAAACTGAACCAAGACTTAGATTAATCACAGTCTTCTGTGCAATAGAAGGCATTTGAGAATCCATCAAGTTCATGGGAAAGTGATCTTGGAAGAGCAACAAATAAATACTGTGACCTTTTGACTCTGCTAGCCCTGGAGCTGTGGTAAGTTTGCGGTCAGGCACTTGGTTCCAGACAGGAATTTTCATTGCTGCAGTGAAGTAAATCACCATGAGGAGGAGGTCTCGCTGGCCCTGTCTGCAGGAGATATTTTCAGAGCTCTAATTCCCTGCGGGTGCCCCCTCCATCAGTGACAGCGTAAATGGGAGCCAAATGATAGATCTGCCCAGGAAGCCTGAAATACCAGCATCTTAAACCATGTTAGTTAACGCAGTACCAGAAATGCCAGCGTTATCACTGTTGTGGTCTGCAGTGGTGGTTCTGCTGAATCCCAACAGTATGGGATGGATTTGTCCCCAAGGCAGATTTAGCGAGGGGTTGGAGGGTGCAGTAGTGCTCTACAACAGCATCATCTTGATGTGCCACATGTAGGACACATGAGGTTCGCCATTCCTATCCACATCTCTTCAGCAGTTCAAAGAAGCTGAATTAATGATGGGAAGTAAAATAGCTTTTGGAAAAATCATTGTTTTTCATGATTATTAATTTAACGATCCTTTGAAACAAATGCTTTTTAAACCTTATGTTAGGGGAGGGGACTTTCTCTGCAATTCAATTGGCTGATTCGGTTTTTTTGGCTTTGCTTTCTGTAGTCTAGGCAGAGCTGTGTCTGCTCTGGTTTGGACTCTTACGTCTCATGTTTTAATTAGTTAAGCTGCAGACATTGAACCAATTGTCATATTGCCAAACTGGTTTTCAGACCTTGTGAGATCAGGCCTGGAGAGGTTTGATTTGTCTTATAGAGCCTAAAAACTGAAAAAGTGACTAGAGGTTCTTTTTGTTTTGACTTACATATTTTATGGAGATGGAGGCTAATCTTTTACTGTTCAGATTTTCAGTCTTCTCTCTCCATCTTTAGTTCCAAACGAATACTGGAAGAAGTTAAGCCTGGTTTCCTGCACATTTGTGTCTTGTGATTGGTTGTGAACCCTGATGAATGTAGTTAGGTCTTATATATAAGACTATTTCTGATGTGGTTTAGTTTAATAAGGCACGAGTTCACATTTCAGCCGTTCCTGGAGCTGCTAGATCTATGTCCTATCCAGAGCTTGTGTTTGTGAAGTTTGTAAGAACTTACTTATCCCGGAAACCTCTACTTTTCTTTGGTCTGGATTAAAACTAGTCCACGAGTTCCCAAATTATTAGGAAGAAGAGACAGTCAGACTGCACATGGGTCTCATTTCCTTAGGAACCAGGAACTCATTTCCACGCACCATTTTTGTGTGATTTAGGAACAAGCGCTTTAAAGAAATGACCGGCCAGTACCAGACTTGGGATAAAATTGAGAGTTGAAAATAATGGTTTCCCCTGATCGGTCATCATGCGCAAGGGAATAAAAGGCCTGATTACCGCTGAGACTGCTTGGGGAGACGATACAACCAGGCTGGATGTTGTTTTGTTCTGCTTGATTGCTGCCTTCTCCACGTGAGCTCAGCGTGGCATGGCCGGCGTGTCACGTGAGGAGAGTGAGAGTTTGTGCTCTGTGCGGTCATTATCAGGTTGTCCATGGAGAATACGGCTAATACAGCTCTTCTCAGCATTGTAGCTCCTGCTGGGGGGTCTTCTGCACCAACAGGCTCCTTGCGGTTGCTCACTGATACAACTATATGAGCAGGACTCTATAGGGGATGCCCTGTCTTTGTCTTTGCAGTCTGTGTGGGCTCTGTCCCTACCCTCATTAAAAGACTAGGCATGTCAAACACGCTGAGATCCATTAAAATGAGTCCTTTTCCTCTAATGCTGGCAAAATCAGTGCTGCTAACATAAGAGTCTTGCCGTCATCGTGCCTAAAAGGCTGTTATGGAGCAGTGCACGGGAGTCGGCTGTGGAGCACTAGAAATGTCTTGAAGAAAATCACAGGCTTTGCTGTCAGCTGTAGAAACCTCCTCTCCTTCCTCAACACACGTGCTCAGTGTGAACCTGTGAAATGCCCAAGAAACAACAGCTATAAACTCACTTCTCTGAAATACTTTCTTGCCCTCTTTTCATCCTCTCCCATCTGCTCTTTTCTTGTGTTTCTATTCCTTTGGTGATGATAAAGACCCCCCATATTCATTCTGTGGATTCCCTCCCCCTCAGGCAGCCAGTGAAAAATACAAATGGCATTTGATGTAAATCAGAGTGAGGTTCTGCTGGGTTTTCTTCCCGGCTTTTCACGCTCTAGGCATTAGTATAATGAAGGAGAAGGCAATGATTCTTACTCGATTTACATTCTTTAAGGCAGATTCCTTTGGCATGTGTGGGATGGGAAAAGACTGGTCAGTGTGGCAACGTGTGAATGACTAAGTCTGGACTGAGGGCTGATCTTTCATTTATTTAGGCAAAGACAGGAATGTGCCCCCTGCCTTCCTTCGGCAGATCGCCCTCACCTGCCATACCCTCCCTTGTCGCCTCTTTGTGAGCAGTGATTCACGGGCTCACCAAGAACGTAGCAGCTGCAGAGCATCCCGATTCCAGAAATGATGACGACAACTGCAGTGCTGCTCCACCACCAGCTGAGAGACGCTCCCATAACTGGCCAGAGCAATCACTCAATGAAAGGAGAGATCTTTTGGCTGAGAGCTGTATTATACACAAAAAAGCCAAACTAGAAGAGCTAGGTTGGCCTGACCTGTCCCCGTGCAAGGGGGAGTAGAGTCTAGTCCCCCACTGTGCCCTACACAGTATTTCCTCCTACTCTGACACATTCACCATGACAGAGCAAGGCGAAGCAACAAGGTTGGTTCGGCCCCTTGTTTTCCCTGTAGGGTGGCTGCACACAGCCTGATGTTTAATGTTTCTTGCAGTGAAGTGGATACAGCTTTTTTCTGGCAGGACTGAAGGAACTGGAACTGCCTATGCCACAATTTGTTCCCTGGGTCCTGCTCACTGGGAGAGCTGGTGCCAGCCTTTACTCAGAGCAGATGATGTCTTACAATCAAGATGTAAGTGATTGCACTACTAGGATTTTTTTTCCAAGTCAGAAATGGCTCTCCAATAATGTAGAATTTTTCATCCCTGATCATACTGTGATGGGCGCATGGTAGTTCTGCTCCCCCAGCAAATCATCCTTTCTGATAGACAAAGGTTCACTGATTCATTTATTTGCCATTTTTTCTCTCTTTTAAAAACTCCTTAAATTTCCATCTGGGAAAACTGGGAAAATGTTTAATTGCCTTAAGACCACACCATGGGTTTGAGTCTGATTTACTGAGGCTTTGAGGTCAGACAACTTTATTAACAACAGTAGGTTCCTTTTCAGACAAATCCTCCTTTTCAGACAACATCTTTCCTAAAGAGTTTCACAGCTGATTATGGACACAAATAAGTCATCAGAAAAAGTTATTGATACTCAGTGCTTGGCAAGCCCTGAGTTATTATCCAGTTAATGCTGTGGCACTGTGCATTTCCAGCTGTGTTGCAGTGGCACGCAGACCTCAGCAGCTGTTGCGGAGCTCATCAAATAGCTGTTGAGCATCATCCCTGATTTGTCATAAACATAAAGGTTCCTCTGGGGAAAGAATGTTATCACCTGCCACAGCCCGGCTACACTACAGCGATGCTCCGGCACTGTCGTTATCATAGGGACGCTGCTTGTTTGAATTCCTCCCTTCTCCCCTTTGACTTTAGTATTTTTCCTTTTTTTGGAAGAGTTGTGCTCAGATTATTCATAGCCTTATGCTTCTAACTGACTTGTCTGGAAATGTAGTTTGGTGTACGCTTTAGGGCTACCTAACTTCATTTCTTGCTAACCAGCTGAGTTTACATTTTAAAAAATATTTAGATGCCTAACAATACCAAGAGGCACAGGACAGAGGTTTTTTGTGAAGTGCTCAGGTATGTTGTCCCTATAGAAAGGAATGGACTTTCCTCTGTAGGAAAGTGTAGGTGTAGGTTGTGGGATGGACAAAAGCTATGATTTATGTAGGATTTTAGTGTTTGCATTTATTCTGAGTAGGAACAAAAACAGGAAATTTCCAAACAGGAAAGAAAATTCTGAAGGGGAAAAAAGCTTTGTTTGGGGTTTACAGAAAAGCTTTGTTTTAAGAAATGTTTATCTTCAGCATAATACAAACATGCTGAAGCAAAACCTTATTTCAGAATATTTTATGCTTCTCGAAGTTTTCCATGTCTGATTTTTCCATTTTCAGAACTTTTCCAGTTTTCTTCCTTTTTTTCCTTTCAGACACAATTTCAGCAGAACTGATATGATTTCCCAAATTGTTTTGGCTCAAGGAAAAAAACTTCCAAAGATTCTCTGACCACTTCAGCCTTGGTGCTGCTGAAAACCCTATTTCAGTATTCATGTGCTTCGTAGAGACTTGAAAAATCCAGCCCATGGTCTGGTGCAGATGTTTTGCAAATGCAAGAGGTGACCATTAAGCTCCTGCTCCTGGCGGCCAAATCACTTAAACTCTCTGTGCTGCACAGGTTTATTGATATTATGTGAACAACAATAAAGTTGTTTTTCTTTTTGGGTTCTATGATTGTCTAGGCAAGGTCCAAGTTATTGCAGTCCCTAATTTCAGAGTCCAGCTTTTTAACTCAGCCAACACCCCTTCAGGCTTTTAGTTTGGAAACACCTTGTTCAAGTCACTGCTAAGTGGCCCTTATGTTTGTATGGAAACATTATCAAAAGAGACATGGATGTCACTCCTGGCCAAATCCCCATTTGGCTGTCTCTGAGAAACACCTTGACGGCAGTATTTTTCCTTCCCTAAATTGCACTGTAATCCCAAGAGATTTGCAATGATTAGTTCCAGGGACACCCAAGTACTAGTGACAGGTGAAAGTATTTGTGTGTTTTCACAGAGAATCGCTTCGTTTGTGACTGTGCTTCTTGTGAAACTTGCCAAGTCACCATGATTGGGCTGTGAACGTCCCAGTGACTGTGCTCTATAAATATCCTGGATGGATAGAGACAGTGCAGAAAGCAAACAGAGCACTTAAGCAGTAAGGACTTTTCTGTTGGGCCTGCTGGGTTTGTGCAAGTTGTCATTGTGACTGTTTGTCACAAACAGGCTGCAAAAAATATTTTCAGCTGCTTGAGATAAAATGGACAGAGGTGGAGGCTTTGTGTTGGCTCGAAACAGTGAGATGCTTTCAGGCCAGAAATGTTCTTTCTGCTGCCAGCCCCTAGAAGACTTTTTTGGCCTGAAGGCTCATGTGTAACAGCTTATATATTAATCCAATAAAAGATACACATGATCTACCTTTTCTCACTATCAGTCCATCCCCTAAAATGTTGCTGTAGCTAATGGTGGCTTATATTTGATTTGTATCCAGTGGATTTTAAGGCTGCAAAATCAGCCAGCCAGGATAGATGTCTGTCTCAGTGCTGTCCTCTGCCTGTTATTATATATGTTTGTATTAATGACGAACTATCCTGTAGCATTAGTCAATTTAAATATTGAAAACAAATGTTCTCCAATTTCTCTGCCTTGGGGCTAGGAGTGATTATTTCAGCCTTTTCAGTGTATATGAATCTGCATCTATTAGAGATTTCTATTTTGCAGTGAGCCTAACATATGAACTCAGTTTGCAAATTCATCTGAGAAATGCTGAAATTGGCACCTAGTTCTGCAAGTACCTATACTGATAATGTATCCAATGGTCTAAATACCACATTGCTTTGAAATTGCAGTTTTTTAGACTTAGCCATTTGGGTCAATGTCCTTCTGTCTCTTTATTGTTTATATCTTGATGTTTCAGTGTCACCAGGATACATTATTATGACCCTGGGATGCAAACAGCCCATCGCTGAGGTTTTTTTTTTAGTAACTTGGCAACATTATCTAAAGCAAAGCAGACTCTTGAAATTGGGACATACTGCAATACACAGGGACAATGAAAAGTATTTGCGGTACAGAGTATTTCTTGCACATTTGAAATCTCTGTTAATATCAAGCTTAATCAGAAAAGGAGTGGCTGAAGCAAAAAGTAATTTTTTTGCTGTTTAATGTTTCTGATAAAATTAGCATTTGCAAAAAATACACTTAGAAATGGTATAAGAGTTTCACACAATAACCTTAACAATGTTTATAGTGGTGTTTATAAATATGTATTTAGGGAGATATAAAATTGCAGATCATTGACCTGATAAGCCATAACATACTTTTCAGAGCTATTTAGGTGTGTCGACTGAATGAATGTTTAGAATCAGTGCAGCACATGTAGTAAAAATTTGCATGAAAACTGTATTGATTTCAGGTGCAGAGGAAGCATTTCAATAGCAGAATAGATGGGCTGCTGGATTTATCTGTATTCTAAGCCGGGAGCAGGCAGAATTTACCCAAGGGACCCCTTGTAGTCCTAATGTGAGACGGTGCAAGGCAGTGGGAGGCATTGCATACGAGATGTAATGAAAGACTGTGAGCTGCAGCTCCTGGGTTCAGCTCCTGGGTCTGTCCCATATAACCTAACAAGGCAGTCTGTGACGGACTCCATCAAATGCCCTCATTTCTAGCCCTTGACATGAGGGACAGCTGCTCCCATGACTACAAGCAGAGAGGTAGAAGTAGATGCTACTCTTCATGCTGCTCTTGACATGACTCTAGTGATGAGTCTCCAGCACTTTTTGGCTGCTGCACGCTGGTTTCACGCACGCTGCAGAGTTGGGATACCATCAGTAGCAGAAGGTTCAGCCCCTCCAGAGCAGTGGGTCAAGGGAGAAGCTGTGAGTGGGCAGTGGAGAAGGCAGGAGGAAAACAAGAAAGTTTGGGACACATTGCTATGGGCTGCAGAAAAACAACAGGAATTTCGCAAAACTGTTACTCAATGTGGTGATGTGCCATTTATGATGAAGTGCCTCAGTATATCCAGATCATTTTAAACATTTTGTTTCTTCAAGCCAATGTCAAGATCTTTTTGTATCCTGCAGTCTGGAGCTCATTAAGTGCATGACGCATGGAAAACTGTGTTTGCCTCTTAATAATGTAATACTGGGGAAAACAAGCTCTTAACCCCATTTTCTGTTGGACACCTTCTGCATTCCAAATTCAATCAATTTTATGTATGTGCACTTGAGCGTTTGTATGTATGTCTCACTGTGTCTGAGTATGGATTTGAAAGTCATGCTCTGTGCAAAAATCTCCCCTAGTCACCAATCCTTGGTTGAAGGCAGAAGAACAAAATACATAAAGTGCAGCGCTCCATCCACCCGTCATGGCCTGAGAGATGGAAATGCCCCCTTACTGCCAATGTTACAAACGGGTATTTCTCCAGAGGGAGATATTGAAGGATGCAGTGCATTTAGGAGTTTGTTGTTGTCTGCTTCAAAGTGAGGACAGAATCAATAATTTGTTAGGCTGTGAGCTGATGGCTTGTCTGCGTGCCAGCTCTGGTGCCCTCCAGGATAAGCTGCCAAAGTGACTGAGGGAGCAAAGCGGGATGTAAATTCCACAAGTCATTTTCCTGAAGCTCTTATGTGGGAAACCTTTAGAAGCCTCTCAGTAAGGACAAAATCCTTCCAGGCTTAATTCTTGTTTGAGCAAAATTCCTTCTGAGGTCAGTAGACCTAATCCTGAAGTCTTATCGCTTGTTTACCTCGATGGGATTTGAGTGTGTGTGTGTGTGGGGAACAGAGGGAGGGAAGGTCTCGGACAGGGTGTGCTGGAAGTGCTTTCCTGGGAGGCTGGAAGAAGCCGGCCAGGCTTAGGCTCTGCAGAAATGGGCTCGTATGTGAAAGGAAGGCTTGCTTCAATAAAAACAAACTTTGCTTCCCTCTTTCTCAGCAGTGGTAGAAAGAGCAGGTGAGGATTCCTCTTTTCTATGGAGGCTCTTTGGTGCCCAGCCCCGTCTCTCAGGGATGGTACAACTCACATTTTCACATACGTACTTCAGAGGTGGTTTGCATCTGAGACCTTCCTTCTTCCACATCCTGGAGGAAAAAAAGCCCCCCAAGGCTGGCAACACCCTCTTGTCTTTTCAATTGCAACATAGTCCATCAAAGTGATAAGAACCATCAAATATAGAAGCAGGTGAGAGCTGGGACATTGGTTTCTGTTATTCTCAAGCTGAGAAACAAGCTCTCGGTTTGCTGTGTGGCTCTGGGGAAGGAACCTTGCAGGGGGCTTTGGAGCAAGTCCCGGCTCTGCCTGCCCCATGTGCTGTCGTAGTGAAACCCCATAAAAGGCCCCTTGTCCCTGCTTTGCAAATTACGGCATGCCAACACTGCCCTCAGCAGAGATTTCTCCTGCCTGTCTTTTTCCCCCCCTTTTTCTCCCTGCAAGTTGAAATGTATCTCCTTTATAGTGGCCTTAGTCTTTATTAGCCAAAGATCATGGCCTTTATTAACCTTCCAATAAGGCTACATCAGCTGAGTAAAACACCATTCAGCAGGGCATACGGTATCATAAAAGTGACTGTTGGTGTCACACAGCTGTGTACAATGCAGGAAATGGAGTTGCTGCTTTTTGCTTTTTGTTTGGTTTGAGGCTTTTTGCTTTTTAGTAAAGAGATGGAAATCGTTCTTTTCCTCCCTTCTGCTTTTTCTGGTGAGTGACTTATGAACGGCCTGTGTAAAATTGGCTCTAGAAAACATAATCAGAAAAATATATAGGCTGTTGCGTTGTTTTTATGAATCCCAGGTCATGATACAGGGGAGATTCCGTGGTAAAGTTTCATTAAAAGTAAAGGAGGAACACTAAAAGCTCTGCTGCTGATCCAGGGAAAGTAAAACTTCATCAAGCCAAGTAACACTGGGCCATCTTGTACTTTATTCCCTGCTGTTTATCTAAATCACATTTCTTACATTCAATAGATTTCTACTTCTGGCAGTTTACATCTCCTTGAGTTTAAGAGCCTTTGACTAATTAAGAGCAGAGAGATTTTCACCATGCTGCCATAGCCCCACTGAAAGAATAATTTCCAAGTGTTTTGCTCTCTGGGGGCATATGAGGCCAAAATTATAAATAAATAAGTGCCTGTGTACATATACATATATATATATTTAGATGTTCAGATTATATTTATATCCATATACATATTTGTTTAAAAAAAAGCCTTAGAAATGAGCACCTTCAGAGGGCAGAATGTACGTACTGTAACGCAGTCTTCTAGGTGGGTCTCCGGTTGTGTTATAAGCTATTTGCAAATTAATCATGGAAGAAATTTAAGAGATTTGATCCTACGGGTGAAGAAGTGTGTGTGTTTGCGTGAGTGCATGTGCACGCATGCTGAAAGCGACTGTGAGGGATGCCTGTGCTTAAACCGATCAGACAAGTTTTATTACTTCTGTCCATCGATGCTGTTTTGAAATATGGCAGGCTGATCCTATTAAGGTAGCTCAGAAGTGTCTTTCCAAAATGGCTTTTGGGCCCTGGTTCCCACACTCATTTACTTCCTTGATTCACTCCAAAATCTGCTCCCCTCAGCATTTGCTGCGTTAGTTCACACAAATGCATTGAAAAATGGATCATTACCCAGTGGTTTTCTGTAACAAAAGGTGGGTGTTGGTCCAGATCCAGAGAAAGACATACAGGAGAGGATCACAACCGAGGAAATGACTGTGTCAAATTGCATGTGAAAAGTGAGAAGGTAGTACACATATGAAAGAATAAAGCTGAGTTAAAACCACATACGAATGAAGGGAGAGGTAATTCAACTGAAACTCACAAACGCCTTAAACCTACTGATGTTGGACAGTGCCTGTCTCCACAATAAATCCCATACACCAAAGTTCAAGATTCAGATTCAGGAAAACATACAAGTTCTTAACTTCATCCCTGTTTGGCAGCATGATCCAGAGCCTGTTGCACCACTGTGAACCTGGTTGCCAACTCTCACGAGTCTTGGGGCAGCGCTGAGATTTTTAATGGCAGGTAATTCCATGTATAGATGTTTGCAGTGCTACAGGGGAGCGTCTGGTCTGAACCAGAGCCTTCAGCAAATGTATCCTGAGTGATGCAAAATGAAAGCAGTCAGGGAAAGGATTTGTTCATAGAAGTTAACAAAACACCTCTCATTTTAGTGTGACGTGTTTGAGAAGAACAAAATCACTCATAAGGCCTGAAGGTTGAAAAACAGCTTTGTCAGGATAAGAGAATTTACAGATCTATTATTATGCTGTTGCTCAGATCACACCCATACTATCATGCACCAAGATCATGCTCTTAACTTCAGAAACCAGTCTCCAAAGGAAGACCGTAACATTAAAGGAGATACGAGAATGGGAATGAATTTGGCCAATTTCATCTAAAGAAACGTTTAATGGCAGGATGATCATCTTAAGGGTCATTTAATGCCGGGAAAAGGAAATGACATGTAACACAAGTAGTAACACAAAGAACAATGAATTCAATTTAATAAAGGGCAAATTCAAATTGGAAATGAGGCTAAACTTTTAGATGGTTAAGGGCAGGCAGAAAGGGAAATCGTTTGCTTAATGAGGTAGTTATGACAAACTAGGTAGAAATATTCTGGTGTCTGAATTCAGCAAGTGTGGAGTTCAATCTTTCCTGCCTGTTACAGTGGGTTCAACCGGGGAGCCCAGCAGTGTTTTGTTGGCCTTGGTCCATCATGACCATTAGTTGCATTAATAATCCGTATTTGAATAAAGACACTATAGTAGCATCGTACATGTTGAGAATCCTTCTTTCATCTCTAACAGTGAAGAAAGAAATCAGTTTTTTTGTGGCTTCACAATATGAAAAAAAAGTTAAGTGTGCTGTGGTTGTACGAGCTGAGATTTATAGACCGCCTGGAGGTTTACAGCCTCACAGCGTTTGTGTCTGGTCAGAACCGTGTTATAGAAAGGCTGGTGGGGATTTTTCCTAGGGTTGCGTGGGACTTGGTGCTTCGCTCTTCACTGTGTTGCGGAGACAACTGGACATCCCAGAGGTACCTGTTCAAAATCCTACACTTGTATTCCACTTCCACTGTTTCCTTGAAGCAGACCTGACCTGATGGCTGTTAGTAAGGTAACGGTTGATCTTAATTAACCACCTACAGGTCGTGCTGCTCCAAATGGGCTCTTAGGCTCCTGCCTGCTACAGAACTTTTTAGGACCATGTCTGAGAACATCCTCGTATCTGTGTTGCCAAGAAGGCTTTATGAAAAAAAGACTACGAATGCATACTGCCAGAACCTCACATCTGAGTAAAAGTGGACCAAGTGTATTTCCAGTGTAAATTACTGGAATTAGTGAACAATGCAATAACTGATACTGATATTTAAATGAGTGATTCTAATATGATGAAGAAAAGTGATTAACAAAAATGTTTATCTCTTTGTGGCACAGATATCCAGTTGATGTTTCTTGCTTTATTTTAAATATATTGATGGGCACAAAGTACCTAAGTAATGAGGTTTCGTAGGGATCCCAGTTAACAGCTAATGGTCACCAACGGGTGGTTTTTGCAATGTCTGAAAATGAAATTAAATGATAGCATTCAGTGCATGGAAAGGGCTCGTATTGTCCAACATAGCAGATGATTACTGTGTTTAAGTAACAGAATTCTCATAAGGATTTGAGCTGCTCAAAAATTAATGCAATTTTTCCAGGACCTTGATAATGATCAGGAAGTGAATGTAAAACTGTGATCTCATGTCATTTGGAAAGTTAATGGAATAATCTGATGGGCAGAGCTTGCTAGGGACCTAACTGTACACTGAAAAAGAAAAAAAATCTTAAGGCATTGGTCTCTGCCAGCAGCAATGGAAGTGGAGAAGACAGTAGGTTTTATTCTATAATTTATCTTAGACGAAAATGGGTGGTGTCCCAAAGAGAAATAAAGCAGTGTTGCTTTTTGCAAGGTCAGCCTAAATACTAGCATTGGTTGTTACATGTTACTATAGATGTGTATGTTGGAGAGCTGGTTGGAAAATTAATTTATTCCTGTAAAAACATTGCTTTTATAGAAATCTTTCTTTAAGCTTTGAGATTTTCATTGCAAAAATTGAAAATTATCAGTTTCCAGCTACCAGAAAGTTTCAGATGGAAACCTCATTTCTGGTCAAGTTTTTTTCCCCAGTGCAAACACATAAACGCTTGCAGGAGTAGCCATCTTTACTGGTGTGGACATTGTTTCCTCTACAGCAGAAATGAATCCTTTTTTTTGCAATCTATTTTTGTCTTGGTTCTACTACATCCCCTGTGGGATGTATGGGCCGCCTTAGCTGCTAGCTCCTTATTGTAGTTGTGAGTTTCTAAGTTTGCGTTTCTAAGTTTCTGTTCCAGTTGTAAGTTTGTAAGGTGCTCTGAGGTCTTGTCATCCCAGTGGTTCTCAGATCTTCTCTACCCTTTGCAGAGGAGCTGAAAATTAGTAATAAAGTGTTTGTGATGTTCAGTGAAAGCAATGGCAACCATTGCACTGGCAGTAAATGTCAAAGAAAGAAGCTGTAAAGGCTGAGGAAAGTAGATGCAAATTATCAAGAGTAAGTGCAAGACATTTTTCTGAAATAACTCATCTTTTTGGCTGGGGTCAGAGAACAACAATCACGGATTTAATCCATCCCTCTTATGAGTCGTTGAAGTTGCTGAATAATAACCCATAAAATTTATACTGGTAGAGTTGTTCCAGGACCCTAGGAAAGGTAATGCTCCCTGGGTGTTCCGTGGGAATATTTTTTGGACCTATATAGCCCATTACCAGTGTTCATCAACTAATATGTAGCACTTACTGGATTCAGCTGTGTAACTGAGGAAGTTGAGTTGTCAGCAGGAGGTCAGAGAAGATGATCTGTGGATTCCTTCTTGCCTTCGCTTCTCTTGATAATGGTCCTAGATGCCCCTGTTAATGCCCACAAGCATGTGTGTGTTTGCACTGAGCAGAGGAAGCGTGGAGCTGCAGAAGGCTGTGTGATTAGCACTAAAACATGCCTTCATGCAGAGAGTCCTCTGTGTTGTTAAAAGGTGAAAGCATGGATGTTTCAGAATTTGTTGGGATATTTTATATAGCTTAGGCAGGCTGGTGTCATGTTAGAAAGTAGAGTTGGCTGGGAATGTGCTAGTAGTTGCAGGTCACTACTTAAGATACAGGTATAGACATCTCTCTGAATAGCCAGTAACTTTGTGGATTAGACTTTTGGCTGAGAAGTGAGAGACAAACGTCTGGTTAAATTGGGCAATGTGGAGGTTTAAAATTCAGTCTTTTATGCTGGAGCATTGGGTTGTTCCTTGGGGTGCAGATACCAGGTGGTCTTTCCCTAGAAGGTCTCATTTTTATCCCCAAGTAAAATGGGCGAAGCTTTGTGGGGTGAGAAAACTCTCTCCTGTGTGGTTAAAATAAGGACTTATTTCCAATATCTTCCCTCCTTTAAGCAGGTGTCAGTCACCTTTTTTTGGTTAGCTACCATAGATAATTCCTGTCTCTGCTCTGGGTCTGTAGTTGAACAGAGTAGTTCATCACCAAGGGAAAACAAGTCTGTCTTTATAACTGTTTCTTTTCATTTTATCTCGGCTTGTCAGTGTCTGGCAGATTCTCCATCCTTTATGCCATTCCTCTTCAGCTCACTAACAGAGCTGTCATTAGCTTTGCATATAGGGCAGGCTCAGGGATTTCATTACTTCTCTGAAGTTTTGTTCACTCTTTCTTGGGTTTTCTTTGACCTCTATTTTCTTTATAGGTGAAAAAGGCCAGGTTCTGCTCTGAATCTGGTCTTCGCTTTGTATGTTCTTAACACTTGTAATTACTACTGGACTGGACTGACCTGAAGCGGTGCTGTAACTGTGCCTAACATTTCTGTTTGGAAAAGCATTTATGATGTTAGCATGTGTATCTCATTTTGTTCAGTTTACTTGTACTGTTTAGAACAATCTGAGGAGATTTATAATTGCTTGTTTTGTAATACAGCCACAAAGAATTAAGTAAAGGCTTTATAAGTAATCTCTTTTTTCCTCTAGCCAAAGAAATGCTGTCATGTTTTCATGTATCAACTTATTTAGGGTCAAAGTTTGGCTTTTCTCTGAATTTGATAGGCATATATAAGTGCTGCATCTGAGTAGTTCACAAAGGAATTTGGCACTTTGATTTTTTAAATGCGGTGCCAAACATGTGGAAAGAACAGCATAGCTTGATTAGAATGGAGCACATGCAACGATGGGAGGTATATTTTCAGCAAAAATTACTACGAGAAGAGACGACGACTTAGGAGACCAATTGCAATTAAAATTGTAACTGAATTGATATTGGAGATGGATAACTGTTAGCTTTAGATATTTGCTAGCTAGGCAGAAACTCAGAAGATATCTGAGAGCAGATATGGAGGAAAGATGGCTTTATGTTTAAGCCTCTACACTGGGACTCAAAAAATTGACTTCAGTTCCTTTCCTGGCTGCTTCACAGGATGTCTCTGTAGTCTTGGGGATGATTACAAACTTTTTACCGTATGTTTATGCTGCATCTAGTGATCTGGAGCCCTCATTTTAGTTGGGCTTCTTGAAATTCTAGCCTAGCAAATAATATTTACTCATTAGTCTCTACCAGAAAGTAAACAAATGGTCTTTGGAAAAATTAAACTGAGGCACGTTTACACTGAATAGGGATTCTGTGTCCTGGTCAGTGATGGATGAAAAGTAGGGCCTTTGGAGATGACGACTATATCAGACTTGATGCTTAGACCAGGCATGGAATCATTTAAGTTTTTTCAAAAAATGTTGTGAGGAGGGAGAAGGGAGAAGGGGAGGCGATGCTTACCATGGAGGCTATGAGCTATTTTCCCAAGATCTTAGTCACATAACTCAGGAAAGAGGAAGGACCTGACAGAAGTAGAGAGAGCCTTCATCAAAGAGGACTTTATAACATCATTATTGTATCAGCCAAATGCAGGCACACTTCTTTTTTAATGAAGGAAAAAAATGCCTTTTTTTTTTTTTTTTTAGATAAATCATCCACAAACAAGCTTATGAGAAAAATAGAGGGAAGAAGGCCAAAGAGGCATGCCAGAGGAGGAAGTTTGCAGAGTCCAAGGGGTCCAGAGAAGACTGCAGTGGGACTGCCTCTGAGAGGGAGTGTTTACATCACTAATTCTTGACGAGTTTACCTTCTGGGACTCCGACCTTGGACTGCTGCCGGGACATTTGTCTTGGACTTGGCCTGTGGGCTGGTGAGTTAGTGATGGAATGACACACGTCTCTGTTGTGCTGAAACATGATGATTTCAGATTGCTCAGTGTGAGGGGTTTTGGTCTCTGATCATTCTGTTTCTCCTGTTCCAGTGATGAGAGGATGTGTCAAGTAGTTAAAGCACAAATCTGGGAGCTGGAAGACTTGGCCTCTCTTTCTGAGGCTGCCACAGCCTATTTCTGATTTTGGACAAGGCAAAGGATGATAGATGTTAGATGTAGAGTTTTCCAAATGGCTCAGGGCTCTCTTAACTCTGCTGTCATTGGACTCAATGGGACTTTCTCCCTTGACTGCTGGGAACAAGGACCTTATATTTCAGATTGTGTGTAAAGCAGGTAGGTTTCTGTAATCATTTGTATACAAAAAATGTGTGTCTGCTGCAGCGCAGGGGACTGATGCAACTTTTGCAGATGCTGTTTAGTGGGCAGGGGAAGCACAGTTTAACTAAAAAGGTAGATCACATTCAGGCCCTAGTTATACCAGTTCAAATCCAAAATAATGTTGTTGGTGTTTCTAGCCAGAGTTCATTGTTACACAAATACCTACTACTTCACAGTCACTCAGTATAGGTACATGTGATGCAGTATGGGCAGGGGAATGGTGAATGGAAATTGATTGGTTTGGTCCTAGAATATATCCCAGACTCAGTAAATAGCATTGCAAGGGGTTACCTTTGTAATACTGCTTTTCCACTGTAGCATTACAAGATACTATTTACAGATTGTGCCCAGTTTGTGCTCTCTGAAACTAGGAAAAGTTTCCACTTTGGAAAGGCTGGAGCTTCTGTTTGGAAAATAGAAAAGCATTTTTAAGTTCCTTATGGAAAATTAATTTTTTATTTTGAAGAAATATAAAATGTTTCTTTCCGGTTTTGTAGAATGATTGACCCAACACAGAGTTTACCAGAATAACCAATCTGGTCCCATCCTGGTGACACGTTTCTCTTTGGACTGTCTGGCAAAGGGACAGTGGTCCACACAAAGTTGTTCCAAGGAAAGTGGCAGTATTGGTACTGCAGGCAGCTCCCAGCCTGGGAGTCCTCTGAGAAAGAGGAGGTGTGAAAGATGTGTCAGGAATTGATCAGGTGGTGCCATTTGCAGAGAACAGTCTGCAGAAAGGTATTCAGTAAGCCCCAGAAATCCCAGACGCACTGTTCATTTGCAGGTTGATATGCTGGTTTGGTCATCTGATAAGGAAGGACAGGACCATATTGCCCAATCCTGCTGGAAAAAGATACACAGCCAGGGGACCAAGTGCCACTGTCCTTACAGAAAAAGGAATAGTTGTGTGCTCCTTATGCTCAGGAGGCCTGCTCAAGCAAGTCCCTCCTGTACTGTGGGCAGTCTAGAGGCAGAGGAGTGTTGTCTGAGTGAGAACTGCCTGGCTGCTTACTGGGGATCCTAGAAGCCCTGTGAGTTTGATCTTAAAATCTGCTTGGGCTTCCAGTAGTTTGGTTTGTGGCATGGCTGCTGCAAGCTTGGCGTTGCTGGCCTGGAGCCGTCAGTGCTGTAAAAGCTGTTTCCCTGGCGTCTTGTAGCATGAGTGGGTGGGGAGCTGTGCAGGGTGCTGATAGAGACCAACAAGACGAGCTTGGTCCCCTCATGCCTCTTATTTGATAAACCTGGTGAAACCAAAAGACTGGACATGTTAATGTTGACAAATCAAGCTTTACTGTCAGAAAAGAGTTGTATTGGGAATTTCCTGGGCAGATCTACTTACTGCATCCTGAGTATGGTTTAGAAATGATTGCAAAGAGTGAACTTTGCTCAATGGGCTTTACTTCTCTGATCTTCATTGCCCAGAATGGTGCTCAGCAGCTGTACTCTTTGGAGGAGGAAAGGCATTTTCTTTGATTAAAGATGTTTGCAGTTATTTCCTGTCTCCCCTTCAACTCTTCTCATATTCATATTCATATTTTCAATGCTAATGAGAATCATGACTACATGCTAAAAAGATCCTCTGTCCCTTAAAACTTCTTTTGGAACAACCAAAGACAAAAAAAAGTGATGAACTAAAGCTCCCTCTGAGTCTTTGACTCATCCAATCACCTAAATTAATCAGTATTAAAGAAAACTATGCGGCTTGGTGCGACCACCCAGGGCACTCTGTCTGGCTCCATGACTTATGTTGCTTTGTCTGGGTATCACAGCGTGCATATGGTGTGGGATTATGCTCTGTCCTCAGGTGCCTGCTGTACTTACACTATGTAATCAAACTGAATTCGGGATGAATGTCGGTGACAATGGAAAACTATTTCCAAGCAGCTGTAGGTTTAATTCAGGCCTTTTAGGATCAAATTTTCATCTCCAATATAAATCCACTGAAGGAAAGAGATTATTTAGATGCACACCTGTTGAAAGTAGAATCTAGACCTAAATGTTGTCTTCAAGCAGTATCCTGGGCCCTGCCTCGGTAACCTTCCATGTATAGATGCATGCTTTTGGTGACAGCCTTAAATTAATAGTCGTGGCTGTATGTGGAACAGGCAGGAATAAAAATAGTGCCTAACTCCATGGTGTTCTCGGTAGAAACACCACAAGCAATGGGGACTAGCATTTGGGAGGCACTGGCCCGTAAGTTGGGGTTCCTCCCTTCCCCCAGCTATGCCACTGCCTTGGCATAAAATCCTTTGCAAATCACTCACCTTCTCTGGAGGTTCAGTTTTGCTTTTGTAAAGCAGGATCAATGATTCCTTTCAGCTGCACCTCCACAGCAGTGATTGAGCGGGGCTAACAAGCAGTAATGCAGTCTTCAGGGAGCGGCCGCGCTGAAGCTACTCTAGCGAGTGTTTTGCACTAGTAGAAGATTGGATCCTTAAAGTATTTAATCAACAATCTCTGGGTATATATATCCCCACTTCTGCATTAAATACTCTTAGTGATTTAGGGCTTTATTATGTCTTTCCCTCTTTTGTTTATCTCATGCTCTCATCAACAGGAGCTTCATTTTAGACTATGATAAAGCTTTTTAACCATACTTTTACTGGATATAGTCATTAGGAAATCTTCTGCATACATTGTTTTTTTTTAATAGTGACCCCATTCTCACTTTCTGAACTATCTTGGCTTTTTTTAAAGTGGAGCAATAATGAATTTCCATATGGGCTATACCTTGTAAAAAGATTATCTCCATTTATTCTTTTTATAAAGTTTTCAGAAGGGAAGGCACTGTCCCAATGCACAGAAGCAATTTTTCTTTTCAATGGATCCTGTGACTCAAATCTAAACCTTTGCTCTCAGAGGAACACTTTTCAAATGTTTACTTACTGCTTGATTCCTGATAGGCAGTCTGGAAAAAAAACAGATGAGGTGTTGCTCCTGAAAGTTATACTGCTTTATATTGTTTGAAAGGCAGAGATTGAACTGATTTGTCTAGCAGCTTGCCTTTTCTCAACTGGGGGGAAGAGTTCCTTTGTAGCTCAGGCTTTTATCAACAGTCCAGTAAAAGTGTTTTATATATATACATAAAAATCATACAACATTTATATAAAGCCTTTCATCTTGATGGGTCCAAAGTAGTTGACAAATTTGTCAAGTAATTTGTCAACTACTTTCCTCAAAAGTTATCTCTTACTGCAGCACAAAAATGGAGGTATTTCTATGCTGGGTGAAATTATTCTTGCTACTAATAGCTTTTTGAAGTAACCATCAGACTTGTAATGCATGCATTACAAAATTTTAATCTAAGAATTTTAGAAACTTGTTCCTGGTCATCTAAGGGGATCTAATTAAACGTGAAGCCACCTTCTTGTTCTAGTGAGGCCAGGGGGGAACTGGTGCACGAGGTGTGCTGAGCAGGAGAGGATCAGCACTGCGTGTGTGCTGTGGGTAATTGAGGAAAAAAGATAAATAATACAACACTGAAGACAAAACCAGGGTCTTAGAAAGATTCCCTTCTGACAGTCACTTGGTGACAAATTCCTGTTCTGCAGCACAGCTCGAACAGATTGTTGTGTATGGGTGAAAACTGCATGAACTGATGGGGATGCCTACTCCTCTCTGGTACCCCTTTACCCCTCCCAGGCTTGGAGAGGAGCCTCTCCAAGAGTGGGTTGTCTTCCCGGGGCTGGTGGTGTTCCTCGCAGCAATTTGCCCTTTACCTCACTGGTGACACCATGACCTTCCATCACCAGCATCTCCATATAAGCTTGTATATGGAGCAGCGTTTGCCTCTTCTGGAAGGGCTGTGCATACATATACACTCTGCATCTGTAAGGCTTCATCGGAGGATCTTCTTGGCTGCTGAACCTTTCCCTTGTGCAAATCGTTGGCTAGCTCGTGTGCAAACATGTTGCAAGGTGACTAAGGGTTTCGTGATGGGATCCATAGCATGAGTGTGTTAATGGAGTCAAGTGCTATTTATTGGCTCCAGTGTGTTTCACTGCGCCCTTGGCGCATTCATGTTTCCTGTATGAAACTTGGCTGAAGGAGTCAGAACTGCAAGACATCATCCCAAATTCCAGCTGGGATGCATAACTTGGCTACATGACACTCTCCCCTCTTTGCCCCCCTTAGCCACTTCCCATGTTAAATAGTTTCTCAGGACTCAAAGGGGAAGGGGGAGATAATCTCCAGGCCAGTGATTCTGATAAGTAGAAAAATTGCATAAATAAATTAGCCATGATTAATAGTAAGACATTGTCACTTGTCTCACTTGCCTGGAAGTTGTAGCTTGCTGAAATGACGGTCCTTGTCTTACTGTTGGGGAGCTGGGATGCAGAGAGTGAATGCTGGGGGTAGGGATTTATTTTACACATATTTTCAAACTGAAAAAAAAAGTGTGATTTATTTTCTTTTGCTGCAGCCTGCTCCCAATTTTCAGTTTACATTAATAGCTGTGGGAACAGCAGTTCTTATTGCCATATACTTTAGCTATTAACACTGTGTCTGGTTTGACAGTACATCTCTCTTAATTTTTTTTTATTCCCTTGTGATCATAAAATATGTATCAGCCTTCCTTTTTAATCTCCTTTGGCATGTCCAGCTAGTTAATTTGTGTCTTTCTTTCCTCCTTTAGAATTTGATTTTTTCTAACATCATATATTTAACCAGAAGAAACAAACCAAGTCTCTATTAAAACTTTCTTTTTTTTTTTTTAATTATAAATTTGTTTGAATTCATATTTAATGGAATGATTTCTCCAGGAGCCCCTAACAGCTTTCTGCCCCAAATGTTTGCTTCATTGATATTTCAACTGCTGTAATAATCAGCATTCTGAATAAGAGGTCTTTTCCCTAGCTCGGTAAATCCATACTGGCTGAGTAAAGCATGTCTGTGATTTATGTGCAGATAAACAGCTTTGGACCCTATCCAATCACTTCATCAGTTTTAATTTGGCCGCCTAATCAGTAGCAAACAGGAGGGTTGTTTTTTTGTTGTTTTTTGCTTTGTTTTGTTTTTAATGGGGTGGGGGATGTTAATATAGGGTTTGGCATGTTCCCCAGAATGGCACAGATAGCTCCCCATTTCTCATCATGTCCGTGTCAAAGTCAGCTTTAACTTTCTGAAAGAGTTTATAAGAAGGGGATGAGATGCCAAGACCTGCCTTTGGGCTTTCGTTGGTATCTAAGGAACCATACAGATATGCACTCTGAACAGCAAGTCTGCTCTTATCTCCTGTTTTATAAAGGACGTCCCTCAGATGCCTGAGAAAAGTGGAAAGGTTCATATAGTAGCAGATTTTATTTCTTGTGTGTGTTTAGGGGTTGATGTCTTCAAAATTATTTTCACAGCAATCATGTTACTGCTGTTGCTGTTTCTTAATAGACATAATGACCTTAATGGGGTCCAGGAGGCAGAGGTGACTGGAGCCTGTGGGGTGCAGCTGTGTAGGGGTAAGGAACAGTACAGCCCATTCTCACCTTTGCAACTCCAGCCTTAGGTTGCTGTTACCTGTCAGCTATGTGCCCAGTGCTATAAAGGCCAGGGTGGTCCAGATGACCCCAGACTGAGGCTCTTCTAACTTCAGACTTGTGACCAGAGTTCCTGACCTCATTTTTGTCTACCATAACATAAGCAAATGCCTGTTAAGGTTAAAACATTGGACCATTTATATTATTATCTATTAGTGCCGTGTGTCCAGAGGTGACGTGTTCTCTGATTTATAAGCAGTCTCTGAAGGATTACGGAGAGCAACCCCATTTTGGTCATCAGATCTAGGGCAAGCAATACCATCTGTAATAATAAAGCTTACCTAAAGAGCTTAGCATGGTTTGAGTAGTAAACCATGGCTGTGTGTCTCTGAACCTTGTCAGCTGTCCTGGCTGCCCTTCATTTGAGTGTGTAACTGTGCCTGGCCACTTCCCTTACGCCAGGAGACTGCAAGAGATGTTAGTAGCTGTTCTTCTATATCTTTTTTTTCCTGTTTCATAGCAGCCCTTGCTATGTAAGCAAGCAGCAGGCTTGGGAAAGCTGTGCTAGGCTGGGTGGCCACCACTGGACTGTTTAGGAGACAGGTTAATTTGGAAGGAGAAGACATTGGCATTGTTATGGTATCTTCTTGGGGGTTTACATCATAACCCAAATAATACATACAACCTTTTTTTCTGTTTCATGTTAAAACCCCACAACTCTGTGTTTCACTATTACCAAGAAGAATCCCAACCAGAGCTGCTAAACTCAAACTTTTTGGCTCAGCCTTAATTCCTTGTACACACCCATAAATGTAGGGGCTTTAAATAGAGCTTTGAATCATCGTGAAATTCAGAGAATTAGGCTGGGCTAGAGGGAAGGGCAGTAGGGTTTGTGGCAGTTTGGGATCCTTTCGCAGTGCAGATGTGCATGTCCCGAGGGACCTTGGGCGAGGTGCTGGCTTTTTTATAGCTTGCAAAAAGGGCAGTAACACCTCCTGCCTGGGACTGAGGATGAAGAGAGGATAAAAGCCATGAATAAAGAGAAGACATTCAGATCCTGTGGTGGTTCTGGTACAGCTCCACCTCCACTGCGGCAGGCTTTTTATCTGCAGTGCTCAAAGATTTTTCAAAAATGGTTGTGAGCATTTTTACACTCTTCTTGTGCGTGGTCAGAGGAAGGCAATGTGGCTTGCCCAGGGTTGGGGAGCAGTCAGCAACAAGGTAGCACTCATGCCCCTGCCAGCAGATCCCACTTAGCAGAGCTCAGCTGGCAGCCCTGGAGATGCAAGCATGGCCTTGGGGAGAGCAGAGATGCCTGCTTTCTCCTGCTCCACAAAGGTTGTGAGCCAGCTATTGCACTAGTCCCACTAGTTCCTTGCCTCAGGATGGGCAGTTTATTATTTTAATTTTGGAATTCCCTGCTTTTGGCTAAGACAGCATGGATTTGGAGCGGTGTGTGGAGGGGGAAGTTTGACCATTATGCTATGCTACTTATATTATCCTGCTTCTTTTTAATTGATGACAGCACTACGGAGGGACTATCAGGCTTGGGATTTTCCTGGCTTTGACTGAGCACAGTCTACAGGTCTGCTTCTTTTAACCTCAACAGGAGCTCTGAGCATCCTGTTCCTGTTAAAATTAATGTGAAACGAACTTCCACAGTCCTGAAAGATGAAGACTATCCCATCTGTCTATCTGCTGCTTTAGTGGAGAGATAGGGAAGGTTTCATGCTGTGACCTGAGAGGGAATTCAAACATCTGAGAAGTAATT
This sequence comes from Calonectris borealis, assembly GCF_964195595.1. NCBI lineage: Eukaryota > Metazoa > Chordata > Aves > Procellariiformes > Procellariidae > Calonectris > Calonectris borealis. The sequence goes on from NC_134317.1 coordinate 13,052,988, forward strand.
TCAGGAGAGCACTCAGTTTCTTGCAGATCAAAGGGTGAGTTTTGGGAATCCTCTATTCTCTGGCCAGAAGGGAGCTATTATGTTTAGAGAGTTAAGCAGTTTGCAGACCAAAAATCCTTCTGGTGATCAAACCTGAGAGTTTATGCTGGCCAGTGGCTTACTTTTTAGAAAAGACTTCCAGTCCTGGAGGTTTGAGCTGACAGATGCATCTTATTTTCTTACAACCTGGTATGCTGGGCTCTGAGCTGCCTCCTGGGATATCACCAAAATATCATTTTAAAGAGCAAGAGTCAACTGAGTCCTCTTGTCAGGTGCTCTGTCGCCCCCGGGTTCCCTTGGGTTTCCCACCTTCAGGATTCAGCCCTGGCAGAACAGCTGCAGAAATTTTCACATCTTCCTCCCTTTCCTATGATTTCTTCCCACAAGGGAAGACTGATAGGAGAAGGAAGGAAATGTGAGAGTGCGTATGCATATTAGTCTTAAAAGAAGGGACTGTGGGAGCATTTTCTGGGTTATGGAAATGTAATGAATGAGGCTTCTTGTAGAAAACAATTGTTTCAGTCCTCTCAGTGAACTTGGTGACTAGTTCCTCTGTTGCTGCAGTTTGCTTTTTTCAGATGTTGCTACATTTATTATGACTTTTTCTTTATTCTTTTTAATTTTTATTTTCCTTTTCTCTCTCCCTTTCCCTTTTTCCTCTTCCCCTTTCCCTTTCTCCCTTTTCCTTTTCCTTTTCCTTTTCCTTTTCCTTTTCCTTTTCCTTTTCCTTTTCCTTCACACTACTTGGAAGCCATCGTTCAAGGAAGAATTACCAGGCTGGTGAGAGGTCTGCCTATGGCTAAAGTCTGATGGCCCGTCCCTGAGTGCAGCACCTTAACCCACGGGAGCCCACTGGCATGATACAAGATTTTGGCATATCAGATTTTAGTTCCCCTGGAAAAAACATTTTGTCTTTTTAGTATCTTCATTCCTTGTCTATGATGCAGAGTTAACAGCATGTGCTCCTTCTTGGGAGTGCAGTGAGGAAAATCCCATCTGGTTTGTGAATGCTCAGACATTGCTCTAATGGAAGCCATGTAAATAACTAGATAAATTATTTCAGTGAGATCGTCTGTGGAGCATAATAGGTAGCAGGGTCAGAATCTCTTCACAGTGAATCGTTTCTTACTGAGTGAGTGGGATTTGCGCTCACAAGCCATTGTGCAGAAGTGTCCTCTGATTTTTGCTGTCTCTGTCTTTTCCCTGCCTACGCATATAGCTCCTTGATCTCTTGCTGGTAAGCTCCGGGGAGCAGCAGGAGGCCAACGTCTGCACAGTGCTTAGCACAGAGAGTTCAGGCATAGGGTAGGCTTTGGGGTGCTGCAGTCCTGTGAACCTAAAGAATAAATTATTAGAAAATAATCTAGAATTTGTTATAATTTGCTACAATTTTTGCCTCTTTACTTTCATCAGGTTTTGGTGGAATTGGAGGTTTTGGATAAGACAGAAGGGTGAAAATAATGAAAATAACCTTTGAGGTGTGGGTTTCTTGGGCACATTTGTTCATTTTGTGCTTTGCTTTGGGATCAGTACCCTCAGTGTTTGAAAGGGGGGATATGGGCTCACAGCTAGCGTGCTAGCTGTCTGCCCTGACAGGCTTGCTGTGAGACCTGGGGCAAATCGTGTAGGCTGCATTCACACATCTTCATCTGGCTGCAGCTCCTGGACTGACTGGAACAGTTTAACTAGGTCTTTACTAACCCATAGCTGACTGCATTTGTGAGTAGTTCTGCTGACAGGATGGAGTGTGCGATGAACTCCGGCAGGGGTGAATGATGAGGCAGGGTGATGGGTGGTGGGGACAGCAATGTGCCCAAGCAGAGCACTGCAGTGTGGAATAAGATGTGTGTTCACAGCCTACATTTCTCACTGGTGCAAATCTCCCACTTGGAAACTGGGACAAGAGCGATTCCTTGCCTCTTCCATGAGGATGAAGCATTCAGAATTGTGAAAAGTTCAGGCAGGGCTGCACAATTTCTAAGTTAGATTGAGTATGTTAAAATATTTATTGTTTCCACAAACATTTGCTGCTAGCAAATCTGTGGGCTAGGATTTTTGCAGAAAGCAAATATGCAGAAAAAAGATTGCAGCTGAAACAAGTTTTGAAGCAACCTTCAGATGAGCATTAAGGAAAATGTTAACACTGTTTTGTGGTTAAACTTAAATAATATGTTCTTTACCTTTTGTTTCCAAAATAATGTCAAAATTTGATGTTAAATTCTCTTCCCCATTGGATAGAAGATGTAGTTAGAAATATCCACTGAAGACTCTTTTTCTGATGTTTCCACAGGTTGCTAACGATTTTCCCTGGAGCGTGACTTCGAATATGACACTTCAGTAATGCAGAGGCTGTAAGTAAATAATATCATGTTTGCAACCCTTCTTTAACAGCTGTGTTTACACCCTTTCCAGAGCTTTGCTAGAACTCGTCTTTGCTAGACTCTACCTTGCAACGACCTTGCAAGGAAGTGACTGGAAGATGACACGGTTCTAAAATGGATCATGCCATTTTAGGTACTTTGCTTTATTAGCTTCTTGTCTCATTTAAGAACTCCAATAATGGTTGCTTAATCTGCAGGAGGAAAGCTGAAGACATCTGTGAGGATTGCAGGAAATGCCACAAGCAGACAAAAATAAAAATACCTCATTAATGTAGATGAGCAGTGAATAAAATACAATGATACATTACCAAAAGCTGGCATGCAGTTGGTTCCCAGGCACAGAACAAAGGCCAAGAACCTTATTTTGCTTGTGATACCACTAATTAAACAGGCCTACTAGAAGCTGAATGAATGAACCCAAGGGGTTGCTGCCCTGGTCATGTATTTGTTGGCCTTTGGTAACTTGGTGTCAGAGTTGGGTATCTGAGGAGTCTTATCAGAGAAGCAAGCTTTTGTGCAATTCCTGGTTGTGAATGCTTGAAAAAAATACAATTTCCTTATCTTCCTCAACTTTTCCCATCTTATTCTAAGGTGAGTTAGTGAGCTGTTAATTTTGGTAGCTCTTTTCTGAATTCTGCATTGTTTTTCCTAATCAATTCTCTCAGATCTGCTCAATCTCCATTTAATTCAGTCAGCTACTCAACATCCAAACCTTTTGTAATAAAGAGAGTGCTAATTTTTCCTGTTATTTCAATTGTAGTTGATGGCTTTCGTCAGGTGTTATCATAGAACTCAATCATCCGCTATTGGAATTTGTAATTTAATCGATAAAGGAGGCCATTTTTCTCAAGGAAATCAAAAGAGAAAGAGCTCAGGGAAAATGCACTGTAAAAGGAAGGTGAAGAACAAGAAAGGGTGATAGGAACTGTGGTTTGCACTTAATAGCTGCACACGCTGGTGGCAATATCTGCGCAGCCAGTAACAAGCAAAAGAGATAGATACCACTATTTTAGAATTAATGAATCTAATGATTACACCTATGCACTCATCTTGCAAAATCTAGAGGAAAAATCATAGATGTTACTTAAGTTGCTATGACAAGTACCTTGTATCAACACTGAATGGTGTTAGCAACCCGTGCATGAGCAGTAGTGTTCACACTAGCAGTTTGATATCAAGAGAGACATCAAGAGATGAAACTCTGTGCTATGTGAGATCCTTCAACCTTTCTGTTCACATGCTTTTGTTGCATTGCTGTTGCTTTACACAAGGGCAGAGGAGGGAGAAGCCACGGCATCAGGCCACTCTTGATGTGCTCACTGAACGGCTCAAGGCTTTGCAGCACAGGGATCTCCCTGGCCTCAGTAAAAGGTGGCTGTGGCCTGTGTACCTGCTCTGTCTGCTGCCTCTGTGTTTGCTTCCACTGCTTCTGCTGCCCCAAAGGAGGGGGTGGTACCGTGCTGGCTTGGCAGGATGAGGGGATGGCTATTCGTTACTAGCAGCGAGAGCTCTCTTGGTTTCATGCCCTGCCCAATTTGAGAAGTGCAGTGTCCGGAAGAGCATCTCTGCCAGTTCTGCTGCAGAAGTGAATTTTGTCCCAAGGATGAAGGTTTATTTTGCTCTCAGCCTCTGGAATGCAACATGCCTTTTTCACGCTGCCAAGCAGCTTTGAACAAGGCCTGGGAGGGAGACTGAATGCCCCACTGGAGAAGTACTTATGCTGGGTCACAGCTGGGAATCTTTCCTTGGCTCCTTGACTTCAGAGGGAGATTGCCTGGACAGGTCTCAAATATCAGGCCTCTGAAGCGTCACCCATGGTTTTGCTGATAAATTGCTGATAAGTATTATGGTCTCAACTTGGCAAGGTCCACAGAACTCAAGATGAGAGGTATCAAAATTATTCATTCAGAAAATGTTAAGATTTAAAATTACAGTAAATCATTTGGCCTTTAAGGGACATCAAAATGCTGATTTGCTCATGTCCCTCCTAAACCCCTGTTGCTAGCACTATAGCCACATTTTCTGCAAATGAAATGTTGAGCCAGCCATTGAAACCCACACCTTGGGGGCTTTTTAGAACATGTTTTTTAATTGAAGCAGGCACTTTAGTAAAGAAAGGCTTAAGAATACAACATTTTGGGGAATTTTTAACATGCAGTGTGTGGCATTCATCCCAAAGATTTTAGTACTCCCCTTGAGTGCTACTCCAGATTGAGTAAACAGGTATTTAGAGAGTCTTTAGGTGCTTATTTTCAACCTGGGTTGACAAACTTTTCCTGTGGTAAGCACATAATTTCATAAGACAATAAGACAATCAACTGATGAACTCTACAGTGAATAATCGTAAAAAAAAAACACCCCAAACACTCTACAGCAGAAGCTATTGTTTAATTGTGACAGAGACTTGCCTCAAGGTTTGTTGAAGTGTTGAACATTGTGAATTGAAGAATGCCTGGGCAAGTGCTGCATTGAAATGGTCCTAATTTCTCAGCAATTCTGCCTTCCTGCAGCCCTCTTGAATTCAAGTCCTGCTCCTGTTTTGCACAGCTGTACCAGAAAGTTTTGGACAAGGAATGCGTGAAGTGTGCCAATCAGACGGCTACAAAATCTACAAAACTGCAACTGGCCAACTTCTGACAAATCACTCCCTCTGCCCTTGGAAAATATCATAGAAGCCTTTTCTTGTATGAGCAATATTGTAAATATTGGTTAATCTTTTTTCATAAATCTATGTTTAAGTCTATTCCCCAACCTTTCAACAGTGCCAAAGGATTACCAAACATGCACTGTATGATTGCTTATGAGCCCTGGTTCCTTCTGGTGTACACCAAATAATGTCGTCAAAGTCAGTGCCGTTCTGCCTGTCATGTTTGGCCAAATATGAGAGCAGAATTTCTCCTACTGAGTAGCTTAATGTGCTGTGTTTGAAGATTGACTTTTTGGAGCAACCAGATTTTGACTGGCCAAAGCAATCAGTGTTTTGCCGAGCCAGGCAGCCTAGGGAACCCAACTGTAAGAAGTGAAAAGCTTCTGATGAGAACTGAGTTTGAAAGCATTTCTCGGCGTTGATTTAGCACTCAAGAGCTCAGTGCTTTGTGGAATTGGAGCATCCTCAGAAATGAGCAATGGCACATGCAGACTCCCCCTCTGTCCTTCCCACAATAATGACTTCCTCTTTTCACCTAAAAAGGAAAAAATAAGTAATTATGCTTTAGTCCCACTTTTCAGTTGTATTTTGCACAAAATCCCTCCCACAGAGCAGAATAATTGGGGGGTTAAGAATCGTGCATGTGTATAGTATGTCCAAAAAAGTTTACATATATGTTCATTAATTTTTTTCCTCTAATATCCCATGCTTTTAAACCACTCAAACATTTTGAAACACTTGGATTGGTTTTTCTGTCCTGCTCCCAGCACCAAATCACCCATTTTAGTGATTCCATGCAGATTGGGAATTTGGGAAAAAAAGAACATTGCAGCCACTTTTAGCTCATCTCTTAAAGGGCATTGAGTTTTGCTGCCACTGTTTTTGAATTCAACAGGCTGCAGAAGGACTGGGTGTCATTTAGCTATTAAAGATTTTTGTTTTCCTGATCATTGTGAAGTAGCATCATTAACACAGGCAAATTACCATGCTTCGCTGTGCTGTGTCCATGGTACATTAGAGGCCCTTTCCCATTGGTAAAGCTGGGTCTATTCTTCTGTAAAATGAGGGGCCCATTGGCAGTTCTTTGGCAAGTGAGACAGAAGGACTATTTAATGAGAAGAAGAGTGGTCTAATAAGGGGGAAGAAGTTGAACATGACAAGCGCAGGGAAAGATAGCAGAAGACTGATTTATAAATCACTGCATAATTGGGCCAAAATATTCATCCATTTTCACAGGGCCAAGGAAAAGGGGGCTGCAGTTTTGGGGTAAATGACTAACATGATTTTTCCAAAGTGCATTTTAGAAAAGTCAAGCACTCTCTTCCATTTCTCTTCCCCATACCAAGTGCTGTGCTTTCAGACTAATGGAAACTGGTTTGTATTGCTTAATTTTCTTCTTTGAAACGGCATATTGGCTTTTGGTGGAGAAATTGGACTTATGCTTGAATATGTCTGGATTTTACAAATAGGTTTTTAGTTTAATAAGATGAAACCAATTAACCAGAAAAGTCATTGCCAATGGATTTTACAAGTACATAAAAATATATTGCTTTTTCTTGAAACATTTCATCACCCTTTTAAATGTTCCTTTTTCTTTCCTTTGCCACCAGTGACAAAGCACTGTGATGAATTTATCCCCTCATGCCTTTTCCTGAAGACATTGATCTCTGGCCCTGATCGTGTGCGTGTATGTGGGGGGTTGTAGGCATGTGCATATGCATCTATTTATTTCTGTCTCACTTTGCCCCTAGTGTTGTTCAGTGCGTTTAACTTGTGGCCTGAGGAAAAACAGAGCCCACAGGCTGTAAAAAGGTGTTCTTAAAAGGTTCTTAAAGTGGCACAGGACCCAAGGGCTAATGAGCAATTTCTCAAAACCAGGTGTTAATGCAACCGCTGAAACATTTGGCGCAGCAGAGACATTGAGGAAGGCGGTAGCACCTGGTTGTTACCCCGCTGCATCCCTGAGAGAGGAAAAGTCTCCCGGAAACTCTTCTGAGGTCCCTCATTATGGCAGCTTTGCCTTGCAAGTGAGGGTGGGGACTGGGACACACCATCCTGCAGCGGCACAGAGGTCTGTGGAAATGAGGTCTGGTCTCTGCCTGGCTGTCTCTGAACAGTATTGTTCATTTAATCACCTCTAGTGATATTTTACTTCCATTCTGAATAATTAAATTGGAAGGAATTTTAATATGAGGCCCCGCCAGCCTTTTCTACCCCTAAATTCTGTTGACTCTCTGTCTGCGAGAGGGCTGGGTGACACACAGGACATGGGCGCACGCGGAGGAACTACAGGATTTCTCTTTCCATTACCTCAGCCTTCCCCATTCCCTCCTAGATTTGCCTTCTGCTTAAATTGCAAAGGATATTAACTTCTATGAGCATGTGGGGCGGTAACCCAGGCAGGCATCGCCTTGGGATGACATGGTTTTCCCTGCTCTGATCAGCTCTGTGTAAAGTGAAGCATAAAGAGTCTGCTTTGATCCCTAATAACTTTGCTAGTTTGCTTTAGTTACCAGCTGATACAGAGATGACTAAAACATGGTACTTTGGGGTAAAATAGGGTGTCTGTCCAAGTACATGGCATATGACACACAAAATTAGCTGTTGCGAACAGACACCTCTGTTCATACCAGCTTTGCCCAATCCTTTAAGAAAACATCTGTATCATCTGAAAGAATAACAAACACTAAATTTTGGTAATAGGAAAGACTTTAATTTTCTTCTTCCGCAAGCAATGGGAGTGCCCTGCAGGGCAATGCCCTTTTTGCATCCCTGCTTCCATTTAGCAGTGGTTCTCACATTTTAAAAATAAGCCTAGATATTTTACCAGCAGCCTGACATCATTACTAACACTCTGCATATTTACCATGTAACTGGTGATCTAGTTGAAGGAAATGATTACATGGAGGGCTTTAAAGGAGATACCCCTTCCAATGGGGTGTGAACTTCAACACAAACCAAACTGCTGCTTCAAGTCCTCCTGGATTTGTGAAACTCTCTCACTTAGCCACACCAAGTTGTGAATGATGCTGCTCTTTCAAACAGCCAGGACAGCCCAACACCTCCTTCCAGTAGCTGTGGTGTGAGCAACGTGTGCTGGTTTACATCCAAGCTCTTCCACTGCTTATTTAATTCTCACTTTTTTTTGGCCTTTGTTGAATTCCTAGAGCGTCCCTCATATTAAAATGACCTTGTTCCTCCAGGGAAACCTCCCCCATTCAAACAAATGGTACCAACACCAAATAACCGCTTTGCGGTATTCAGTTTTGTCCTGCATTTGTTTTAAAGCTTCCCACGAACCCTTGGCTACTTCGCGCAAACTGTTAACTTGAGGGTAATAATTTTGTCTGGGTTTTGTCACAGAAATTCAATTAAGAAGGATTATGAACACAGTTGTAGGCCTGTTTCATTTACAGTTGCAAATGAAACCCAGGCCACACACTGATCGTTTATATAGGAAAGGAGATGCTGTGTAGTTTTGAGTGGCTGAATTACCTGCATGTTCCTTTGTGTGGCTTCACTTATTGCAGAAGGGAGGGGAGGGAGACTTGCAAAACGAATAAAAGAGTGACGGAAAGGCGGGAAAGAAATCACCAAGGGAAAAACTACCCCCGCTGCTTTTCCCTAGGAGGCACACTTCCCGTCTACACATAATAAACTCCACAGGGAATTTCTTCCTCCTTAGAAAACATATCCCGAAGGGCAAGAGTGAGTAGTCCTTTATTTATTTATTTATGGTTAACAAAGAGCAATATTCTGTTTTCATGGCCTTGGTTTGGCTCCAAGTCCCAGAGCCACCGGGGGCAAGGCATACGGTTTTACTTTTTTTCAGTTCTTACTTCTGGGCCATGCAAGCCAACTTTTTTATTCCTTTTTTCTCTTTTCAAGTTTTTCTGCAAGCAGCTGAATTCCCCAGGTAGGAAAGGGGAGAGGAGGGGGGAGGGAGGAGGGGACATTTACCAGATTGGAGCAAAATGATAGCTGCTGCAGAGGCTGGCTCCTGGTTGAAGCAGCGTGTATGGAGATAATAAAAGAAGAAGGGATTTTGTTTATTTTGTGGGATGCCTTTTTTAGTTATGAAGGGCAAAACAAAGGCAAAACTTGTCTTGATGTCCTCTGGTGAAATGTCTGTGTTTGTAAAGGAGCAATATATCTCAGCTTTGCTTTGCAACAATAAACTTGGGAATTACTTTGCACTCTGGAGATATGTGAAGGGCACTCTGGAGATATGTGTGGTCATCTCTTCTTCCTTATGCAGGCTTTGTCCCACAGCTCTGGGCTCTGTCCTTTAACCCTTTGGCTGGGAAATCCCACACTTAGGTCCCTCGGGTGTTGCCTGCCTGAAGACGTGGAGAATGTGGGCTCCTATTACTTACAAGGCTTAGCTCTCATCTACTAAATTTTATTCGTAAGGAGTTATCATCATTTTGCAGGTGGGGAAGAGAGAGGTGCCCAAAGGTGGAAACGCAGCCCCAGTTGAGTCAAGAACAGGAACAATCCCAGCATGTTCCCTGTCCTAAGTATCTCCTGCTAGTGAGCGCTGGAGTGTCTGCTAAAGAACCTACAACATGCATCACCTTTGACTAAAGCTCTCCTCAAGTATACTCTATTTAGCAACTCGTTTTCCTCTTGTTTCTTGCTTTCTTCCTGATCCTTCAATTCCAGGAAGGGTTTTACTGTCCTTACTGCGGTTTCAACTACCCAAGAGGCTTATTGGATTCTTCACCAGATAAAGGGAAATAAGCTCTTTTGTTTCTAGCTTTAGATCAGATACTGTTTCCATACATCTCTCTGTATATAGCCTTGACACTGTTGAAGACTGAAAGAGAAGCAGGCAGCTTATTAATTCTCAAAAACTTCAGCAAAATTCACTGGAAGTGATGCAGTGAAGTGTGAACAATATCTGCTTTTGCTTCACATCCCAGGCAATTCATCCTGTGGTGAGGGGCTGTTACAGCGATTTATATTCCTCAGTTGTTTTGTGGTAGAGTTGTCTTGTGTCAGACCAAACTTGTTATGAGAGCTTGTTCTTGAGGCAAAACCTGGATGAAAAAAATGAAAAGTCTTATGTAAAGGATGATCTGCGAATCTCTTGCTTTTTGGGCACCTTTTCTGAAGAAGTTAGGACAGTTAAATTCAGTGTCCTCAGCATCTTTCAGTCCAGGTGAACATGACTTTGGAGCGGATTATGACTAGATGGATTTGAGTTTGAATAACCTTGCAAAAGTCAGTGGGTTCATGCTGGCACAAAAACAGTGGGTGAGAAAGGAGGAGGATCAGGATTTTGCATAACTGTCAGATTATTTTGTTACAACTGATTGGGACGATCTATCATAATCCATTTTTGTTGTGTAGTGGAGGAAGGAGATGAGCATCTCCAGATGGAGATCTGATGGACTCATCAGAATGACGTTCCCACAGGCAACAAGAGCCGACCTTTGGGAGTGCTGATCTCCTCCCACTGACGTACCAAGCGCCTCGCTGCCTAGCCTAGCCCAGCTTTCAGGTGAATAAAGTAGGGTGAGATGAATCTCTGCCTACGTTTCAATCACATGTTTTATATTTGGTAAAGCATATAAAAATAGCCCTTTTTTAGCATCTTTCAATCTGTAGATAGTAAAGTTAGATCCTTAGCCAGCACAAATGAGCTAAACTTCAGTGCTGAAGAGCTGATTTTGATGGAGTAACTTCTACTTTGCTCCAGTTCAAGCACAGTCAAATCTCCATGGAGTTTTTGGGTGTTGTTCCAGTAGTACCGCTAAGCTTAGTACCTAAAACTCAGCAAAGGGACAGAAAGAGGCTGCACGGTATGTAAGGTACACATGATTTCATATGATGCCTTACGTTTTGCATAAAGTGCTTTTAGATTCATGACATCTGGCAGCATTGCCCTCTCAAAGTGTAGCAGAGAAAAATCCTTTCAAATCGGCTCTGATGGAGAGTGAGATGTTTTTAGTTTTAGTTTTTAAACTAGTCTAGTTTAAAAATCTTATCTGACTCTTTCTCTCCTGTGGCTGCTAACTGGTTTAGCATAAAAAATGCACACAGGCAGTAGCCATTTCAGCGGTTTCTCTGGAACTTGCTGTACATTTTTAATTCTTTTCTTTTTTTCTTGTTTTTTTTTGAACAAGCTTTTTTTACACAGAAGGAAAAGTGTGTGGTTGAATCATAAAGCTAGATAAAGTATCTGAGCCTGTGTTGGATTGAGGTCCTTTTCAGCCAAATAATGACTTTATCTGCTTATAATGGAAGAATTGAAAGGGATGTGGGAAAGTAAGACTGAAACACACTCAGGGGCCTATATTTTAGTAATGAGGAGGAGGCTGACCATTAGTATGGGAATTAATAACTCTCCAAAGCCACCTCTTTTGAGCAGCTGCAGTAGGAACTGGCAGTGCAGAATGCACAGACTAATTCTCTTTCAGAGCAGCTAAAATTAAGTATTTGTTACAGCTTTATGTACGTACACTCTCAGCAGGGGCCGTTTTCCTTCCCTTTAGGCAAACTCAGAAAAGGAAGAACATTCAACAGCCTCGAATCACCCAGTCTGTGTGCCATATGTATGTGCCACTGAGCCATGCCTGGGTTGTCAGTGCTTAGACTCTCCCTGAAAGGGGGAATCTGGGCTGGCAATCCGTGTCGTTAGAGGCACTGGAGCAAAATGCTAATGTTGATCAGAAGGGTAAGGTTTGAAATTGTAAGCAAACAGAGAAGATCCATCGCGCGTTTTCACAGATGATAAAAGGCTGACAGTGGCAGTCTGCTTATCAAATAACTAGGTTTATTGAAATAGCCTGTGCTCTCATTAAATAGTTTGCTTTTTATGTTTTCATTTTATGTCATCTTACTGAAGGTGTCTGTGTTTTTTTCTAACCTACTTACTGCCATGGCAAACTGGCTAATTTAGATCATTTCTTCTGTTAATGCTTAAAAGAAGCATGGACTGCAGTGTTCTCTTCTCGCTGATGTAGTGGGACCTCAGCACAAAGCCAGTCCCTGCCATGAAATCTGAGCTTCCTGGAAAATAAATTATAAAATCAGTGTAATAATTATAAGTTTGTTCCTTGCAAGATGATAGCGCTAGTGGAAGTGTGGCTACACATTTCATTCAGCATAAGCCTAGTGCCGTCAGCTATGCACAGAAAACGGGGTAGGATCGATCATTTTTAATCACTGGAGAGAAATAAAATGCAGAAACAAAAATGTTGCTAGCATGATATGACACCCCTGTGCTGAAGGGACCGTTCCTTTCATGGCTCAGCGAGGTACTGCATTTTGTGTTTTTGTTCCCAGGGGAACAAGCTGCTGCTTTCCTCCTTTTCTGAAAAAGTTTGTAAGATGAGAAGTGGAATATTAATAATTGAAAATGCAAGTTGCAGTAATGCCATTTGGATAAGGATGTTTCTTGACCCATGGAGGATATTCACTGTTTGTTGGAGAAAAGATCAACAGAGGAACTGTGGGAGCCTGATGGATCTAAAAGGCTACCTGGCAATAAACATACTTCTCAAATGAATCTTAATGTGGTTCCCAAGACTGGAGTTCTCTATTTATAGCCTGTCCTTTTTCCTGGAGGACCTGAGATACTATCATGGAATCATAGAATCATAGAATAGTTTAGGTTGGAAGGGACCTTTAAAGGTCATCTAGTCCAACCCCCCTGCCATGGGCAGGGACATCCTCAACTACATCAGGTTGCTCAGAGCCCCCGTCCAACCTGACCTTGAATGTTTACGGGGATGGGGCATCTACCACCTCTCTGGGAAACCTGTTCCAGTGTTTCACCACCCTCATTGTAAAAAATTTCTTCCTTATAGCTAGTTTGAATCTACCCTCTTTTAGTTTAAAACCATTCCCCCTTGTCCTGTCGCAACAGGCCCTGCTAAAAAGTCTGTCCCCATCTTTCTTATAAGCCCCCTCTAAGTATTGAAAGGCCACAATAAGGTGTCCCTGGAGCCTTCTCTTCTCCAGGCTGAACAACCCCAACTCTCTCAGCCTTTCTTCATAGGAGAGGCGTTCCACCCCCCTGATCATTTTTGTGGCCTCCTCTGGACCCGCTCCAACAGGTCCATGTCTGTCTTGTGCTGAGGGATCCAGAGCTGGACGCAGTACTGCAGGTGGGGTCTCACCAGAGCAGAGCAGAGGGGCAGAATCACCTCCCTCGACCTGCTGGCCACGCTGCTTGTGATGCAGCCCAGGATATGGTTGGCCTTCTGGGCTGCGAGCGCACATTGCTGGCTCATGTCCAGCTTTTCATCCACCAGTATCCCCAAGTCCTTCTCGGCAGGGCTGCTCTCAAACCCTTCATCCCCCAGCCTGTATTGATACTGGGGGTTGCCCCGACCCAGGTGCAGGACCCTGGACTTGGCCTTGTTGAACCTCATGAGGTTCAGATGGGCCCACTTCTCCAGCTTGTCCAGGATTCTATCATGAGAATCAATTCCCCCCAGGGTTGGGTGTGATGGCAGTAAGTAGACATTAGCATGGAGAGAGGGTTTTTTAACCAAGGACATGGAAACAAATCCCTCCTTCTGCAGGATTTGTTTTGTGAAGTTTAACAGTCCCAGTGACCTTCACTGAGAAAGTCCTTCTCCAAAGACATTGTAATGGTGAACTGCATGGAGTTCACCCATCTGCTGCAGCAGGGGTTAAGACTGAGTTGACTCTGCTGATATTTTAACCTATAGCTTCAGGAATTGTGGTATTTTTTTGTTTGGGCTTTTGGGGGTTTTGTTTGTTAAGCCAGATGCTTATGCTGCAGAGCGATCCTTCCATGCTGTTTTGAATGCTAGCGGTACCGAAACATTACTCATAAAGTGCACACACTGTTACAATTCCTGACTTTAACTCTTAGCATATTTATAGGCCTCATTTCCATTTTTTGTGGTCTCATTAATGGAAAAGAAATAATAAATTGAAATGTTAATGGGGGATCATTTCACCAACAGCAGAAGGTATTAAGAACTTGATAAGATAGTTGAAAGGAAAATAACTCTTTAGTAGTGTAATTTTTTTAACCATAGACCCTGATTGTCTTCTTCCAAACATGTGTAATTGGGGCAGTTTTGAAATTATGAACATCATTTCACATGGACATTTTTTTAATCAGATGCCTGGATGCCTTGCATGGGAGATGGACCATCTGCAGAAATTCCAGTGGGGGCAGTCATGCTGGAAGTTGAAGCATGAGCAGACTTTGCTGTAGTCATGGCGGTAATGATAGAAACCCAGAAAGCACCTTTTGTCTGTGTGAGTTAATGACCTTCATTAACGTGGTGTGAAAAAGTGTATGAAGCAGGCAGTTCACATCCTGTTGTGAAGTAGAGAGCATTCAGATGTGGTCTCATATAGGAGTTAAATTCCCCAACAGACAAGGGAATTGGACCTTATAGTCACAGATTTGTGGAAGGACCTTTAGAAGTCCCTTGGCGGCACTGTATCTCACTTTTCCCACTGGTAAAGCGGAAGGCTTTAGGAACACAGTGGGATTTTCAGGCTTGGTCAGTTAATGTCTGTGGAGAGTTAGTATCTTCTGAGGGAGAGGTAGTGCACTGTGGGGCAATCCTTAGCTGGAACTAAACAGTACCAGACACTGTCCAGGACCTTTCCCAATGCTATACCTTGTTGAAGACCTGTGTGCTGGAGTTAGTTACAGCTATAAGGACATTCCTATATGCATGTTTAGAAGTTGAAGGCTAAAATTTGTAATAAATTTGCAGTAAATGTGCATTCTGGCCCTGGTACAGAGCACCTGTTTGAGTCTTTTGCTGCTTAGTTCTAGAAAGTTTGTTTCCAATGAGTTTTCATCTCTCTGAGCACATGCATTAATGCTTTTTGGACTTTACTTACCCATAAGTATAGTTGAAGTTTTGAAGTGGATTGGCAACTTTTCGCCATTCTTCTTTCTTTCGTTTCATTAAACAATAAGTTTAAATGTACTAGAGTGGGTCAGGAATTGCATGTTTGAACTGGTTGTTTCCTGCAAGAGAACAGAGATTGGCATTTAAACGTGCCATTCAAGCTAATCATCTCATAATCAGGAGTCTAGTGACCTAGAAACTTAATGTAGTCTTGTAAGTACAAGTATGTGCAATTTTTTGAGAAAATATAGAAAAAATATTATTTTCAAATGAGGGATGTGATTGGCTAATTCTCTCTTCTTTTGTAGATATCATTGATTTGAAAATTACTTCTGTGCAGTGCCATTGTCTTGCTTCCATGCAGGCAAACTGCCTGAGCATGAGCCCACCGAGCTAAGCATACGATGAGCAAGTACATATGGAAGTGGACAGATAAATGCCAATGCAAGGGCATTTGGGGGGGGGGGGGGGGGGGCGGGGAGAGAAGCTTATCTGTCTAGCCTTATTGGCAAATAATCAGAAAAGTGACTGGAAGTATTATATTGTATTTTTTCTTGCTTAGGGCTTGATCCAAAACTCACCAAAATGAGTGGGAAACTTTCCATGATGTGCTTGAGCTTTGGGCTGGGACACCTGATCCTCACTTAACTCTTTTTCTGTCTCGCTGATACAAATTGCTAAGTGCCTCAGGCAAATAAAGATATTTTCAATAGCCAGCACTACCAACACTACCTGGCACTGGCAAAGCAAACTTAATCTGCTGTGGCTATAATGACTCTTCAACACAGAGAGAGGAAAACAGTTGCTTTGAATAATATGACATAGATATGGATGTGGATGTGGATATAACCCAAGCACGTGGCATGGGGTTATGCGTTCAATAAGGTGTCATTTTTAGATAGGCATGTGACCTTAAAATGCTTATACCAGTTTGCTGCATCGTCATCTTCTTACTCTTTAACTTTAGTTCAGTTGTATTTAATTTTCTCCCTGGTTTTTTATGTCTTATAAAGTTCAGTGTGTGCAGATTTGATTTGGGGATGGAGGTGGAGCACAGCTGGTGGGGTGGAGGAGCAGGGAGGGAGCAGATCTTTTTAAAGCAGCTAAACTTGTAACCAAAAAAGATACTGCATTTATAATGTTCCCATTCTTCTCAATACTTAACAAGAAAAATGATTGTGTGTGTGTGTGACGTGAATATTCAGCACAGAGCTTTGGTAGCTGACCGCTCTCTTTTCACAGCCATCCAACCGCACACACATTCCTAGGGGATTACCTCACTGCCAGCGCTCCTCAAAGTGTGGGATACGCTGAAGCCAACCCAATTGCAAGCCTCCTTTCTGCTCACTGCAGTGCTGATTTTAGGCAATGACCTTTAAAGCCACAAACGTAACCCTGCATCTACCCCAAAAAAGTTTTTTCATCTGTTAGCTCAATGGGAGAGATGCTGGGAGTGGAAATAGGGTAGAGTCTGTATGTAGGTTACGTGTAGAAATTCCTCTCCAAGCTTTCCACTCCTCTTTGGCTCTGAACACTCAAAAACTTTCCAGCCAGAGAATGTTTGTCCCTTCCTTCTCTCTCTCTTTTTTGTGTTCTTCCCTTGTTTTGCATATTCTGACAACACTGTTTACTTCAGCCTGCAGCTCCCACTGCTTTGTGTGCTTTCTCCCCGTCTCACAATTGCACAAATAAATCACTGAGGAAAATTTGCATTTGATGGGAATTTTTAGGTGATAATAAGTTTTATGGGCAGAATATAATGTATGTGAGTTGGCTTAATTAAACTGAATTTTCATTTGTGACACGAAGGTCTTTATCTATCCAAGGCTATTTTTGTCATTCATCTTTTTTGTTATTAAACATGCTGGATTTGAAAACCTGAGGATGACAGGTCTCAGAAAATATTGTCTCTCTTGTGTCAAAATATCTGCATATGCCAAGCGGAGCAAATCAGCATCATCACAGAGTTGAACAGTTAATTTATGCCAGGAATTTCTGAACGCCAGGCGGTCAGAGTCCGAGGCCCATATGTGTTGTAGCACCCTCTAGTCGCTCTGTTGGTAACTTGTCTCACTCTAGAGGAGAGATGAAGTCTGGCAAAAGAATTTAGATCAAGTGAAAGTTGAGTAAAAGTTTGTCGAGAGTTTCTGTGACCTGATATACTATCTATATAGGTTGAAAGTGGCTTCCTTCCCCCTCCCAAACAGTGGTGCGTGCCCCGGAGCCCTGCTGCATTTGGCTCTGGTGAGTGCAGGGTTTCTCTTGCCGCTGCCTGTCCTGCTGCCACGGCAAAGCTTGCGGATGGGGTGCAGTTTGCCATTGGGATTGCTCGGGCAGAAGTGGGCTCTGTCCACACGCTACCTGTTCTGCTACCCAGGCTGAGGTCTTAATGCCCACAGAGCAGCGGGGAGCCCGTGGGAAATTAATCTTTTTGGCTACTGCAGCTTTGTTTCAGGGAGATGGGGAACCAGCCTCCCAATTGCCATTTTCACCCTAATCTTAAATATCTGAACTGAAGGAAGGGACGGAAGTGCCATTATACCCTGGGTCACACACCTAATTATAGCGTGTTTAATGCATACCACTCACCAGGAACTTGGTCTGTGATATTTCTCCCTCCACAAGCATCAGGAAGGGCTGTGAGCCTCCTGCAGGATGCCCAGATCCGGCCTCCTGGAGCACAGGTACTTGGGACGGCTCCATAGGAGTTCTGACTTTTTGATTGTTTCTCTGGAACAAGGCTGGCAAATTATAGCTTGAGATTGTCACGCTGATTAATACTAATAATGCTGGTGCAGCTCCCCAAAGTGTATGAGGCACTGATGAAAGTGCTAGTTTCAATTTATTTATTTTTCAGGCCAAAGATTTCCACAGTTGCACAACTCCCTTCACTGCCATTTTCCATGCAAAGGGCCAGCGTGCCCCTGAGACTGATACCGCATCTGCTCCTCTGCGAAGACAAAGATAAACTCGTTCATGGCGTGTTGTTATTTCGCTTGCTCTTCAGCATGAGAACAAGCAATAAGAATGCATTTAAGATGTTAATGAAATTAATGAAAGCCAGATCTCGGAAACAGCTGAGATTGTTGACTGTCTCAGGCAGATTTGTCCTTCATTTTAATTACAGATGAGCCAGAACCAAAACCCTGATTAAAATTGCTCCAGATTTTGGATCCACATCTCTCAGCTTTGCAGTTTGGACCAGTTTCCAGTGTTTAATTCTCTTCCCATTTTATTTTTCCTTCTGGTTTTACTCCAGGTGTTTTAATGCTTTCATTTTGTCTCTGTGAAAGACTGGCCTCTGTGACAGACATGAGACCTGTTGCCACAAGTCCCACTGGAGCTGCAGAGGCGTAATTTGGTAGCAGGATGCGCTGATACACGCCGGGGGAGCGTGTACTAGACTTGGGGTTGGCAAACATTTCTGTGCCATCTATGCAGGCAGGTGGCTGCCTCTACTGGCATTCTGGCAGCTCAGTAAAATACAGTCCCTGGGAAGTTCTCCTTCGGTTAAGTGGCAAATGTCTTTCTCTCTGGCCTGAAATAGCCACGACTCTTGACCAGTCCCCCAGCTGCAAATCTGATGGACGGTTTGTTACCATGCCTTCTCCTGTAACGCCAGAAGACCCCATCGATGGTGCGGTGTTCTCACTTTGCATGTATATCAGTTCCATTGCAGAATTTATACTTTGATTAAAAAGAAAAGCCTCTTGGAGACAGTAATAATAATGAACAAATTCCTTTTTATGTCGCCTGGATATAAGGGGACTTTGAGCCTCTCCCTGGGGAGAGAGAATGGTCTGAACAGCAGACCAGTTAGAAACCTCAGAGGCAGCAAGCACACGGGAAAGGCTGGTTTATTATCTTTGTTCTTTCGTTGCTGTACTCAAATCCCAGGAACAGCATTACTTCGGGCCATAGATACTGCTGTGCATTTTTAGAGTAGGTTGAGAAAAGCACCTGATCATAATGACTTTAAAAACAGTGATGAAAGAGGGAGAGGAAAAAACAGTTTACATTAAATGCTACAGTGCTTCATATACACAATATAATAAAAAGCAAATTTTGTGATTTAAGTAACGATTGCAGGTTATTAAACTAGGCTTAAAGACTTTATAAATGAAAGTCTTTTAATAAGTGATGAACATGGATGATAATGTGCTTGAAAATAGAGAGAATCTTTATTAAGTTTGACACATTTGTTATCCATCCACCCACTTCCCTGCTACTTTACTTGGTCCCTGGATCACCATCACAAAAATGCACCAGGGAGACAAAGCTTTAGCTGGGAAACTACGTGGGAAAGCACCATCTTCCATGGCTGCCAGGGCCTGGAGAACATGACATTTTGGGGAGAAGCTGTAAAACCATGGGTTCCTGCTGATCGAAGGAGGGGTCGTGGGGCGGCTAAAGCAGGTGGGACTCTGCTTCTGGAGCCAAATTCATCGCCAGATGGTTTCCATTTACGTGTGTAAGAGATCTCTCCTACGCTGATCGTTGAAAGGTTAAGCAGACAGCTCACTGAGACATGAAAGTTGCTCTCGCTGGACAGCCGTTCAGTTAGAAAATTGGCAGCTGGTGATGCTAGCAGGCGTTGGGGCTGATGGGCAGAGCTGAGCTGTGCTTCATTAGGGCCTGATTCAGAGCATATTGACATCGGTGGGTGCCTTCTCACTGGCTTGAAGGATCTGGCCTGGGCAGTGCTGGAGTGAGGAACTTTGACAATCATTTCACTTCTTTATCTTTTCAAGGGTTAGTTCTGACTGTCATCAGATTGGGACTTACTGCCCTGGAGGGGAGGTGGCAGAGGGAGAGGTAGGGCACTGCACAGAGCAGTGCTGCTGAGCCGTCCAGCCTTCCTCCTCTCAACTGGTAATAAACTGATGCTGGTCTAAGGGAACCCGCAGGTACTGCCTTTTGATTAGGTATCTGAGAGGCATAAAAAACTTCCTGTTATGAGAGTGAGCATATCAGACAGCCCTGCCCAACTGCGGTTTTGGATAACTTAATTTTACCTGCTTAACTTGCCTCCTCATTTCAGTGAATATTCTGCTCAATTTTGCCTACATTATTAAAGACTGATGAGGTTTCCAACCTAGAAGTGGCTGCATTTCAGTGATGGATGAGTTGATTCTTGTGTGGATATAGTAATCAGGGCATTTTTAAGCATCTTCGGCATGAAAGGCACAATATAAATGTGAAATATTATTTTGTGCCATGCTGCTGCTCAAATCTGAAATACACATTATGTCTCGGTGATATAGACAGTGCTTAAGACTGTTAAATTAAACTATTAAAGCCTATAGAAAAAACAGAGATGACAGAGTGCAAATTAAATCTGAATTATCATTAAAGTGCTGTGCCAGTAGTTTTCAAACACATTCATAGTGACCTGGAAGAGAGCAGGGGGAGTGGAATGTCATTCACACCTCTTAATTGGAGTAATTATCTGCACTTTGTTATCGTGCTGCCCACAACAAGGGCATCGCCGGGACAGCGGTGACGCGGGTAGGGCAGAAGGATGCCTGTGGACCACAAGGGATACACAGGGATGTAGTGAATGTCCTGCCATCTTTCTGATTTAAAGCCAGGACATGGCCAGGCGGTCACTTTGTCAGATAGATAGTTTTTAACGGTGATAAATGACTGCAGACTCTTTTCTGTGCAGGGCGACTGAGGCGGGAAAGGGGGGGCATGGTGCATGGCTGGGTTGCGCTTGTGAGAAATGTCGGTGTCCCAGGGACGTGCCGGTCCTTCCTCCCCTCTTCTCTCCTCTGTTAACAGCCCAGGCTCGGTGGGGGGCCTTGCTGGACCCGCCCTCCCCCCCCCCCCCCGCTGAGGGACTTGTAATAATTCCAGCTATGGGCCTTCTTGGAATATCAGGTGGAAAAGGAGCTTTTTAGGTCCTCTAAATGATCTGCCTATCAAAACATGAGCACACCTGACAGTATGTTCTCAGGTGCTTTGTCCGGTTCATTTATATCCAGTTGCAAGTGATGAAATTTTCAGAGCTTCCTTTGGAAGTTTATCCCTGCCCCATTCTCTAATAAACACTCCATGGTGCATTTTAAAATTAAGATTTCACTTTTTTTTTCCTTATTTCATTACTCATGATGGTATCTCTGTGTACCTCTAAAAAATCCCTTTCCATCCTTAATCTTTACAAGCGCTTGCAGGCATGTGGGTATCTGTTTATTGTGAGTCAACCTCATGCCAATCCATCAGTTTGCCTCTTGGAGCACTTTATGACAGCAGAAAGTGATTAATTTTCAAAGCAGACACAACCTTTAATCTGCAGAAAAGGAAACAAACTTTCCCCCGCTCCTTTGCTGATTGAATCTGGAAATGAATGAATGATACCCGACTCAAATGTGTTTCTAAAATAGTTTTCATTAAATATAATCGGTCAGTGCTGATCATCAAAAGTGTCTTGAAGATTGGCCTATATATGTATACGGTACTAAAGTCAGAATGAGCTCAGTGATCGATATTCATCCAACATCTTAATCTGCTCAACAGTATTAAATGGATTTTCCCAACGTCCCTGCAAAGGGGGGAAATAATGTAACTCTTCAGCAGGAATATTAAAGCAGAGAGGATAAATGTGATGTCCAAAGCAATGCCGAGCAGCTACTGACTTGTATCTTTGTACCTGTCATCCTGCTGTTTGTCATCATCAGCAGATGCAGTTACAGCTGGGGAAAACTCCCAAGGATGGCCAAGAAAAGCCACGGTTTGGCAAAATTGGAGGAAACATCTCAATGTGACTTCCCCTGTATGTGCTTTTGTAGTCCGAGATCTGTCAACTGCTCATCGCCAGTGGGTGAATCGGGACTAAACCCGAGCGCAAACACAGCCTTAGTTTTGAGTATAGCGTATTTGTTTTCTGGGTGGTTTATTAGTCGTTGGGCTTCTGTACAAATGATGGGAACACAGATCCCTGTCCTTAAGTCTATCCCTTGCTATACTGCTAAAATACATTTCCTGCTTCCAGCATGGGGCTGAACCTTGGTCCATGAGAAGCTAAACTCAAATATGCAAGTCATTCTACATACTGCTGCACTATAAAAATCATACTAATTTTATATACATATACAGTTAGCTCAGTAATGGCTAGAGATCTGTGTTCCTCCCTAGACTTACTGTAGGAAATCTTTTCAATTTCCTTGCTGCAAAACGAGAGGGTAACTAACAGTATATTTAATTTAGTTATTTAAGGCCAAGCGTGCTACGGGACATTTATCCGTGGCTATGACTTCTGGAGAGATTTGAATGAATGACCAAGAAGAATCTGAATCATCCAGTCATGCAAATTACACTATTTCAATAATATGAGGGCTACTTTTCCTGATCCATAGTAATTGATGAGGCTCATTATATGTTAATATCACTCCTTTTTTTTAATCTTACATGTAATTCACTACAGTGTTTCAATGCGAAGGTATAATTAAGATTCAGATGGCAATTTCATTCTAGACTGCTCTCTACAGTTGCTTAAATAAAAATTAGCACTTGGGATGCTATTTTCTCTAGAGGCAGAAAAAATATTCTTTTTGATACTTCAGATATAAATCCATTCAGCCACTGCTGAGTTTTCTAATTGTGAAAAAATGCGAAGCACTACCTCTTCCAGACATGTACTGCTTCTCTTCCCCCTCCATGGTTCAGTGCCCCTGCTGAAGGTCTTGTGTTCAGTGCAGCAGCCAGGGCCCACTTCCTAAGTGCACAAAACCTCTGACTTTCATGTCAGCTGTGACCAGTGACCAGTACCTCCAGCTGTATGTTAATGTTAATTATCAGTGTGCACGGCGCTGCTGAGTACAGCAGCCAGCCACTCCAAGATCTGCATGACCAAGCTGTTGGTGCGCACATCTTTGTGCGAACCATCATGAAATTTCATTGAAATTTTATTATGCACATTAAGGGTTTATGCGGGGCTTAAAGTGGGCAAAAAGCCTTGGCATTGAGGGCGGGAAAGGCACGTGTGTGTCTGTGTGCTTGCATGTGTTATCGCTTTGCGCTGATCCTCTTCTTTAGGACGAGGCTCTGGCTGTATGTGGGATTTGATGACTGCCTACCAGCTGACTACACACATGAGCTTACACCGGGGATGCAGCTCACTTTTGACAGAAACGCTTTGGAATGTAGTGTATGAAAAGAGCAAAACAAAATGTTTCTGTAATATTATGCAAGGAAAGACAAATGAAAACATCCATGCAAGCCTGCTGACACGGGCAGAGAGGGGGGGAGATGGGAGTTTCTGTGCTTTTGTAAAGCAAGTAAAATAGTCGCCCTCCGGGTAATGGGAATTTCTGAAGTGGATGACAAAATCTCATCATTTTTTTTGTAGCAACCATTTTTTGGAAGCGATCATGTTGTCACTATTTCATTGAGGCTGACATCAGGTGCTTTATGAACCCCGTTTCAGAGGTTTTCTTTGCTGACTGCTTGAAGAGAGCGGGGCCCTATGTTGGGAGCACAGATCTTGTGCCGGTGTGAACTGTGGCTGCCTGGCAGCGGTGTTGCCTGGCAGGGCAGACCAGGATGTTTCTCTGCCCGAAGGGAGATGTGCATTTTACAACGCTCTCAGTGCGAGACCCTATGGAGGTCTATAGGCTGTAACATACAGAAAACATCCCACTGAAGCAACACCCTGGGGGTAAAAGAAGAGCGGAAGGGGGGAGGCTGCCCTTGGCAGGGGCTGCAACCACCATGTGGGCAGGGGGCAAAATCCCACCTCCACCCCGCTGCTGGACTGGACAGGACGATGTGTGAACACCTTTTTCTGTGAGGTAAGTGCTGGGGGGTCTGTAAGAGCCAGAGCGATCGTCATCCTGCTCTGCAGTGGGGCGTGCTGTGCAAAATCACTGAGTGGCTTTCTGACTCAGTTTCCCCTCCTGTAAATTGGAGATCTTTCCCAAAGATCATTTTTCCACTGTAAAAATGATTATGGTACAGCGATGGTGTGGTGGTAGGGACCATATGAGTCCTTCAGAGAGACAGCTTTCTGTCTGACAGCTGCTTTAAAGATGTAAAAGGAAATGCAAAGATTTGGCTTCACTTTGCACCATGTGGAAAAGCAGGATGTATCTTTCAAAAAGGGAATTTATCACACTGTTGTAGTGTTGAAGGACTGCAAGTGGTGTGGGTCCTATTCTCCCCCGGCATAACTGCAGCTCCTGCTCCTGACTCACACAATAATGGGGATTTGGGGTTGCCCGTCCGTTCAGGAAGCTGCGGTGGGAGCGTGCTGTCTCTGTGCCATGTGTTGTACCGTAATGTGAGTTTTGGAACCGGGCCTGTTTTTAATAAATTGTACCTTTTCCTCAACTGCTTCCTGTCTAAATACTGTGCGCTAACCCAAAAATGAGCAACCGTCACAGCAGCTGTCAGTGGATTTTTGTATGTTCTCGGCAAAGACCCTCTGAGGAATTCCCTTATTAAACAGCTGAGCTATCAAAAGCGCCTTTTCCTGCCAAAAAGGGCAAAAAGCACAGAGAACCGAATGAATGTTCAGTGAAATTCTGTTGCAGTTTAACGAGACCGGGCCTTGGAAGGAGATCTCTCCTGGCTGGTGCCTGCTGCAAAGAGAGTCAAAATAATACACTAGAGTCTTGAGCATAAAACCTTTATCATCTTTGCTTTGACCCTTTTCAGGGTATACCAGTGCTTTTGACATGTTGCTGATGGATACTGTCGCCCCTGGAGCTGAGCTTGGCTGGGGGGTGTTTGTAGGGCATCACGTGCAGTGAAGTCTTGGCTACCTGTGGACAAGCTCTAATCTGGGAGGCTGGGGAGTGTTGTTTCAGCCTTCAGTGTGTTTCAGACTTGATCTTGAAGAGAGAAAATACTGACCTCGGTTGTAAGA
Source organism: Calonectris borealis (assembly GCF_964195595.1). NCBI lineage: Eukaryota > Metazoa > Chordata > Aves > Procellariiformes > Procellariidae > Calonectris > Calonectris borealis. The sequence goes on from NC_134317.1 coordinate 13,077,783, forward strand.
AAACAAGTGAAGTTTATCACCAGGGTCTGTATCTTTTGGTGATTGAGTAGAACGGACCAGGACTCTCCAGCCTGGAAAAGAGATGAACCAAGTGGGCATGTGGTGGAGATCCAGAGGACAGGAGGGGGTGTGGAAGCAGGAAAGGAAGGTGGAAAGAGGAAGGATGTAGCTTCACACATCTGGAAGTCACTGTTTTGCTTGCTGTGTTGTTTTATGGCTCATTCTAAAGGAACATTGGTTAGATAATTGCTGTTGGAGGGAAACCTGTGAGAAGATCAGGGCCAGGGCTGGCCAGTGGAGGAATTGGCCTAGAAAAGCATTGGGACAAGGCTTGATAGAAGCAGTAGAAAGGCAGAACCTGCATTTTTGCAAAGAAGGAAGCAAAATGATCTGATTTGAAACAGAGGGTGATATTAAAGAGAAATACCATGTCTGAGAGGCAGACGAACTGATCACATGAATTAAGATTATTCATTTCAATGGTAGCACAGAAATGAATAGTCTGCTTTTATTCTGTCTCAACCTGGTTTTGGCCATTTTTATTCTGAGTCACTGCCAGAGGGTGTCCTTTAATGCTGCCCTCCTGTACAGAATTCAGGAGCAGGGCTCTTTTCCGGATCTAAGTCTTTCCATTATATTATTTCTTTCCTAAAGGAGCAAAATTGATTCCCGATAAAGCAGCTGATGGATTTTTAAGATTCTAACACTTGCCTATTTGTTTGATCTTTTGGTTTTCCATTTAACTGGTTGCTTGCTCTGTCCTGCCTCTAAATGACTTTCACCCAGTCTGTGGGCACAGACTGCAGCTCTGCGTCCGGGCTATTGCATGCTGCACCCCTTCTCCAGGGATTCCCACCACATTGTTGGATATGAAAGCTAATGAAAAAAAGTTGTTTCTCCTTTTCCTTCAGTGGATTTGATTTTTATTCATTTTGTCCCTCTCTGTCAGGACTGGATGAGTGGAAAGGAAGGGGGAGTCACCAAAGCTCTTTCATCACAGACCCTGAACGCTCTCTGCTTCACTGTCCCCGTATTCCCCAGAGTAAATTACCACTTTTTTTCATACCCTTCCATTTTCTTTATGCTTGTTTTTTTTCCCTCCCATCATAGCCTTTTATCCTTGATGGCTCGACTCCTTCTTTTGGCGCTGAGAGATCCTCAGCTTTGAGGCATTTCCTATTTTAGTGAATATATTTGGCAGTAATAAACATCAGAGCATGGCCCAGGCCAACAGTGCAATACATACCTTGATATTTCTTATGTATTTCTGATTAATGTTCACACACTCAAGCCGGTCAGTTTCCAAGTTAGAACATTTTTTTCTCTGCCTCTGACCACTGCAAACTCTTCCTTTTATGTAGAGGAGAAAACGTGTTTTCCTCCTGCTTTTTAAAGGGGTGCAGTAGCAGTAAGGAAGCTGGGTTAGGAAGTTGGCTGGTAACTTTGCACATTAGCCACAGGGTTGAATAGGACAAAGTCTATTCCCCAGAGTTACTTTGGTTGTGCAGCGCTAAGCATTTGTTTGTGAATGATGCAAATACCGTGCAGATGAAAAAGTGAGCATAGCTGTGTCTGGTATCCAGCATGATTTTTGAAGATAACTTTTATTCAGCAGGAAGCCGGTTATTTGACACACCATATCCTTCTGGTGGGTAGTACATCCCTACAGGATTCCAAAAGGCTACTGGCACCCTTCTGGGGTGCACATTTTAAGCAGTGCTTTCAAGAGATGCTTACAACTCTCGTTACTTGTTAGGAGAATAGGAATTGCCATACCAGATGAAACTGGCAATCATTCTTCTCCGACATGCTGCCAGTGACAGTATCCGATGTTGGATGCTTTAGGGAAGATGCAAGAAACTACTATGTGCCATAAAGGAGCTTCGACTCATACGCATCAGAGCTGGCTGTGCCCCGAAGGGTGTTGATGTAGCATAGATGGTGATTTTTAGCTTGTGACTGACGTTAGGAGTGAGTCGTCAATGCTACAGAGCAGAGCAGTGATGGAAGCAAAGGTAGCTGAGGCAGTATGGCTTGGCCAAGTGTAGTACCAGGGAAGGTCAGGGTAAATTGAAATAGCGCAGTGGAAATTCTCAATTTTCACTACATTTATCACTTACAATCCATACAGTTTAGTCCTTTCCTTTAATTGGATAAATTAAGTAAATCATTTATGCAAGTCTATAGGCAAATATTACAATAGCGTGTGTCTTAATTTGCTCAGAATTAAAATAAGCTTTGCTAATGAGTTCTTACGGTCTATCATGAAGCAGCGAAGACTTGTGAGCCTCTGAATTACCATAGAACTTGAATGAAAAATAGGTGTGCTTTTTTCCTCATTACTTAACTAACCTAATTCTGCTTTCACTTTTAACTGCTTTTATACCTTTGAGTGACTGGGGTTTTGCTCTTTCCCTGTGTATTTCAGCCAGCAGAGCGATCGTTTAGTTTTGATCTAATAACGATGTAGGAGACGGGGGCCACTTGACTTCCTGTAATTTCTTGACCCACCACCTATTGAACAGAGAAGTAATACAGAATTGATACAGATGACTTGGCTATAAGATCTTAATATATAGGATGTCAGCATCAGCCTGAAATATCCTGCCTGGAGAGCGTCAGACATGAACATTGCCAACCCTGACATCACCTGCCTAGGGAGGCTGCGCTGTATCAGTTATTTTGGCAGGTGGTTCCCTGGAACAGAGAGATTAAATATCCCAAAGAATTTTACTCAGCTGTGTAAAATATTATTAAAAAGAACTTTCAAATAAGGTTTGTGTGTTACTTGCTCTCTCGCTGCGCAATGACAGGACGCCAGGCATTGCTGGCTGGTTTCATAGGTGCAGGAGGCACAGATGCTGTCGTGGTGGCGAGGCTCCGCGCCTGCATTTTTAAGAGGGCATTTGCTGGAAAAAGACCTCCACGAGCTGCAGAATTGCAACAGCTTTAGCTGTGGTTATGTACTCCACAATTTGCAATCCTACCCAGTTTCACTCTGCTGATAGTGCTGGATAAAACTAGGTAGGACTGCAAATTGTGGAGTACATTGGCCTGTGGTGTAGCGGCCAATTTCACACTGCTGCTCTCAGGCACATGGCAGATGTTGCTGCCCAGGCAAACTCGCAGGCACTGTGATTCCACCTCTTGCTCTCTGCAGAAAGTAATCAACTTGACTTTGGGGGTTTGGATTTTTTCTCTTGTGTTTCAGAGCTTCAGCACCTCTCCTGTTTTTGGATACAGAATAGTCCCCTGTGGAAAACTCTGTTAACACAGGGACAATGCTTGTTGCCCTCTACATTGAATTCTTATATACTGGTTTTCTGGGAACTTTGCCATTTGGGGGATCTGCATCAGTAAAGCTGCGATAATGCAGAATTCAGCTTATGCTGAGTTGCCTGAATTTGGTGGCTAACCTGTACTGATGTCCATGCTGTCCCAGCTTGGCTGCTTTCCTTTCCAGATGTAGCTAGATGAGAGCTGGCCCACTTTTGCCTACATTGTGCTGCAAACACTTGCAGTTGCATTAGAATCTGTGATGATGATAGCACCTATTTTGGGCGCAAAATGATGCTTAAAAAAAAGTAAAAAAGCAATTTTCAAAAAAGGAAGAAAAAAGGAAAGAACAGAGAAAGGAAATTAAAAAAACATACCTAGGTCAGCTGCATGCACAATTTTTCACCGTTCTTGGAAGAGAATGGCAAATCTTTCTTTCCTCTGCAATTCCAAGCTGCTGAATTGCTCTGGGATCTCTGAATTACCCGAATATCCTCTCTTACACTGAAATCAGACTCTTAATGTTGCTTATACACTCTTCTTACAGTTGAAAATCCTAAGTCATTTTAACATTTCATCTACTGTCTTTACTCCATTGAACAGAAGTAATGGAAAGAAGATGATAGAGTGATAAAGAAAAACACCAATGGGAAGTAGAATGAAGACTGATTGATGAGACATAATGTAGTTAAGCAACAGATGTTAAGCACCGTTAAGTGATTCTCTTATTATATTTTTCCAAAGGCTCATCTCCCCTGACCCTCACAGGCCAAGTGATCTGGATGTGCGTACAGCAAGTCAATGCAAATCAGAAGCAAAACATTTGCTTGTAGACTTATAAGGAGCTTTTCAGTTAGACACTGGTGGTATAAATGCCAGCCTGATCTGATCTATTAGTGCAGTTGAGTCTAACCTCTCTAGCCTTTTAAATATGGAAAAACAACAGCTCTAAGTGGCTGTGAGGTTTCAATTACGTTTGCACCCCAGAGGGACGCGGCGGTGACCTGGTGCTGATGGATTTATGAGTATGTTATCTGACAGGAAGGCGGGTTTAAAAACAATTGCTGCAACACGTGCTTAGTTATTACACTAAACTACTTTCCTTGGCTTGGACGTCTCTATTTTTCTCCTCTCGGCAGGCTCAGGTAGTCCAGGGGATTCCTACCATTGATACGAAGATTATTTTCTCATAGTTGTTTCAGAAATTGAAATAAAAATTAAAGTAATTTTAGACATTAAAAAAACCACACCAGCATTTGAATCACCAGCATGGTGAGAAGCCTTTTACTTCAGATGTTTTTTTAAAAGCTGAGAAGATTGTTTTCTCTCACTAGTCAGAGCAAGAGTGATTTTAAATGTAAAAAGATGAGTTGGATTTTTATGAACACTTTTACATTTAAATCCTTAGAATAAACATGCTTCATTGATATATTGTCTTGCCCACATTATATCATACAAGAGCTTGGTTTACTTAGCTGGAAGCTGTAGACAATTATTCTTGAAAGTTATGAATTGCTTTCCTTATTCCTCTGGAGCCTTTTATTCTCTTTTGAGGCTAATCATTATCAAGCAAAGAATTAAATATTGATGGGAACTAATGAAAACATTTTAAATGGGCTGAAAAATTTACAATTGTCATGAGTATGAAAGTGTTCAAATTAAATAGTAATATTTCAGCATTCTGTAGTATGTCACAAACCTACATGTGTACATTCCAGCTCAAAACAACTGTCCTGTGTAATGGTTTCAGTTTTACAGATGTATTCACTGTTAGCCTATGTGAGATGACTACTAAGCCGTTTTTAATTAACTTATGTCAAATGTTGCGTAGCGGTACATCAACAAGAACTTACAAGAAGAACAAATCTTCATTTAACTCAGATCAATACGTGTACATAATTCATTACACCTGTACAGAAATACCCTACGAAGACACCTTAACTCTGACCCATGACCCTAAAATAGACAGCAGATGTCTATTTTAATAATTATTACAGTAATAGGGATGAATAAGAATATACCTTCAGATGCTTTTCATGTAGTAGCACTTAATGATGCCGATATGTCATCTATCTGCTTGCATTAAATTGTATAAATTACCTCTGCAGACCTAGAAGCCAAACCAGGTGTTCCAGCCATATTAGCCCAAATTAACATCCTCTCTGATCTTGTAATAGCTTGATGGAAGTGAATGACATGGACCTGAGCTTTAGATTTATCCGAAGGTGTTTCTTTCTTCAGCAGACTCTAGTTTTGCCTTTTCAACTCCTAGAGCCTGTCTACCAGGCAGTGTGAATGCATAGCTATACACTATGGGTTTTCAGCAGCATTATGGCTCAGATATTTCAGGCAAGTTGTGTAGCCGTGCTCCATTCTGCTGTGAATAAGTTGCTAATGATACCTGTAGTACACGCTTTGAAGATGGTGTGAGTGTACTGCATCTGGTGCAGGGATTCCAGGGTAGATCAGCCCTAAAATATGAGGAGCTCCTCACTTGAGCTGGTAAGACTCCAAAACACGATTGGGCTGTCCAGAAAAAGGTGGTATTGAAAGTTTATAAGCTATTACTTTTGTATTCCAGTAAGAACTACACTTTGGGAAGAAAAAAGCCCCAATACTATTCACTGTGTAACGTTTTTGAAAACACTCCTCCTGTTTTGCTACAGTTTTGTCTTCGCCATTTGCTTTTTCCTCTAGTGGAGGACAAGTGGTTGAGTCTCTGACAGTCTCAGCTGGTTCAAATATCCCTGAGTACCACCACTAAATTTCTTGCAGTGGCCCGGGTGCCAATACTTAGCAAGTGAAGGTCTCTGCACAGGGTTAAGAGTCTGATGCCTGAAGCAAGTGACTAAAGAGGTCCATGGGTGGGTATTTTGTAATGAGAGCTCACCACCAGTGCTGCAGCAAGAGGAGGAGAAATGAGAAGGAATCAGAGCGCTGTGGCAAACAACTATGTGGGCTTTGTCTCCTAGTTGCACAGAAAGTAGTTTGATGTAGCCAACAAATTCCCTGCATAGCAAAATTTTCCTCTTAGCAATCTGTGCATGGATCAGTCAGGAACATGACGTCTGCTTTAATAATTTTTCCTTATTCCTGTTGCCTTTCAAGTGGTCACTATGCTAGAAGGACAAGAAAATTTAAATGTGCGAGTGGCTAATAACAAACAGCTTTTGCAACATTCACTACCTTGATAGAGCTGTGCAGTAGCAGCATTTCCAGTCCATTCTCTCTAGCTGATCCCTGATGCCAACCCTACTATATAAACCAAACCAGCTTGGGACAAACAGGAGTGTGTAACTTATCCATCCTGTGCCTCTCCAGCAATAGCCTCTTGGTGCATAAATCAATGGACTATTTACCTGATGAGGCAGAGAACATGAAGTCAGGAATTTTCACTTCACAGTGTGGTTCCTATTTGAAACTTGTGTGACCTCCCTGTGACTGCCAGGTTAGTGGCAATAACACATTTTACTAAGAATATTTGGCAAGGAAGGGTTTTATTTTGTGCTTTTCCTGTCTGACAGATGGTTTTTGGTTGAAGCAGGGGTAGAAATTCCCCACAGTAGTTGCAGAGAGACTTGGCCACATCCACTGGCATTAATTATAATAATTGTCCTTCGTAATTAGCCGCGCGCCAGAGCTGGAGGCACAACATCACGTCTCTGCTGACTCTGTCTGATTGTTGGGTCCTTTTGCAGATTGCTCTCCCACAACTGGGAAACAGATTGTTTGGGCTGGAATTGGAGAGTTGTAGGTAGGCAGCAGCTGCTCTTGAGCTTTTTTTATATGCTAGTTGGATGTGTGAGATCAAATCGGTTTTGTTCATTTAACAGCCTGTTCAATGGAGGAGGAAGAACAACGTAAGCCCCTGTAACTGGTAATGCTCTGTTCTGATAGAGGCTCTGCCTTAGATGACACTTAAGTAAATGATTGGTTCCTGTTCCCCTGCAAATGTAGGAAACAACCCTACATGTACCTACTTCTGGTGGAGAAACCCTTACTCACTGCATGTCATACCAGTCTTGCAGGTGACATTTGGTTTGACCTGAACTTGGTGTAAGCATTTACTCAGTGAATACAGCGCTACTGAAATTACGCAGGGATTTTCTGCCTTGTAATTTAAACCTGGAGCTGACCTCACTGTCAAGACCCTCATATTTAACATGTAAGCCTATGTACAAAAAGAAGGGCTTTCATCTGAGCTCTGAGCCTCACTGACGATGAAGAACCCAGGCTTACACACTTCTTTAGCAGGGTCCCCTGCTTTCTGGGTTAGCATGCAGGTAGTCTAAAGCTTAGCGACTTTTCCTAAAAGGATTTCACATCAGTGGGAACAGGGGACTGACTTACTTACAGGGTACCTCCTATACAAGAGCAATAATCTCCACTTGGAAGTGTGAATATTGCAGATGGGTTACTGCAATAACCCACTTAAGCTAACACCAGTCGTGGATAGCAAGCTTGGGATGATGGGGCTTACACTGCTTACTTTTCCTCTTAAACTTAGTCCTTCGTATCACATGTAGTCAATCATATCAAGCTACGAAGGGCAGAACTCCGCAGTCATTCCTATGTCAGCAGAACTGTAATGTCCTCCACAGCGTACAGTGCATTTGATCACATCTGCAGCAATGCTCTGAATCCCCACAGCTTATTTCACCCTAAAATTTCAAAGCATTTCACAAACCTAAGTAACTAAGGTATTTAGATAAGGTGGACAGGCACTATAAGCACCATGTTATCAAAAAGCAAGTTAGTGTTTAGAGAGATTAAAAGAACTGCCCAGATTGTGCTGAGATTCAAATCCAGAGTTCTTGCTGGCCAGTCCTGCCCCTAAACATCAGACCTGCACCAGGTGATCTGCTGATGTGAATGATACACTTCTGCTCTTGTCAGTGGACTTGGACTGAGTTACAAGTGTGCGAATCTGGCTCCTACAATGTTGTGTGCAAATTGGTGTTTCATGTTCAGGGTACAGCATCAATGCAATATTGAAATGAAATCCAATTTGTGTCAAGCAGCCTTGACAACGTACATACTGAGTGACGCTGTAGTGAGTGAACAGGTAACCAACCATGCCGAGCCATAAGATGGATGTTTTTCAGAGACACTCCTATGCAGTATGTTATGAAGCCTCGATGATAAAATGATTAACTTCTCAAAGCAAAACAAAGATACTCCACTTTATCTGGAGAAGAAATGCAAGGTGGCTGCCAAACCTGAACTGTGGAAAGAAATCTGTGCTCGTTGTGCTCAACTAGGTCTTTTAGAAATGGCAATAAAATGACAGTTTCTTTTTCTTTTTGGCCTCATGCCAAGCCAAGGCTGACACCAGGGATGAATCTGACTCTTTGCTCTGTTCAGTCTGGGGATGTGAGAGCAGAACGATACAGCTTACTGTGGTGCCTAAACCAAAACTTTCAGAGAAAGCGAGAAAATCTACATTTCCCTCCTGTATCAAGTGCATCAAATGACTTCAGCTTATGATATTGCATTACATTATTAAAGCTAAACTCCAAGGGAGCAGGTGGCCCAGTGATGTTATTTCACCTCCCAAGTCTGTTGGCAAATCTGTCATCTTAACGTCAAGTGAGAATAAATTTTGGTGGCTGCAGTGTAGGGGTTTTTCAAAAGCAGGGAGTTATTAATGGTAATGGCTATTAGTGTTAAATGTTTGCTTTTTGCAAAGGAGTTGACTATGATCTGTACTATTCACTGTAGAGAGGAAAAAGAGACAGTATTTTCTCTGAAGACATTCAATTCCGAAACCATTTTGAAACTTTGGGGGTGTTGAGATTGTCTCTTCTCTAAACTGTAGGAGATGTGTCTATGTCCAAGTTAGGAGGGTTATTTCTGGAGGAGAAGGCACAGATCAGAGCAGGAAATCCTTACTTGTTGCCTGTCTGCATTATGCATAGTTTAAATCAGCTCCAAATTGAAAAGAGAAATTTACATAGAAAGAAAACCCATATCCAGTGTTCTCAGTATTCAAGAAAAAAAAAACAAGGGAAAGAATCTGCATCTCAATCTCATTGTTGCATTAAAGGAGATGTACTGAATTTGCAGAGTGGCTGCAGCAAGTTGTGAATAATGTATGAAATGGAAAAATTGCTTCCCTGTGCACAGAGAGAATGCAAACAGCTGTGCTGTTTGCTGTGTGCTGGTTACACAGATACACCGGCATCACCGGGGACCAGCGAAGAAGAGTGTAACAAATCCAGAGTTCCTGAGTTTTCCCTCCTGCTCTGGCACCAGTCCTTAAGAAAGTTTAGAGTGACTTTTAATGCTTATAATTAATTTTTGTTCCTTTTCCCTTCTTTTCTCCTCTTTTGGCAACTGGCCAGTTAAAGGGAGGGAGAGGGAATGAGAAACATACACAGAGGCCAAATAAGAAAACGTGAGTCTAAATACATTAGAGCTAATGTGTTTTTTTTTTAAAGCTCATCTTTCTCTTTTTCAATGTTGTTGTTTATTTACTGCCGATGAAAGATGTGGATCAGTAGGCTTGGCAAAAGTCAATGTCTTTTGGTGCTTTGGTGTTGTAAACCAAACCTTGATTTCTATTGCCTCTGTGTTCACCCACTACCTTGAGTAGTTAATCTACTTTGATATGACAAGTCAGAATCTGGTCAAATATAGGGTTTGTGCTTCAATGCATCACAGGTCAGATCTTTTTTTTGTCTTGATAGCCTCCTGGCCAGAAAATGAGACCCGTGCCTAGTTATGTGGCATCTTTATAGTGGTGTTAAGTAAGGTTTAGGGCCAGCAGGACACCAGTCTTTCAGAAGGTTGTCTGAACTCTGGTCTTTGAAAGAGAAGGGGAACAAACGCAAGCCCATTACTTACTTAGCTTTCATTTAAATGAAATAAGCTTTTAAAAAAATGTAAACAAGCTTTAAATCCTACACTCTGAATTTGAACAGATGAGAGAATAGCAAAACACAACTCAAAGAGCTGTCCCTCATTGCCAGGAGAACCTTTTGTCTGATGTGGAGAAGAAAACACAGACAATTAGTCATTTTTATGCTTTCAAAGCATTGGTTTGATGGCGCCAAGCTTTTCCTGACAGATCTCGTCTACTTCAGTTATGTGGCACTCCAGCTTATGAGGTTTCTAGGGCAACTGACATCTTCATAGTGAACCACCCAGCGTATTCTCAGGATTCAGAGAAGGCTGCTCTTAGAGGCTCCTTTTCCTTTAGCACTCATAGATTTCAGTAGCTCAATTTCTAAAATCTCAACAGCAAAGTATTATTATTATTTATGAGCACAGGTGAATGATTTCTTGTCTTGGATTTTTGCAAGGCTGATGGTTAGGAAGGCTTCAGCTTTCTCCTCTGTCAGGTGTCTTCCTAGGCGAGGGGTCTTGGCCAAGAATATTACTTGTAACTCTCTTGAACTTTGTTGGGAGTAACATTAGCTTCACTGCTCTGGAAAAATGTAGCTGTCAGCCTGGGAGCTGGGCTTCTCATCTGAGGAACAAGAGGGGTGAAGAGAAAGTCAGTGGAAAGAAAGAGCTCTGGGCTGGGGCTGCAGAGAGGTTGTCCATGAAATTGCTTCTATCAAAGACTCAGTGAATCTCAGTAAACTGATACGGGATTATTTGTATTGGTAGAACCTGGTCCTAAAAGGAGAGGAACTAGTTTTTTGGCTAAAGGAGATGGGAACCTTTGCTCTGTAAGTCCACAGCCTGGGGAGTTCAATGGGACGCTGTGGTTGCAGAATGCTTGTTCAAATATGTTTATTCTGTGGATCAGGAAAACCATTAACCATGCTATCTGGAGGAAGTAAATAATCTGATTAGTCTGAAATTCCAGATTCTGGGGGATAATGTGTATACATGTTACGATAATTAGCTATGTTTGTCTCCAAAGTCAAGCCTCTGTTCTTAAAACACTTTCTTGTGAAACATGATCATTTTATTATTCCATGTAAGATGGGTGGATGGTGATAAAGAGGTGTAAGGAAGCTACACCACAGCTGGGTGCAGTCAAGACAAGAGGCACGGATGTATTCACAAAGACGTTCCCCTGTGTGTTAATTTTGTGTTCCACTGGTGTCTGAAAGCTCTTTGACAACACTTTTAGGCTGGGTATTGTGTATTTGAAAAGCATCTAGCATGTTGGTGGCAGCTATTTAGGAAACAGTATTCTTCCTTGCCCACTGGTATCATTCTTCCTGCACTATTGGCTGTGTAGAGGCAGAAGCTGAACAACATTGATCATTCAGGTCTGCTCCTGGTTTCCAGGCCAAAACGTAACAAAGAGGCTCACTGGCTCATCAGCTAGCTAAGGATAAATGAGTACCATGCTTTTCACCAGACCTTCTCTATGAGGTGGTAAAGGGGCAAGGAAATGCAGAGTTAGCTGTTGAAAATAAATGATAAAAGTTACTTATAATGCTTACACTTCCAGCTGGAGCCTGTTTGCTAACACCATCCACCCCAGCCACTAATACTTCCTGCTTCCCTGATGAGTGTCCATTTTCTGCTGCTGGCTTGGTGTAAGAATATAATGAATAGGATATTTTATTTATTAGCTGTGTTAATGTGGCACATAGGAGCTGCATTACGCTGGGCACAGTACAAACGCATTTATTTAGACTTGTGTGAAAATTACTAATGAGAAAAGATGGCTGGCCAAAGCTCTAGGCATTCTGACACCTCTGAATAAAACAATGACATCCCAACAGTGTTTAAAGTGATGATTCCAGCAGAAACTCAGCCAGCTGCTTCCAGAAACTCCTACAGCATACCATTAGCCTTCTCTAAATAGTCTATAAAACAGAAGACTTGACAAATGTTAGGAGATGGTCTTTACCCTGAAGTGTTTACAGTCCAAAGCCTCCAACCTTCAGAGAAGTGTCTACTTATATGATGTTGTCCAGTGAGAAGATGTTGTTACTTGTCTTCTTTAAAATTATGCACATCTCTGGATGGTCAAGACAGAAAGCAAAGGGAGAAGAAAGGAAAACTCTTATTTGTTTGAAAAGAAAGAAAAGATGGAGACTTAAAGCTGAAAGGACTTGCCTGAGGCCACGTAGAGAGTCAGTGGCAGAGCCCAGAATAGAAGCCAGATGTTCCGAGTCTGTGACAATATGCCTTAACAAGAATTTAACAGAGAGATGTTTTCCTTCAAAGTCTGTTTTCATCTCCCTTTTGAATTATCTTTTGGTTATCTTTTTATTTTTTTAAAGGATATCTAGAGGATGGCATGGGGAGTTTCAAACAAAAATGATACACTGAGGAATCCAAGCTTTGGGACATGTGCTTGGGTTCTGATTTACCATGAGCAAGAAGAGCTGCTCTGATCCTAATTCTTAGGCAGGAACCTCAAAGATTGCAAGAGTCTATAAATATTTGCTTTATTTGCAGTGAAGAGCACAGGAAGTTCTGAGTTAGCCTAATTTAGGCTTCAGTATAGGCTATTTATGTATTACCTCCTGGGATCACCTCTGATTACTAAAAGAGTGACCTTACTGGAAACCAACAAGTAGGTCTGCAGTTAATTATAAAGGGTTCAGAGCTTGCTGCAGAACCCTAACAAAGGTACTTTTGTGGATGATGTTAGTGTTTTTATTTAACAGCTCAAATCAGGAGAGCTAAAACAGATGGTGTACTTGTTACTGCTCTCTGAGAACACCTATAGAAAGACACTGATAGTAACTGAGAGAGGCAAAGCCTAATAGGTCAGGAGTAATGGCAAAGATCAGGCTGTCTGGGCTCACTAATTACCATCTGAAAGCAATAATGAACTGGTCAGTGGGGTCAGGAACAGGTGATGCTGTGTGGAGAGGGAGAAAGAGGGTTTTGTTTGTCTTCTGCATTTGAAAGAAGTGGTTTAAACATTGTTGCCTCTTTTTTAACTTCATGATAATGGCAGTGACTTAATCTAATCTAAATGTGGCCTTTGGAGAAAATCTGCTCTAGGACTTTTCAAAAATAATTTCCTGAAGGAAAGAAAAATCTCTCTGAGTAAAGTTCAGAGTAATGTCTGAAGAGAGAAAAGTAAAAAGCTGACTTATGGGGCAGCAAGTTTATACACGGGATGATGCTCCTCTGGGGCATTATAGAAAATGATTATACCAGATTTTGTTCATCAAGGCAAAGTAAGCTAAATCAGATACAAGGCGAAGCCCTTAGGAGGGGGAGGAACGTATTCAATTTAGTGAGGCAACTGTGATAGTAATTAAAGCCCAGATGGAAACCTTTGAATGTGTCTGGCGTCTGTGTATCCGCTGTGTTTTTTCTGTTAACTTGACATTATAAAAGGAGCACCCAAAGAATAAAGAGATGGTGTTTGAAATTTCATCAGTCAAGCACTGTCCCAAATTTGATTTATTGTAAACAATTCTTCAAAAATTGCTTTGGGTGTATATGATACAGGCAGGGAGTTTTCTCAAGTGGTAATTCACAAAGAGAGAAATTGTACATTATTTCTAGATTTGTCTTCGCTGAAATGCAGTCAGGATTAATCACACCATTTGCCAGCTCTGTAAACCTCTTGTACTTCGGACATATGGATAGAATTTTATTCTGCTGTTATATATTCTCTCTGAAGCAGAGTGCTATGCTGTTTACTTTACGAGCAGATATACTGTAAGATTTCAGTAAAACCCCCTATACAATAAAAAAATTAATGTAAAAATCAAGGATTAAGAAGGGAAACGTTGTCCTACTTTTTCTCTCTAATACACAAGCCAAGAGCAAAGGATGGTGTTGTATGGAAACACTGTTAAAGGGTTAGAAAAATGTGAAGAGTGATTTGCTATTACTGCTGAATGGAGGGTTGGGGGTGGCTGTAACTCTGCGGGGCTGTCGCACACACCGGGAGCCTCGAGTGTCTCCTGCCTTGTGTTTGAGTCATTACTTGTATCTGGAGCAGACAGACTGCTTCCAGTCCCAAATCCTCCAGCGTATGCACTGCTTGATGTCTAGTACAGTCATGTGTGTTGTGCTAAGATTTACTACTACCACTTGAGTAATTGGAGAATTGTAGCCCTTGCTCACATTTTTCCTGGTTTGCCAGCATCACTGACCAGCCTTTCATGTCAGACCAAGGGGGAAAAGTTAGTTGTTCGGAGCAAGTCAAATGTACGAAAAAAAGAGGGGAGAGGGGAGATAGTCCTCTTCAGGTGTGTTAGATCGCTTTTCCCCGTATCATCTGTAAACACATATTTAGGGGCTTTTGAAGAAGTCTGTTACTCCCTAGATAGACCAGTTTATTGGCAATTTTGTGATGTTACAGTTGCAGGCAAAGCTGTAGTTAAACATGTGTAATTAGTGGCAATATTAATGGTCTTTAACGATACTAACTCCAGGCGGTGGTGTTTTCCCCGGGTTTTCATTACCTTTATGCTGATAATGGCTTACATCCTTTGTACTAAATCCATGTTGCCAAAATCCTTCTGGTGGTTTTCACTTAAAAAAGTATCTCCATGTGAGCATATTTCCCCCACATATGCTGTCAGTCTTCATTATCTTTTTTTTTTTGCACTGAAGTACACGGGGCCTCTTTTGCAGTCTGTATTCTGAAAAAACAACAGAAATCTTAAATCACTTCTTAAAAATACGAAGCTTTCTTTTAACGGAGATTTTTTGAAGAGCTCTGCTCTTAATCCACCTGCTCTGTGGCTACGTTTGCTCCTGTGCTCTCTGCAAGTGGTTCACTGCTCATTGACGAGAACCCAAAACCCTGAGTCCCATGACTTATGAACTTGAGACAGATTAAATCAAGTTTCAGAACTAAATTTTTTTTAATCTTCATTTTACCTCCACATTTAATATTAGAGGGCATAACAAGCGTATGTGTCTACAGAAGGTGTTTTTTACATAAGTCAGGTTGCCACCTATAACCTTGGAAGTGGAGTCGCAGCGTTCCTGGGCTCTGTGATCAATCCTCCAGAAAGGGATGAGAGACTTGCAAGTCGATAAAAGACTTGAGTGTAGTGCAGAAGAGGAGCCCATTCCTGATCACCTTTTCAATCAGCTTTTCACCTGTCATCCTGTGACTTTGCTTAAAGCCAATCTAATTGTCATAAAAAAAAAAGATCCTCTGTTATTCCCTAAAACCAATATCCTGTAAAGTTTATAAGACCACTGGTTATATTTATGGCTCTTATACCTCCAAAGGGGGGCCACGGTGCTTTTGTCTGCAGTTTCATTGCCACCATGGGACTAAGGTCCGAATCTTGCATCAGTGTACCTAAGAGGAGACGTGAGAGATTTACAATGGGAAAACACTGACAGCTCTGTAATTTATTACAAGGCTAACAGGCAGCCCTGTAGTTCCTGACAGCTCCAAAGCCTTGTTCTCTGGGATAGTTTGTTTCTAATCCATTCCCTTTGCTGGATCTTCCCCCCTCTCTCTCTGGATGAATGGACCTAGGCTGGTGAATATCTATATTGCTGCGTTTTCCCTTGGTATTTTAACAGCCTTTCACTTTTAGGACTTCCTATTGTTGAAATTTGTAAGAGATTTCAGCAACTTCACAGCAGAAAGGCTTTTTCATATAAGTTGCCTTTTTTCTCGTTGTTCCTTCCCCAGCCCGGAGTATCTTACATATTCATTGTCACACCGGATACTCCAACAGCAGCTTCACATTTGCGAGCCCTGGTACTTTGCTGCGTCCAAAAAATGGGTAGACACCGAACAATACCTACTTTTAAACTTATTTGAGGAGAATGCTGTGAATCTGCATAATGGTCTCACACAGAAAGTGCTTTATCTTCACGAGTTAGTGAGTCAGTTTAGGGGTATTCTATTGGCAAAAGCTTTCAGAGAAATTATGCATGGTAAATTAATGAAGGCCGTCTGAGGTATTATTGTGTGTGAATGCACATGCCATTAGAATCAATGGCTGGCTGAAAAAAGTTAACGGTCATTAAGGGACTGTTAAAAAGGCCAGTGGACACAGATTTACTCTCTTGCAGGGCCCTGGTTGGGTTAGGTGAAGAGAGAGATTGCTATTTGCCTCCAGGCCACAGGACAGCCCAGGCTTTGTGCTTTCCTGTCTCCATTTCTCTTGGCTCCTGTCACTGGCAGATTTACAAGAGCCTGCAAGAGACCATCCTCCAAGCAGGTAAAGACCTTTGCATCACTTTTCCTTATTTTACAAGTGGTTGGTAAGAGAAAGCCCAAGTGGGTCAGCTTCAAAGGGCTTAAAACTTCTGGCCATCTCCGTGGGGGTGTGAAATGGAGCTCTTTAATGGAGAAGTTGCAAAAAAGAGGGTACTGTTTGCTTTTGGATGATGCCACCCTATCTGATGGTGAGTCTTTGAAATATTGCTCATCTGAGTAGTGGGGTATTGCCTCCAATTTATGTCCAGATAGCAAGAAAATAAATCGAGCACTGCAACAGATCTAACCATTAGCCAATGGTACGGGAAATGGAGCGCTAAACGCCAACTGAAGATTAGACAACTGTGTACCATTACCGGCAATTCAGCTGTGAATTTGTCGTACACAAAATATAAGTGACATGAGCTATTTCCTGGGCGCTTATATTCCCCTGGGCTATGTCCTTTCCCTTGAGCACTATAGATTTTTTTTTCTACATTGTACTTTGAATGCGGTGATTCTGACTGAAATAAAATGCATGGAGAAAATTAATGATTTGATATCTTCTTGCTGCTGCCGAAAGAAATATAAAAGAGTCTTTGATCTGGGGGCTTTAAAAAAGTGAGCTGGACCAGTTACTGATACTTACTTACTGACCTAAGTGAGTGATAAAGCGACTGTGTCGAAGTTTAATTAGTCTTGATCAAGATACGTTTTTAAGATTTAGAACTAGTGGCCTTTTGAAGAAGAAAGGCTTCTAGTTGTCATTTATGCCACAACATGTCCTTTTATCATAGTTTGTATGTCTCCAGCAGAACAGTTTTTATTTTAGAGGAAAGGAAAAATGGCTCATTTGATGGAGATTAGCACGGACAAGCTTACTAATATTTAAAGACAATTTCTCTGTCTCACGTTTTTCTCTATTTCATATCCCACAGAGATTTCCTCAGACTTCCGATGTTAGTCATTGTTATTTATATAAAGATATGTAATACGTTTGTGCTTGAGGGGTCATCTGTAACGGGTTATGCAATTTCAGATTGTAGAGACTGGCAGGAATTACTGTGAAGAATTGCTTTCCAGTGACAGCTTTATCCTGCCTGTAATATGTCATTGCGTGTGACTTTCAATTAATCACGCAATAACAAAACATTGCGTCTGGCAACAATGGTGTGTCCATTAATATCGAGAAGTAAGTCTCGGATTTATGAACACAAATGCTGTCGCGGTCCCCTGCCCACTCGCGCACTTTAATCAGTAAGTCTCAACCCAGAAGGAACATTTCTCTCTTCCCCTCTCCCCCATCATCCTCCATTGCGATCTATTAAGCTGCAATCCATAACGTCTCATGTCTCTGTAATGGTCTGGTGGCGTGCAGTTTTAAATGATTGCATGAATTTGACTTTGTCTCACTCTGCCTTGACCTTGGTGTCCTTGGTGGCTTCCCCTCCCTCTGTTTTCATATCGGGGGTGGGGAGTTAGGAGAGAAAATGGAAGAGTGACAGAATGGACTTTGGAGATATTTCACAGGAGGTTTAATGTTGCTCTTTGAGGAAATGGGGAAGAGAAAAGGTAAGAGAGAAACCATTACTGGAAGACAAAACGCAATGATTTGCAAATTTGCAGGAAAAAGGCATCCTGCTATCAAGCATAACTGGCTCCATAGACTGAAGCCAGCTGTGTGCTTCACGGACCTCATTGGTAAGCACAATGGAAACCTTGCAGTAATTCTTTCTCTTGCACACTCTCCCATTTATAAGATTGCTAAGTAATGTATCGATTTAAGTAAGACCCCTAAATCTTGTTGTGTTTTACAGCTATATCTATATCCTCAATGGAAACATAAAGAGGCACTTGGGTGCTCTGTGCTTGGGCTACAAAGAAAGAATGATACCCTGGTCCCAGCCACCAAGCATGTGTCCCTGTTGTTATATCCAGCCAAATTCAGGAGTAGATTCTCACTCCATTGAAAGCCCTGGTCTTTTGTCAGTTGATTTCTTTTGGGTTAGTATTGAGGTTTTACACCTTGTGCAACATAAATAGGAAGCCTGGTAGTAATTAGTGTCAATGCTTTTCTTTTTCCCCAAAGGAGATGAGCTTAATTTTTAAAAAGTGCTTGGCTGGACAGTGTCAGAGGAATCTTCTGAGCATCCTGAGAGCTGGTTTACAGCAGAGCATTGGCATATTACATGAAACAGAGGAAACTAATTTTTATATCTCTTCCCATGGATTAATACTGTTTGCAAATTTGTGACACATTTGACTGGTTGCCTTGAAAAGTGCACACTGAAAGAGGCATTGTGTTAGTCGTGGATTTTGGCAATGGTGTGTTGGGTGCGTTGGAGTACTTTCACTTTATGTAAATAAAAAGCAAAAGTCTTTGGGATTCTGAGGGATAACAACAAGGTTTGTAGCTCCTTGGGGAGATCTTCATGCTCTGGCTTGCTGAATCTCCCCATTGTCCCTGAATTATCAGCCAGACAATAAAACAATAGTTAGTCAAGGGTTTATCTCAAACACGGTTATTCTGGGGTAAATGCAGTATTATACCAGCGCCATACAAGGTTCTTATTCCCTCTGGGCAATGTGACTTCTGCCAGTTGGCAAGGGTATGGGTTTTGGTTCTTTAATTAAGGCTAACCCCATCTACCCTGCTGTATGAGCAGTGGATCTGACAAGATGCTGAACGTGCAGAACTATATAAAATAAAAGCACCTGCCCTCGCACTTGAGGGCATTCAGTACCACAGAAGGTGATCTCCTTGGTGATCTCTAGCAGATGCAAACCAGCACAGCTCCATAAAGCCATCTACTGCCAGGTGGGGGCCGTCTATTTATGTCAGGCTTTTCCATCAGGTGAAGGCGGTTGGTGCATGTGTTAGGATCCAAGCACACACAGGGGAGGCCTCCAAGAAGGAGGGCTTGCAATCAATTTCTCATTCCCAAATTATTTTTCCAGGATCCCCACAGTATAGTGTTTGAGTAACAGAATAATTTCCTAGCTATTAAGTGCCTGAAAATCAGCAGTAATTAACTTAGCGCAAATTCTTCTCTTCCTCTCCCTCCTCTTTGCTCAAAAAAACAAACAAACGCCCTTTCTCAGCAGAGGAAATGCAGATGGAAACAGTCTCTTCCGCCTTAGTGCAGTCGTGTACAGACTACATCTTTTTCATCCCTTTCAGTTCTGTGAATAACATAATTGCTTTGTTATCCCTCAGGGGATTTGTAATATTAACATTGGTTAATGACATTAATTCAAGTTTTTACCATTAATAAAATGGCATTGCTTAAAATTAAGCATTACATTTCAATTAGTAGTTCATCGAAGACTTTAATAGTCTGGAGCATTAAAGTGATTTTTTTTTTTAATTTCTTATTAATTTTTTATTGTATCATGCTAATTTACAAAGAGTGATTGAAAGCCCAGCTGATCCAATGAATGACCCTATCTGCCATGTTTCTTGATGGAACTTCTTTCTTTTATGACATTATGCAAAAAGGTCACATTTCCACAAAGCAGGAATCTGTTTCAGTCACCTCCTGAATTCATTATCATCCTTTTTACTTTTTAACATGAGGCACATGATATACAGGCACCCCAGGTGGACATGTTTAAATTAATCTAGTAATAATTGATTCAGAAGAGATTTGGAGGACAGAATTTGCATAAAAGCCATAATGAGAGCAAATCCTCCAAGGCCAGGCTGAACAGCTAAGTCCCTGAATAACTTACATCTCCTAAACTAATTTGGTTATATATGCAGGATGAAGGTGTGGGGGCTGGAGCGCCATGTGATTGGAATTCATTACAAATAATTCATCTTTTCCAGAAAGCCTGGTCTCGGAGTGTATTAAAATTATATCAGCCTCCAAATGCTTGCTCAGACCCTGCCTCCTGGAAGATGACGACAAGGTTTCTGTACGAGGGCTTGTTTGGGCTTTTTAAAGCATTTCTGAGGAGAAGACCTGGCACCCTGGGGCTGGGGCGTCCGCTGCCAGGCTGCTTCTCCTGCCTGATGGGAGAAGAGTCAGATGTCCAGTTTTGGCTGGACATCTGAATTTGTCAAAAACGTGAGTGTGGAGGATGATCCTAGCTTTCAGTCCAGATATTCCTCCCTTCCATTCCAGCATAGAGCTGCTTAGCTAAGTCATAGATCATAGGGTTTGTATTAAATCCTGGACCACCTTGGTGTCTTTGGGAATTTAGGGAGAGGGACACCTTACAGGATGGGGACTGTACTGTGTACTGTTTAGGTGAAGTAAATCTATGGACAGTGAAAACCATGACCGCAGTTCATTAAAAGAATGCAGCCAGGGGCTGTCTGAAGGTCACCTGTCCTGCTTCACTTTCTCTTTGCCTAAATATCTTTTTTGAGAAATGCTCTAAAAGGATGGTGGTGTGACCCAGCATAGTAACACCTGTGTTCTTAGGCTGGTGAACTTCAGTTAGCAGGTAACATAGTACAATGCTCCTGGTATCAGAGAAGTTGCGTAGGATCTTTGGAAGAAGAGGAAAATTCAGCTCAGCCTTTTCAGAAACTGTTGATCACCAGATACATTTTGGGGAAAATTGCTGTCACTATTGTTTTCAGCAGATGAGGAATCAGTCCCTTTCTGTTCACACACAGCAGTCAGTAATAACCTGTCAGTTGTGAGCTGTATATTTTCTGCACTGCTTCCCTTCAGTGCTGTCCTGCAGCTGGGTAGCTCTGGGAAGAGCCACTCTCCTCTACAGTATCCCAAGTGCAATATGAGAGCCGGGGCAGACCAAAGCTGCACTGCTGCTCCAACGAGGGGAAGAGTTAATAGAGACCAACAAGTAACTGCTGCTGTGAGAAATGTGAGAAAAGCTGGGCACAGCAGGAGGAAAAAGAGTCTGGCTGACAATTATTATTTTGTCTGTTCAGATTTGGGGCATATGTAGGCCATTTGAACGCCTTCTAGCCGAAGGTTTCTATATGATAAATGATGCTGTGCAGTGCCAAGAAGACGCTGCAGCGAAACATATTCTTGTTTCCAATCAGGCTGAAACTTGGAATTGCGCTACAGCGATGCTTTATGCTTATTCTCCTAGAGTTGCAATTAAACCGTGAGTATGTGTTATATGGCACCAGGTAATCACAAATCTTTGACAAAACCAAACAAGCTGTGGTTTCTGTCTCCTGCATGGGCAAGCACTAAAAGAAAAAGTTCTTCTCATCCTGTTGTGGCAATATAGCAGTAGAGGAAGGAGCTGCTGGGAGGGAGGAGATGGGTTTGTGACGTGCAGCAACTGTCTTGGACCGCGGCGCATGGGGCTGCGTGAGTGATGCAGGAGGATCTGTGGGATGGAGCAGAAGGGGGGCGGGTGGCAGGAGCTGTAGGCCTGGCGCTAACGCTGGAGTCTTTAAACTGGAAAAACAAGGCTCTAGGGAAAGTCGAGCCCATATGTTACGGCTGACTCTCAGGCAGGAGGTTGATTGGTGTGATGATTTCATGGCTCAGTTTTATTCTGCTGGAGACTTGAATTCTGAGATTGCTTCAGGTTAAAGGAGAATTAAGTGGTTTTTTTTTTAAATTTCATCTTCTTACTGTTTTCCCAACTGTGTGGTCACAGGGTCGCCATAGTGGCTGCTACATAGTTTATCAGAAAGGCCTATCTGCTTGACACAATCTGGACTGCAATTGTCCCCGGCTTGCCCTCACAGTGTTGAAGAGGGAAACCTATATTAAGTCTGATACAATTTGGAACCATTGCCGCTAACTTCCTTACTAAAAATCCCAGGGGATGTCTCCAGTGGACCCTCTAATTAGAATTGAATAAAAAACTAGTGTCAGTAAAACAACGGTTAGTACTCTAATAGGTTAAAAATTCAAGAACACTTATGGTTTTCATATTAAACTGTGAGACAAAAGAAACCCTCGTACCAAAAGCATTTGGAAGAGTCAGGAGGAGTTTACTTCTCTTTTCGTCTCTACCAAAAACTGGCTGCAGTTACTAGTGACCGAGTCACAAAGTTGTGTCATGCCTCAGTTGCCCCAGCTGTAGTGTCACAGCTGCAGCGGGGAGATGTGCGAGCAGGAGCACTACACCTCTGGAAATCACTGCAAATAGAGGAGCGTCTCCAGACTGTCAGGCACCAGAGTGTGTTGGAATGACATTGGCTGCGCAGTGTGGTGTTAGGGGCTGTGGCTCTGCTAATTTGCAGATTTATAAACCATTCTCACGTTGTGCAGGGGAGCAACTTGAAGAAAAGCTGCTGTGTTAGTGTTTCTACAACAGCTATAGGCTTAAGGCATGGGTCTATGGGCTTGAGTACAAAACCTCAAGCCAGAAAGAGCCCTTGCAGCTAGGTGACTATTTGCAGTAAATCTGATACTGGATCTACTGTACTTGCATTATGTAGCTGATCTGCATGTAAACAGCACATCTGGCATCTTGGATTTACAGCACCCATGCAGAGGACTCTACATCATGTGCGCAGCGAGAAAGGTGACTGCACTGCAAGGGATGCTGAGCCCTGGGCACGCTTCCCTGCTGCAGGCAGGGCCTCTGGAATAGTTATTCTTGCTGTATTGCTGCTGTCCTGTGAGCCCTGGGATGGCTCCTCCCTTGGGCTGTGTTACACTCATTCATCCTCTCCTTTTGATGGAGCATCCAGCGACTTTGACTGGGAGCCAGGAGTTCCTGATTTCTAATCCAGGCTGCAGTAAACTTTGTGTCTAAATTGCAGTCGTGCTAAGTACCGTAGCATCCATTGCATTCTGCTGTTGTGTTAGTCTCTGCCTTCGTCTCTGTGTTTCACAGATGGAGCACATGAAAAATAATTCCATAGTCAGTCCAGGTCCCAGAATTACCAAAAATACCTCCACTTCATCTCTGTTGACAGCCTCTCAGAGACGCCATTCTGTGACCAGCAAATAGAAGGTCTTTCCATCCCCACTGTAGAGTGGTCTTCTAGAGAACGGTGGAGGCATACCACCAGGGAAATAGATGAGTGTAAGCCTTCATTGCCAAATACAATCTTTGGATATACAGAAGACTTCAGACTCCAAGGCACCTTTTCACAAGTGCTAAATTCATACCCCAAACAAGCGCTAACAAAACTTCTCATGTCTTTATATTATGTGTAGCCAGTAAAAAAAAGATCTAGAGCCCTTCGGGGAGAGCCTCTTGAAGCACTTGGGGACGCACTCAATGTGTGGTCAGGTTAGCGCTATTCAAAAGCAGGTCTGAGTGTCAGCAGAGCACGTATTTATTTATGCCCACTGGGTTTGGCAGGAACCCAGCAGTACAGTATATTTTGCTCTGTTACACAGGCTTTTACTGTTGAATCAGCTTTATTTAATGGGAGCTTTCTATAATAGGTTTCTGTTCTGGAGGGCCTCCTCTAAAGGTGAGGAAACAGTTCAGTTTCCAGGACCATGCAGCCATTGACTGTGCTCCTGAGGCCAAGTAACCACGTGGTGGCTGATGATGGCTCATTGAGGGTATACCCTAGTCCATAAAGAAGTGGACTGACAGCAACCAATCCATTTTGTACCGAGCTGTTAGTAAGAGTTTTGTCTCTGTTACCTGATCTGAACAAGAACATCCCATTGCATTTTGTGGGCTTGGTTTGGCACCTTGACCAGTCCTGGCTAGGTTTGAACAGCAATCAGAAAGTGCTCTAGAAATAAAATGCCCCAAAGTGCACTGTCAGTCTTTTGTGGGATGTAGTCCTAAGAAGATCAAACTACAGACTATTACTATTCAGCTCCACTACAGGCTTCATGAGCCATGAACCTAACAGTATATTAGGTTAAACTGATTTCTCCTTTGCAAAGAGTTACCTGAATTATTTATATAGATAACATAAAGGTTGCAATAAAGTGACCTGTGTTGCTAGATCTTGATTGTTTATTCCTGATATAAAGCCTACTGTGATACTACAACTGGCGCCTTGCAGACCGTGCAAGGCAGGAGCTGTGAGAGTGCCCCAGTGGTCAGCGTGGAGCTTGAGCTTCTGCTTTGCCGCAGGAGAGCATATTACCTGCACACTCTTGCAATCCACCCTGGTGCTGAATTGTAAGGTTTTTTAAAAGATAACCCTTGGATTATAGGCATGAAAATGTGGTTCTGTCTTCCTGGGGTGTTGTGAGAGTGAGTTCAGTGTGAGGCTTTTAGATGCTGTTGTAGTGGAGGCCATGGGAAGCCCTGAACAAAGGGGGTACAGGAGAGCGCAGCAAAACCCAGCCAGAACAAGAGCTGCAATGTGTAAGCCGTTGTGAAATTAGAGGTGAGCTCACCAGTTATTCAGGAGACTGTAGGGTGATTTAAAGCAAAACAAGATCTCTTCACAGATTCTCATCTGAACAGTAGTTTGACCATTCCCATATCTTTTCCTCGAAAGTAAATAAATGAGAAAACCTCGTTATGCAGGAGCCCAGTCTAAGGGTGCACATGAAATTTGACGTGTGGACATGCAAGTGCAGCATGCCATGTTTTGGCTGTGAGACAGATCCATCTCCCCAGCGCAGGCATGGCTGAGGGCTGAGTGTACAGATGTGGCCAGGGGCAGAGGGAAAAGTTGTGCCTTTTCTTTGATAGTGTGAAACGGCCCTTGGAGCCAGTCTGGTGGGACAAATCCCAGCTGGTGAGGGTGGGAGGGGAGGGCAAGGAGCGGCACATGAATAAAGGACCATGGTTTTGTTGGCCTTGGAGTTTTCTAGGGCAGAGCTGCCTGTGCCAGCCTGTCATTGCTGAGCTGTCTTGCTTTATAGTGTTTATATTGCATTGCTCAGCTGTCTTGCTTTATAATGTTTATATTTATTTCCCTTATTCTTCCAGTACTTTTTGGAATACTTTAATGTCCACCTCTTTCCATTGCTCTTCTTCCCTCTGGTATCCCATTCTAATAAAATCATAACTGTGCAAATCACAAAAGATCCTGAACAGAAGAATTAATGCTTTTACAGGAGGTTCCTTTTTTATTCTGTTTTAAAGGCATCTCTTTTCTTTAAAATGAAAGATGAAGCATTTTCTTTTATCCTTAAACTTTACTGTCACGTTTTATTAAGTCAAAATGATAGTTACAGTCAGAGGAAAGCAGGATATGAATTCCTGGTACAGCCATTTTTAAAGCGTGCTTTGTTTTAAAGCCCTGAAGATTGATTGAAGGTATTTTTCTTTTGGACATGGAGCTTTAGTCAAAGGGGGCCTGATCTGAGTTACCCTCTGTAAATCAGGATTAGTTCCTGTGAAATCAATGGAGTTACAATGATACAATACAGGGCGAGTTGGAAAAGACTCATGCCCTGAGAATGAATAAGGGAGGGACTGTGGGTGATCCCCTGAATGCTGCGCTTGTGCGGGGGGGTGAAGCCACGAGGCGAAGCAAAATTATATGCTGTCCCTATCAGGCTGCCATGAAAGGGACTGAGCGAGAAGTAAGCATGCGGCAGTGGGTTTTGCTCACATGGGTGCTGCGGTTGCAAATCTCAGCTTCGGGGATGCACTGAGCGTGCAGACCTCCTGCTTTACCCAGAAGGAGCAGCTCTTTGCCCGGCCCCTGCCACCGCTACTACAGTCAGGGAGGCCCATGAGCTAAGAGAGCCTGATTTAAGAGACAAGAGGATGGTGGCAGAAGTGGTGCTCTACAAAATACCTGTCTCTGGAGCATATTTCACCCGACCCAATGGAGCCTGAATTTGTTGACCTTTTTTTGGCAGAGGGCCAGAGGGATTCACTGTGCAGAGTAGGAGAAGGGAGAGAGACGCCCGTCACTGGGCCTTGGGGCTGTGCAGAGGCGCAGAGGATAGGTTTTCGTGAGGGAGAGGACAGATAATCTTATTGGACGTTTTTATCCTTTTTTTTAACGTGTCTGCATTGTGTGTGGGGGGAATAGCTAAGGTGGTAAAGATACATCAAGATGAGCAAATAAAGAATTGAAACGATATGTCCTGTCTGAGATTTGAGTTTAACCAGGGATTTGAGCTCTTGTCTCTCATCTGCACTGAAACCTTGACAGCTGATTTCTTGAGCCCTAAGCCATTTTGAGCAGAAAGTCTAATAAGAACAGCTCTTTTTATAGTGTTTTACTGTATCTAAATGGCTTAACACTAGGGCAAGTTCCAGCAGTGCAAACCACTGCTAGTCTGGGCTGTGCTTAGAATGTGCAGTGTTTTAGCAGCCTGGATGAGGACTGGTCCTAAACACTGGTCGTGCTCCAGCCCCCACAGTGAAAATCTGCAGCTTGGGTGAAATTGGAGGCTTGAGTTTGGCCATCTCCAATAGAATTAAAACATTTACACTTCAAAACTAGCTGCTGGACTCTCTCAGGCAGTTACTGCACATGGCACTGCTTCATATTCGGAGTATGTTTTTTTCCGAAATAAAATTGCTGGGAATAGCAATTACTGAGTTAGAGTCTCTCTTAAAATACTGAGAAAAAAATGAGCAAGGCAGCCTGGGAAGGGGCAGGTTGAAGGAGTAACCTTTTGCAGTGCTATCCACTGTCTGAATCTTGTTCAGCTGGTGCTCTAGGGCTTTGGTTTCTGTCACCCTTAATCAAGCTGGCATTTATCTATTGACTCATTGACTCCAGTAGACAGCAATACAGGGCTGCACATGACACTGATTTTGTTCAACTTCCCAGCACATGAGAGCTCCACACATTTGATGGATAAAATTGGATGTAGGAGATAGGGGACATAGGGAAGGATACAGGTTTTTTATAATTATTTTTCATTTTTGTTTGGTCATATATTACTTTCCACTTCACATCAAGTTTGAAACCATTATTTTCTTGCACACTCTGGACTTCCCTATGACAATAAGGAAAAAGAAGATGGAACTTTATCTCAAATACTGCTTACAGCTTTCTAAGGAACATTGAAGTCTCTTGGACTGTGGAAAAATCTCCCAGGGAAAGTGGCAGAAATCCAGCTACTTGGCACATTTTACAACTAGTCCAGACAAAACACTAGTAAATGTACTCTGCTTTGGCACAGAATAGGCTGTGGGATGTTATGAAGCTTTCCTATATGCAGCTTTTTATCATTTCATTACCCTGATGAGTGTGAAATTTGAACTTACTCATCTGCTGATCTAGGGCCTTAGAGGAGTGTGAGACCCTACTGTGTGTCTTTGATTTAAGAATTTTTTTCACCTAGCTTGAGATCGTTTTTTGGATGCTTAGTACATGAAAATGGCCGTATTGGCTCAGACCAAAAGTCTATCTAGCTTAGTACCTTATTTCTAGGATTAGCCAGTAATGGCTGCACTGGGAGGAGTAGAGCATGCATAAAGTGAGATTTCCATGACTGTCTGTTCCAGTTTCCAGCAAGGATATCTGACAGTGAAGAAGTCCTTTTGCCTCTTGTGCATTTCCCACAACAACCATCACCTATTTGAGGAAAGTTTGTCTTTGTCTCTTCCAGAACTTTTAGTGGATCTGAGAGCTAAACAAAATGCATCTCCCTGGGGTTCACATCTCTGTGCTGTGTTTTACTTCTGGATCTGTACTGAAAAAAAAGATCATTTAAACCAATGGCTGAAAATATAATCCGATGCTTCATCATCAATAATTTTCATTACAGCGTGACTTGCACAACATCTCCATTGTCTGAGATGCTACAGTACCCAGTTGTGTATGCCCTGCAGTATGCTTGTGCTTAATGACTAAATGCTGTGCTGGCCTAAACTTTGAATGATTTCAGAACTCTTACTTTTGCCAGTCCCATTTTTTAATTTAACATGATATTTGCCGTGTTTAAAAAAAAACCCTTCCTAGTGAAGTGCTGTAGAACCTCCTTTGGAGAACTGGAAGGGGATTTTATACATCCCGGCATAAAATCTGCATGTATGTGGGGCTGGAAAAAATGTGAAATGCTTAATCTTTCACTCACACTAGTTAGGAAACCAAGTCCCTAGAACTACCCCAAATCCCGAATGCCAACGCTATTTTCAGTCAATGGTGTGTAGCTGCTGCTGAGGACACACATAATGGATGCGCTGACAACTCATCTTTATGCCAGTGTTTAAAGTCACAGAGAAATACAGATAAGAATAAAACATAGGATCCATCTTTCAAACCAGCTGTCTCCCATTGCTGCTGTAAGCAGTTCGTTGTTGCTCCTATGATGCCCCAAAACCTTTACAAACTTCTTCCAGCTTCTTGGTGTCGCAATATTGTCCCCTATATTGGAGTTCGCTCCAGCCCACGAGCCTGTCATTGTGTATCAGTGCCTCATGTTACCAGCCACCAGCCTGGCCACTTCAGCTCACTGAAGGTGTTTTGGAGACTCCAAAAAAAAAATAGAGGTATCAGGCACTGCAGGTGCTGACTGTTACACTACCTTTATGAATCACTACACCTGCAGGAACTGAAAATCTTGTTATGTGTGTGTTTAATCAGAATCAGCTTTATCGCTAGATAAGATTTAAGGGTAGGAGACTCCATTTGTTTGAAAACACGTGTTTGCAATAATTGAACAAAGGTACATATGCACATCAGTAAGATTAAATCTGGCAATGCAGATTTTCCTAAGCTGCAGCAGCATCTTGGGGAGCTTGTGGCATGGGCTAATTAACCCTTCATCCCCTGCCTCAGACCTGGTAGGCCCAGGGGAGTTTTTAGAGCTATGTCTTTTCTGCTGCTTTGTTAAAAACTGCTCACGTAGAAAAGGCGTGACTTTCCCCTCTCCTAGCCTGCGAGTGAGTGCTCCTCCTCTTTAGCTGTGCCTCAGCTCTTGTGACTGGGAGCTATAGCATCCCATGGTAATGCAGGCAATTGACTCACTTCTCACCATTCTCCCCATTAAGCTCTTTTAATTTTTATGTTACCTTAATTAGCACTTTCCTGGCAACACCTTTTAATTGGCTTTTCTTCTTTCAAGACATTTAAAACAGCAGTGGTAAAATGTATAAATCTCCTATTAGAACAGTATTAATTGCGTATGTGTTCTGGTGACAACTGATGTTAGCGATCTCTCGAATGTAACATGACGTTTAAACACAGACACGTCAGGAAACCGAGGAGTGAGGTGTCCACACTGGGGGACACATTTACATCTGGAGTGTTTCAGATTTCATGTTGTCAGCGCTAGCCGTTGCACACCGGCTACCGTATAAGGACATATACCCCAAAGGTACACAGAGATATATATTTAGGGAGCTGTGCACTTCCATTCTCTTTGAAGTTAGAAGCCCAAATACAGTTGTAAATTGGGTCTTTTTTTTTTTAGATGCTGTTTGTGGAATATTATCTTGTGTACTTAGCACAAGTGGGGTTGGTATGAAAGGGGAACCTCCACCCTTCTCTACCCAAGTCACACACTTTGGATAAGCATTCGTCTTTCTGAAAGTCAAATTATTTGTATTTCAGGTATCCTCCTTGGGCCTACCTTGGAAGCTAGATCTGCAGCCGCCCTTCAGTCATGGTTGTTTCAAGATTAAAGGCCATTTCCCTGTCATTGCCAAGCCTTTTTCTTCTTGCTTTTCATCTCTCAGCATCACAGAATGTACCTGAATACTCTGAAGCTGAACATCAGCAATGTGTCAGGAAAGAACACCCCACAATTGCTTTTGAAGGTAAGAGCTTCTATTCCTGTTTCAAGTTCCAGTAGGATGATCCATTTTGAAGTCCTTCCTAGTGTCGTTATGGATGATGCTTTAGTCTGTGCTGTTTTCCTTACACCTGCGATCCACAGGCCAGTGCAAGTGGCCTGATGAATCATATTCCCTTTGATGCTTTACAGTGTTTTAACTCTGAGGTTTCACAGCAGTCACTTAATTCAGGCAGTTTTGGGGCTACTGGTCTAAGAATCTCAATTTCCAATTCTGCTAGAGGCTCCCTGTAATCTTGTGCCACACTGAAACTGTGTTTCAGTTTCTTTTTCTCTAACTGGATTCAGTAATGCTTATATACCTCACCTGGCTGGCTGGATCCAGACAGTAAGTGAAAAGTGATAGAGAATTTGGACATACCTGAAGGCAAGAGAAGTAAATTGTTTTACAGTTGCAGGGAGTGGCTATCTTTTCGTTTGTTGCTTTTTTGTTTGTTTGTTTTTGTTATGTATTTATCACCTCTGCTAATACTTCTGTCTTTCATCTAGGCATTTAACTTGACAAGGACTTAAGAATGTGACAGGGGGCCTTTGTGTTGCAGCACCCTGCCAAGTGTGGGGCAATCTTTTTACTGTTCTTTTGCAACATGGAATTTCTCTTGTCCTTATCCCAGTTGGATTTTCCATGTACTCCTAAGTTGCTGTCTGTCCAATCTGTCCACTCTACCCATGTGACAGTTAGATCGTTGTATTGGTACCACCATTATTTCTGAATTCACCCCAGACTAGTGTGTCAAGCTCAGTGTGCCAGCATCATCAGCTGCTGAATCTCCTTGCTAAAAATGGTTTCCTCCTAAATGTTGAGATATCGATTTTGGTTCCCATTTAAGGCTTTGCAATGCATCTCCAGTTACGTTCTTCACTAAAGGCAATTAAGTACCTTGCAATGTGTCTCTAGTTAGGTTCTTTGCTAAAGGCAATTTAGTTGTGGTTTTGTGACCTTTGAGATAGGGTTTCCAGGAAGAAAGTAGTCAAAGGCTTCCTTGCTGACCTTTCAGGGTTCTTCTAGAGAGCTTTACTCTTCTTCACAGAGGAGGAAACTCCTCTCTCTTAATTTGGAAAGTGTAAGAGATTTCTTGTCTGTTTTCCATTATCTTTGCTTTAAAGGTTTAAGTGAATTAAAGTAAATTAGCAAAATCTTTAAGCCTACATGATATGGCACTGGCTCTAACCTTGCTCTGGTGGAATGGGTAAATAAACCTTGATTTTAATTGCTAAATAAGTCTAACCATCTGTTTAACTGGGGAGGCTTGAAAGGAGAAACGCTTGCGGTTAAAAACGTGGTGGAACTCAGTTGGATATTTAAATAGATAATACAATAATGAGTACAGAAAAGAGAAGAAGTGTGCGCTCTTTCTATTAACCAGGAGCACGAAACTTTGAGTTTACAGAGGATGTGTTTGCAGGATCCAGCACTGAGATAAATCATTCTGCAGGGAATATTAGAGCCCCGATAACTGATGTTGAGGAATTAGTGGGCATTTTTTGGCACTCAATTTGAGTGCTTCTCTGCAGAAGTGACGGCTACTTAAACACACTCATAATCTGCCAGTTTGCTTTGTTTTAATCAGGCATGAATCTCTCCTCCCCTTTCACTGTTCTTGTTCCCTTCCTCTCTTTAATGATAGGGGGCAAAAAGTGGTATGAGTTAATTAGAACTTGACAATTATACAAAAGAAATAAAGATTGAAAATTGCAGACACATCAAGAAAATGACCCAGATTATCATTTGGGTCTCTTAAATCCAAGTTAGATTCAGAATTATTGATTTTTCTCAGCACCTGTTTCCTCATGATTCTTCATGATACAGTTTAATCCTGTATTTTCTGCTGCAAAGCTCAGCTGGAAAATACACAGGAATAAAATTAAAGGCACGTTATTTCCACTGCACATGGTATTTAAGTTCTATTGAAGAGGGCTCACACCTCCAAAACCACATCTCAGTCATAATATAATTTACCTTAAAGCTATACCCTGTTCTGATGCCAGCACAAGCAGGTTTAGGCTGCAAGGGGAGACAAGCAGGGGAATCTACATCTTATAGGCTGTTCCAAATTGCTCTGAGGATGTCTCCACTTAATAGTGTGGCTCATGGGCTTTCTGTGGGTCTCCAAATGCATTGTCCCACAGATCACAACCTGCTATACAATGGGAATGCCGAGCCAACGACTGAAAGAGTGACCCCAGGAGCAGCTCTTCTGATGCTCCCGCTGCCAGGGGAGAGGATTACGTTACACCAGCAATTTTCAGTGGATGGGCGGTAATAATAAGTAAGGCCCCAGACCATTCAGTCATACAGGATGCATTAATTTACCGCCAGAATGAATAGATCAACCCCTTTGTAATATAAATTGTTTTGTTAAATAGCTTCTTTTTCACAACCTTGCTAACAAGGCTTCCCATCGCAAGACAAATGGGATGCCGTAACATGTTTTGTGTTCTCCAGTCTTCAGTTCCCACCTTGCTTGTGCTCAGCCTCTCTTTTTATTGTACTTTTCCTCCAGATTACAACATCCTTAACATCCAGTTGGCTGGATAATATCCTTGTCATGGAATAATCCAAGTAAAATTCCTTTCTGTCTACTTTTTAAGTCATTTCCTGAGAAATTCTGTATTTGCTATGCCTCATCTCTTGCTTATTGTATCTCATCCACACTAGTCAACCGTCTGTTTGAATTGATATCTCTTTGTATTGCTATGGGAGGGGTAAGAAAGAAAGAATACTGTACATGACCTACTCATTTAAGCAGAAAGAAGTCTACATATGCAAAATGCTTTTACTTTAGCTGTGTTCGGACCTGAAGAAATGCCTGTTTGCTTACAGAGTCCATTCCTCAAACCACCTGCCATTACTTATGACCTAGAGAAAATGGACTAGACAAGTTGAGGGACCTAAATTCTGGCCTAAATGTGCTTATTTTACATGCTTAGGATAAACCTTGCACTGTGAGGAGAGATGGGGGCTGGGAAGGGGCTGTGGGCTAAATGATTTGTCCTGGCAGACTACATAGAGATCGCGAAGGACAGGTGAGGAATTTGTGCTGTGAGCGCCGTCCTGTGTGTTTGCACAGTACCAAACTAACACAACAGTGCCCCAATTTCCCCGGGGCTTATAAACGATGCTCATTGTACAGTTCACGAACAATAATAATGTACCCAGTGTGGGCTTTTCATAATTAGATTGTTCTACTCTGTGCTTATAGGAAATCCAGTTAAAGTTTGATTTCCCTTGTTAGATCAATAAAAAAATGATCTTTTACTTCCCAGGAGCCTGTTTCTGGTGTCTTATTACCTATTTGGTTGTGAGTAGGTAGCCACATTAAGGATCTTGCATGCTTGTTTGTTTTTCAGTGAGTTGAGAAATTAGTGAAACAAGTCAGCTATGTTCTTAGTGCATCCTTTTTTATTTATACATGCATGTACACATGCGTACAAGTCCCGTTTCACTAAACAGTATGTCATGCAGGCACAGCTCCACTGTGGACCACCCCGGTAAGCCAAACACCGGAGAAACTGTTTCTAGTTCCTGTCAGTCATGCTCATCTTTCTTATCTTTTCCATATATATCTTACAACCAGGTCTCTGCATTCACAGCTGGCCTATGCCCTTGCCATACTTTCCTGGTTCTTAGCAGTATCCTTCATTGTTATATAGCTGACATATAACATAGACATAAAGCACCTTTGCTATTCATTAAAGACATTTGGAGCTCCTTTGTAACATGCCCCTTGGGAAAGCCAGAAACATCTTCTGCCACGGCAATACTATGTAAGATTTGTTATTTCAAGCGCCAGAGCCGTGACTGACATGCATATATGTTTGTAGTGGGTGCAGAGTGCTTCGTTTCAGCTTGTTTACCAAGGAAGTGCTTAAAAGTTTGCAAACTCATCTGTGTTATATGAATCACTTGGATGTTCACAACTGAACTGGAAATGAGTTGTAGTCAGGTTTCCACTTCCAGTTTCTACCATTTTTTATTTTCTCAGGAATAAGGTTCTTCTCTGTTCTGTCTCCCAGGGCTTTCTCCCCTGGGTCATGGCAGTTAGTGTAAGCTGGAAGAATATAATTTGTCCCTGCTTTAATAATTGCAGCCTGCCTTCATCCACAAAAACACCTCAGCTGATCCCATGCTGAAGCACAGGAGAGAAGTGGACTTGGTTAAATAGCTTGTGTCCCAGATCTTCTCAGGACTGCAAATCTCAGCTGTACAGACTGTATCATCACGGCTGGTGTGAGTTCTCAGTGTGCAGCATTTGACCCATTGTCTAATCCTCAGTCTCTCCTAGATGCAGACAAGTTGCTCTGTCTGTTGCCTCAGGTTTTCAAAATGAATTAGTTTGGGAGCGTTTAAATCTGGGGTTTTACTTCAGACTGTCTGTAATTATTACCTCCTACCAGATGAATATGATTGAGGTTGCTTGAATATAGCTTGCTATATATTTTCTCAATATTTTCTTTCTTTAAACAACATTTTATTGAAACGTGGCCAGCTTCAAACACTGAAATCTGTGGGGAGCAGTTAAGTGTTCGCTTGCTGTATTGAAAGCAAAGACTGTTTTAACTTTGTGGGCTGAAGGATAATAGGGTATGATTTATTTCTTTTGAAGGTTCTTGACATTTTACCAAACACCCCCACTATTGTTGAATTGGTCACTGATACATTATTGCCTTAACTGTATATTGATGGGAAAAAAAGCACATTAGCATCCATCAACTCCAAAAGCCAGCTAGGAAAGCCCCTTAGGAAATTCTGATAAAGATTTACACTTTTCTTGAGCAAGTGAGATTTTGACAATCCAAACCAAAATTTTAGTTTAACGAAGGATGAAGATTGTGGGGTAAAGTATGAGAGGTATATCTGGCTAAACATCAAAGGGAAGGCAAAATACATTATGAGAGAATTGTCTTCTAGCTTGTAGCCTTGCTGCCCTTGAATCTCCATACAGGGAGTCCAAACATTAACTAATGATGGAGTGTTGACCGGAAACTGGTGGCATCCTGTGGGTGCTACAGAATATTTGACCTTCAGTGCATTTCAGTATAGATTTTGTTTCCATTAAGCAAGCCTTGTGGCAATTTTCTTTTTAATCTTGAAAAATGGAACTGTGGCAAATGAAGCTGATATTTTCTTCTTTAGGGTTGATTTAGAATTTGTTTGGAAATTATGACTAATAAAGCCATAAATATACAGTGGTTAGGGAAGTAATTTGCTCTCAGGCAAAACTTCTGAAAATTACACCCAACAGCTCTCAATATATTTTTCATTCCGTAATAATAATTATAACAATAATGATGCTAGTTCTTTGACACTTCCCCATTAATGGTGTCCAAGGCACTTCACAAATAATCTCAATGAGATTTGATTGAAAAAATTATTCAGTGTTCTGTTCCTTGGGGCCTCAAGAAGAAAAGGAGTCTTGGAAGAGTGCCCTTCATTCACAAAATGTTTTAGAGCGAATTATGACAAGCAGGAGTAAAAAGGATTAAGTAACTCTTACATATTGGAGCGAGGGAAGGTAAAACTTTAAAGAGGTACAATAGCTCAAGTGAAGGAGCAGCCTCTGATCATGAGTGGTGGTGATGATGAGAGGGAGGGCATGCTCAGCAGCAGGACTGAGTGAGGTG
Source organism: Calonectris borealis (assembly GCF_964195595.1). NCBI lineage: Eukaryota > Metazoa > Chordata > Aves > Procellariiformes > Procellariidae > Calonectris > Calonectris borealis. Next base: position 13,113,327 of record NC_134317.1, read on the forward strand.
GGCTCACGATGAGTAGGAACAGGTACTCAGAAGGTCACCAGCATAGTATGCATGGACCAAGGCCATGAAAAACTCTGGCCAACAGCAGAGTAGCTTATTTATATTTTCCAGAGGTACGTAACGGGGGCTAACAACGGCAGCTAACAGCAGTGCGTGCTCCTTTCTTTGGTACAGTGGTTGGATCTAGAACATAGAAGTGGGCTGCCTCTTTTCAGATCCTAGGCAGCACCTCAGAGAAAGGAAACAGGGTGGAAAGCAAAGCAAAGTGCTTTTCTTTTTCTGTGGTTCAGTGCAAACAAAGTCATGCCTTATGGAGACCTCATTCTCAATTTTAAAGTTTGCTTAGTATAGTTCCCTAATTGAATAAGTTTGTGAGCCAGTGGTGTGGCAGACCTCATTTATTTAGCATATCTGCTTCTGATGAGTGCTAATATATCACATTCTCCTAAAACCTTCCATTCAAGGATGCCATTATGCTTTGATAAAGTTCACTTTAGTACTAGCAATCTCATAAGAAATATTCTTGTTTAATCATGTGGGGTTCACCCTGGAAAGCCACAAACAGTCTCAGCTCAGTCAAGCACTTAATATGTACTTACCTGGAAGTTGATGGGATTGTGTACTTGAAACCAAGCATATGCTTATGTGCTGAGCTAGGCCACAGTTCAAAGTGCACAGCACTAAAACACCAAGTCTGTAAATGGAAAACCTAGCATATCATTTTGTTTCTAGAGAGTTCTGCTACCATAGGTACAACTGGCCAACTTGTTCCTCTAACGTGGCTGAATCAAGTGGTTAAGAAATCCAACATGTTCCTGACCTGAGTATAGGATTAGCTGGATGAAAGTCTGTGATCTGCAATACACAGTAGACTGGGTTAGAGGTTTTTATGATCATTTCTAGCTTTGGGACTTGCAGATAAAATCCTGAAGAAACTCCTGTGCTTTGGCTTAAAAAGCTCTGACTTCATAGATCATCCATTCTTTCCTTTTTATAACATTGGGTTATCTTTAGAATGTATTTTAATGGAAGTGCTTGAGCTGCAAAATTCAGATTTGTGTTTTATACATGGGGATTGCTCTGTTTTACAGCACATTAATAAAAGAGGTGGGGGTCATGGGTGAAATGTGGTCTTTGATAATCCTTTACTATTATTAGCCAGCTTCCAATTTAAAAACACTGATCCTTATGAGAACAGGTTCATTTCAAAAGTCTTTCAGGATTTTACAGCCTCTGCTCCGATTCATTGGTGTAGCTCACTCACAGTGGGAACTTCGTCCACCGAAGACAGGAGTCCTCTTGGGCCTGGCTGGCTAAAAGGTACAAACTGTGCGTTTGACTTGGCATCTCCAGTTCAGTCTCTGGTGAGCCAGCAAAGAGGGTCAACTTCTGTTTCAGATGTTCGAGATGCATCTGCTTCTGTGGCAGATCTGACTACCTGCAGGTAAAGCTCACGGAGAGTTTAGCCATGCTTACTCTGCTCCCTCCTGCATTCTGACTAGGGAAAACAGTTGTCCTGAATCTTGCTCCATCTCTGCTGGCACAAGTGGCTGGTGTAGGCATGCAATTGTAAGGATAATAAAAAAAATTTGCCTCCAGATGTGGAGGAGGCAGATTGAACAATAGTTGAACAATGATAAAGGAGTGTTTTTTCCATCAGACTGTAGTGGCTGTAGGAGCCAAGATGCAGCTTGCTTTCCTGTCTGAAAAAAGGGATTATACTGATCAGAATGTCATAGGAAGCTGCAAGTGATGCATGAGCACTCACCTTATCTTTCCCAGCGAGGGAGATTGCATGACAGCTGCAGGGCTTGTCTCAGTAAATAATGGATCACAATACTTTGGATCACAAGCTTCAGAATGGATCACTCTGCAACATCCTTAAGAAAACATGAAAGCTCTGGGTCTGCTAACAGTGGGGCTGTGTGTGGCACCGGTTAGCCGAGTTTCAGAAGGTGGTGGTGGAGCACAGGGCTATGGCTGCATGACACCATGCAGTGCCATGTGCGGTAGCAGACAAGGTTTTCAAGCAGGGTTGTTGAGGAGGGGAGGCAGCGTGAGGGTACTGTTTGCCCCAGTTGGTAGCCTGCTGAGGAAAGCCAGATCCGTTCTTTCCACAAAGACCTGTGCTATGTGGACACACACTTTTGGTCCTGTCGATCTCAGGCATGGCAAACAGACAGGCTCATGACTCATGGACATGCATCTGTATCCTACACTCTTGCAGCACTGTGGCATCTCCTCTTGCTCTTGATTGGCCATTACCAGTGAGGATCTGCAATGCTGGATGTTAGTTGGAATTTGAGGTCTTGTCGGGGTCTGAGCAACAGGAGCCATGCTGAAGAGGGAGGAGCCTCTCTCATGTTACATGACGTCTTCCCCAATCCCCCAGCCTGAGGCCTGGGGACTCACCAAGTGGAAGTCTCCTGGCTCTCCCCTGGGGCAGGTCTTGATTGAGCTTCTGCCTTCCCTTCACCATCTGCAAACAGGAAGCCAAGTGAAACAGAGAATGGGCCAAGACTGGCCTCTCTGATGGAGCAGAAATGCTGAAGAACTGTAGAAATGTGTGTGTCCTTTGATCTCCTTCCCTGGGGGGGCCCAGGACAACTTAACAGCACACTGTCCCATACTGGGAGTGAGCACTAGTTCATGCTTATTATCTGGTGTTTTCTTTATCTGGGATTGAATCCCTGGGTTCTTCTTGATAGACTGCTGTGTTTTGCCAGCTGCTCCATATTAATAATAAAAAAGTAAATAAACAAGCAGTCATAATTGTACTTTTGCAAAAATTAGGTTTGGACTAAGTTATTTTTTCTCCATATTGAAACAATTTAGCAACACTTGTTTTGAAGAAATGATTAAAATTTAGGAAACAAAGAGTCAAGATGCTTGGTATGCACTAGCAACAGTTAGTGCCTCCTATACATCGCATGTTTTACGGATAATTAGGCTTTGATGTACTAGCCAGTATCCCTAAACCCATTTAACAATTGGAAGCACTGAGACACTAAATAGTTTCGTGATTTGCCCAAGACAGAGAGGACTCCAATGTCAGCGCCATTGGGCACTTGGGACCATGCCTACTTCTCCAGATGTCATTTCTCTCTTGGGATGGAGGAAGCTCAGCAAGGTCAGTTCAAGGAGGAGCTGAGGGCAGTGAGGGGAGAGGCACAAAATCATCTAGATTTGACATAATTTTAAATGATAACATGTCTAGGTTACTATGGTTATTGTGATTTCTATGGCTCTGTGGAGGTACGACTGGAGTCTTTGGTTCTTTTTTTTTTACTTCAGGGTGGTAAAGAGCAGAACCTTTTCTTCTGTCTCCTTTTATTCCTTGGTAGCTGAGAGATGGGACTATTCCCTCTTTCATGATACCAAGAGAGAAAACGTCTTATTCTTTCTTCTTCCAGTCATCTCCTATCCACATGTTCTTGGACAGGCTGGAGAGGGACATTAGCAACTCTTTTGCTTCTTGGATCCTATTGAAAGGGAATGGCTCACTGCAAGCAGCTATCACAGTGTCTCTCAGGCCGCTCATGGGTTAGCTCATTGTTTCTGTCATCTGAGGAGGAGTTCCGTAGTTGGCGAAGACGGGAAGAATTGATTGAGTGGGCAGGAAATGAGGTAGAAATGAGGCTGGAAGGTGAAGACTGCTAGAAGAGAAAGCAGGAGTGGGAGGGGAGGTGAATGTGGGGTCAGAGGGGTAAACTGAATGCAAGCATGAAAATGAGACAGCTGGAAGAACATCCGAGTTGGATTTGGATATTGAGGGGAGAGAGAAGGAAACTCCTGGTTTGGCCCATTTGTAGAAGGGGTTGTACCCTTCTAACACCCTTCTGAGTCCTCATAACTGTGAGTGGAGATCAGAGATTTAAGAAGACAATGAAGCTAGAAATTGCAGCAGTTGGGATGAGGAAATATTTAATGTACGATTAAAGATTTCAGCGGATCAGGTTAAAGAAAGAGAGAATACCAGTAATGAGGTGGAGGTGGTGATGGGAAGACAAGACAGCAGGGTGATATGTATGTGTAGGAGGACTTTTGGGGTAAAGCTAGCTTTAGTTTTTTGGCCTCGTGAGTAAAGTTGTGCTCTGAGTGCTGACACATTTGTTTGCTCAGCTCTGCCCGCGCAGCAAAAGATTTCTCCTTCCCATGATAAATTTGCTCAATTGTGGAGTGGTTTTGTGTTGTGGAGGCTACTTTTATATCTCAGCTTGGGGTGGGAGTGAAAGTTATTTTCCAAAGAGTGTTGCACTAACCTGTGGTGTGACCTGCAACAGACAGCTAAAATTTAAACTGAGGCTGATATTAAAATATGATTCATTGTCAGCCTAATAAAGATAACACTGTAAGTAGACTTTCACCTCTGTGTGTCCTTGGACGTGTCCACACTTGATGCATTTGAGAAGACAGGTGGTAGCATGGGTAGACCATTAGCCCTCTGGTCTTTGGTTGCAGCCTTGTTTGCTTTGTTTCTGATGGGTTCTGGTCAGTGGCCCACACAGAATGGAAACTGTGGCCTCAGTCTTAGCAGGCAACTGTCTACTTTGTAAAAAATGCTCTGAATACTGAGGATAATTGAAGCAGAGGATGGTGTGACATAGTAGGTCTGATTCTGAAAAGGGGACATTTCATCAGTCTAACCAAGAAGACAGCCTGAGACCTAACTTGAAGTTACAAAGTGATTAGCATCTGTTGGTCATTGTTGGGATCCAACACTGAGAGTCCTCCAGGCTAGTGGGTGGTCTGAAAAAGATCTAAGTGGTGGTGTACTTGCAAACTGGAGTATCTGCCAGTCGCTATACATGGTTTGCCCTGTGCCAGGGCTGAAGCAAACCAAAAGGAGGGGAGATTGTACAGTTACAGAAGTCATGGCTGTCATCTGGGCCTCCCCAGGAATGCTGAAATACTTACACACAGTAATTAAACATGCCATGAACTCAAAAGCTGAGTTAAGAGAACTTACAAGAGAGCATACTGAGGCAGTAAGGGAAGCACTCAATGTGTGGTCAAGTTAACACAGCACAAAAGTAGGTTTGAATATCTGCAGAACAGGTATTTATTTATTCCCGTTGAATCTGGCAGGCCCCCAGTGCTACACGTACGCTCTACTTCATTGCACAAGACTACTTATTTTACAGGAGCTTTATGTAATGTTTGTGGTTCAGGTTGTCTTTTCTGGAATGGGGTCCCTGTACCTTCCTTCTCGTTTAACTTCCCTATCTTCCTCCCTTAAGGTCTTTTTATGATATCTTTGAAGCTTTTCTGTGCAATCCTCCTGTTCTCAGCAGGACAGTCATGTTTCTACTGTCACAACTGGTGGCATGGTGGCACAACTGGTAACTATACCTGGCACTAGTCACGAGGAGCCATTCCAGAATAACACAATGTGTGGACACCTTGACCTACACTGCTACTCAAAACTATGAACATGGCTCATACAAACAAGCCTGAACTGGCTTTCAACTAGGCAGCTCCAGTATAGATAATGACTTTGCAACTGGCAGTGTGGTATTCATGTTGGGCTGCAAGCTCTGCCCAAAACACAGGAGAAATACTTGGATGAGTAATTTAAGCCGAGGTTTTTGCTCATGCATCCTCACTGGTATTCAAAGCTAGCTCAGGTAGAAGCGTGGATAGTTTATATGTAGGTATACCCTTATTTTGCACAAAGAATCCTTGGTCCTGTTTAGTTTAGCTTCCTCTGCTCCAGACTAGGAAATCCATGCTGAGAATTATTCCAGAAGAGATGTTCTTGAATAACACAGTGGTTAGCCATGCTCCGTGCACCTAGCAACAGCTTTGCAATTTCAAGGCATGGACATTTAACCTCTCTGCTCTTGCGTGGTGTGTGCTGGATGCACAAAGCTGTTACAGCCTGCTGGAGACGGGAGCTACAAGTGGGCTCAAGTGAGATGAAGCAGTAACTGCTGTCCTTCAGACAGGGAAGTCTCAACTCAGTGTTTACATACTTCTTTCCTCCAAAACACACAGTGTAAGGGTGAGGTGGGGAGCAGCTGGTTTTGAGGAGATGAAGGCTCAAGTATTACCAGGTTTACCACATCTTCAGAAGCTGATCCAAAACCCATCAAGCTCAGTGGAAAACCGCCAATGATTTGAAGAGCCTCTGGATCAGGCCTTTAAACCCAGCTCCTGCAATTTGGCACGCTGTCCCGTGTGCAGCTGACTAATCCTCATCCCAGTCCTGTAGTCTCAGGAAGCTGGTGCAGATCAGTGTGCTAGCAGACTGCAGGGACCACCCTCCGAAATGGCAGAGGGCCTCTTTTCACCTTGTCTTATGCATGCATAATAGCTTGAGCACAGCTGTGTCTGCAGACTTACATTTCCTGCGAAGCTTTGTCTTCTTTGCAGCCGGATACCTGGACCACCTTGAGCTGTGGAGGGACTTGCAGAGTTTCAGACATCTGAATCAGATGTCTGGCGATGGACAGTGTTGGAAACTATTAAACTTTTGTTCCTTGGTCCTCGTGTGGAGGAAGTGAGAGCATGGATCTTTAACCTCCTGGAAATGATTAGAGATGAGAAGCACAAAGGAGGCCTTGATGAACATTTTGCCCCTAAGCCATGTGGTTCCTAGCTTTCCGGCTTCTGCTGCCGACATGCAAAGCCAGGGCCTTGGTTTTTAATTTTTCATACTGTTTTTAAACAGATACTTTTGCAAATGTAAACATGCCCCAGCACTGAAGGTTTCCAGCCAAATTAAAGAGTCAGCACTGGAAAAATCAGCCTTCTGAGAAAGGTCAAATACAAGCAAACTCTGGAGTTCATTGGGTCCATATGTGTAAACTTCAGCTAATATGGGATAGACCCAGGGCAGCACTTACCTTGCACAACTGAGCTAGTTTCAGAATGAAAGACTGGAACTGTCCTTAGGGATGCCTGTGGTCTGAGCAGTAGATTTGAATGTGTTGAATGAAAAAAGACCCATGACCTGACTCATGGTTGCATTTCCATTCCACTTTATCCCTTCCCTCTTAACACGAAGAAGGAAGGTTAGGAAGGAAAATGTGCCATTTGGCATTAATTCTGACAACTCACATTTAGACATTCTTATCTGGGACCATGCTGGGTTTAATAATCTCCAACTACATGCCTATAAAAGCTTAATTTTGCTATGAGGATGCATGCCTTGCAGCCTTTAATTTAATAACCGGGAAGGGTTTCTTTATAAGTTGTACCACCTGCAGTAGTAATAGAAATCAAGACACTGCCTGTTATTTCTTGGGCTTGATTGACATTTCAGCCAACATGGAAAGATTCAAGCCACCTACTGCCTTTAATTTTTTTTTAATTATTTTTACCTGTAATTTGTCAGAGCTTGCCATTAAAAGGAAGAACTGATGAGTGTACCTCTCTGAAGTGAGGAGCTTTTGCTTGGAGCAGATGAAGAAACATACTTCCTGCCACAGCACTGTAATAGTGGGTTAGTCAGTAGGAAAGAGTTGGTAGGAGAGGAGGTAAAATGACAAGAGAAATTATGGCCTAAAAGCAGGATCCTTAAAAGGTATCATCATTATATAGCAATCCCCTAATCCCACCCCCGTCAGCCAACAGAAATGCCAGAGATCTGCAGCACATGTCAGCCGGCTAACCTGCCTGAAGGGTGTTATTGTTGCTGGTTCTGCTGCTTGGCTCAGAAATGTCTGTGCAGCTAAAGAGCTACAGGAAAAGACGACAGAGCCCCAGTAGTTAGGAGAATGCCAGAAGTGAAACTGCGGTGCCTCCCTGATGCTAGTACATCATTAAGGGTCCCAGAGGAGCGTAGGAGGTGGAGATGCTTGAAGGTTAGACGGACTGAGTTATTCCTTAACTCATGCCTTTTCGTTGAAAAGCAGAGGAGGTACACGTGTTGCGTGTGGTTACTCAGTGTGACAGGAATGCTGAGAAGGGCTGGAGGCCTCCAGCTCCTGGCGACAGGGTTTTTAGATTGCAAGGATGGAGGTCTCATTGTTGGAGAGGTTCTGGCAGCGGGGCATGGGACCAGGCCTGATGGTGTCCAGATCCATGGTAAGGGGGCTTAGGAGCTGTTATGAAACATGGTGGTGTTCAGGGCAGAGGCAGAAGCTCCACGACAAGGTTCTGCTTTGGAATGAGAGGCAGGACAAGTGGAGTGTATGGACTTTCATATGTATTTTCTTAAGGTTTTGATAACTGAAAGGCTTGATTAGGTTTCATCCGTCCCTGGAGGGAGAAGGGACTTGAACTTGCTCAACAAATATCACTACGTCAAAGGTTTTAAACCATTGCACATCTGTAATCCTACAAAGCATGCCAAGATGCCAAAGGCCTTAATGAGATTCCTCATCAGCATTGTCATCTCACCCCTTTGGAAAGGGGAACTAATGCCCACAACAAAACATTCAAACCTGACTGCCTTCAGTGAGAATGAAGTGAGACTTCCCAATTTATCATGGGGGATATAAAATGACAATGGAGCATGTTTTTTCAGAGCTCTTTCAAACTGGTCTGAACTGCATCATTATTGTTATGAGCCATCAGGTCATTGGCCTGTGTATTGGTATCCTGTTGGCATGAGGCCAGAAGATATTACCTTTCTTGTTGAGCCTCCTGGATCTTCAACATCCAGTCCTTGAATGAGGCAGGGTTACTTGTCAACAGGTCACAGAGGGATTACAGATATACTGATTTGGTCTCATTTGTGCCTTGCTCCCTCAGATGTTTGGTATTCTCCATGTATTTAACAGCCAGAGTAGTTAACTGTTGGAATAAATTCTCAAGAGAAGTCCTCACAGTAAAGCTGGATGACTTTCTGAAAGATCCGTATGAATCTATTCCCAGTTATTTCGTGCAGTAAAGGTGTAAGGTGAGAGGTTGAAATTCTGTGATCTGTGATACACACAAGGTCAAAGTTGGTAACTGTATTGAAAGCTGGGATTCTGTGAATGCCCTAGCATCATGCCTGAGAGTACCCTAAAAATAGTAATTCAGCTTTTTCTTTAAACAGGTGTATTTTTTATTACACCAGGACTATCTGCCCTAGAGCTCTCAGTTGATGTTGTGTTAATAGATGTAGCTTCTGGAAGAGTTTTGTCTCCATGAGCATAGCGTAGCCAAATCTATTGCTTTGCATTTAACCTGTGTGATTGCAGTTTGGACAATTGCCTAGATTGGCAAATCCAAGCTAGTTGATAGAGCCAGTCTCAAGCTTCTTCAGTCTCTCAGCCACAAAGATGCTGTGGTGATCCTCCTTGTCTAAATTAAGGAAGGATTTAACTGATGGGATCCCAGATGTTCGGTAAAGTGAAACCTAGAAGAGAACTTAAAAACCAAAAGAGAAGGTAATTGTCATTGGAGCAGCCAGGTCTTGAGTGCAGATCACTTCTACTCTAACTCGGTTTTCAGTTGACCCCACCTGCTCTTTCTGGAGGGCAGCAGTTTCCCTTTCCTTAGCACAGAAGGCAAAGCTATGGAGGTGTTATGGCAGGCAACCTAGTCCCTTTACACCACTTAACCCTGGCACTGAAGATGGTTCCCCAGTTTTAACAGAAGTAAAATCGAGCTGCTGTTGTCTCCGAAACCAATGCTGACACTCCATCTTGGATGTGAAAATAACTGCTAAGACAGCCCTGCGTTTACGTGTGGTTTTTTGCACATTCTGTGGAGAATCAGAATAAATAGAAACCCTTTAAATAGATTATTAATTAGCCTTCCCTGACAGATAACTTGGTAGGAAATCCATTAGTGGATGTCCGGGTGAACTCATGGCTTCTAGAGCAGCTTTATTGTTTTCTGCTTTCTCATTTTCATTGCAGATCTGAAGCCCTGGGTGTCGAATTTCACCTATCCAGGTGTGCATGACTTTTCTCAGCTTGCACTGGATGCCAACAGGAACCAGCTCATTGTGGGAGCAAGGTAAAGATAATCTTTTAATTAGTCCAGAGCTGCTGCTCAAGCTTTTTCCCTTCAGGTTCTGGCTTCAGAGGAGAGTTTGTTTCCAGCTTATGTGGCCAGTGTCCCCCTCAAAAAGAAAGCTATAATTTATGTAGAGGGATTTAGACTCCTACTATAATTGCAAAGAAGAGAAAATTACTAGAATTTAAAAAAAAAAAAAAGGTGCAATCAAAATTACTGGTTAATGAAGCAGAATGCTGGCGTCTCCCTCAGTATCATGAATGTTAGAAGAGTTATAGTAAATCATTCTGCACCATCCCTCTGCCAGCACAGAATTTGACTTTATGGTTTATTTGCCATGGCCAGACTTTCCCTCTGTACCAGGTTCATCTATGTACCTTTGGGTAAGTCGTAGAGGCAATGTAAATGCTTTCTTCTCTCAGAATTCACTGCACAACCCGTTGGCTTCATCTTGCTGATATAGCCAGATCCTCACCTAATGCATTTTGGTGCAACTCTGTTGTTCTGGCATATATTAGCATATATTTTCCTTTATTTTTAAACATTATTTTTATTTAGAATGCTATAAGAGGACAGTGGAAACACACAAGGTGAGCGTAGGTAAGCTCTAACAAATTTAGAGCTGCATTTGTACACAGGGAAAAGAACTATGGTTCAGTGAAATAACATACATCAGGAGTGGTTGAATCATGAGCCCCAACAGCAACTATTTTTATTGCATAATAAGCAGATAAGACAACCCAAAAAGAAAAGACTAAGCATGGTCTAACAAATCAGTTTAAGTATATGTCGTGGTTTAACCCCAGCCAGCAAATAAACCCCACGCAGCCGCTTGCCCCTCCCCCCCTCCCCCCCCTCCGGTGGGATGGGGGGAGAGAATCGGGAGGGCACAAGTAGGAAAACTCCCGGGTTGAGATAAAAACAGTTTAATAATTGAAATAAAACTAAGTAGAACAGTAATAATAACAATGAGAACAACAACAATAACAGAATATACAAAGCAGGGATGCACAATGCAACTGCTCACCAACCTCCGACTGCGTGTCATGAATGGGGGGCGAGCCCCCCCCACCTGGTTTTTATACTGAGCATGATGTCACATGGTATAGAATACCCCATTGGCCAGCTGGGTCCACCACCCCGGCTGTGCTCCCCCTCCGGTGCAAGCATCACCCAGCAACAGCCAAGGCATCAATGGGCCATCAACGCTCCTTTCACACCGAACCCAAAACACAGCACACCCCGCAAGCTACTGGGAAGAAAGTTAACTCTGTCCGAGCCGGAACCAGGACAGTATAACATTTAGAATCAGATAACATTGTGGTAGCAGTCTCTGCTATTAATGAAAATGGAGGAAGAGACTGCTTTCTTCCCGGGTTATTCAGCTTTAGAGGACAGGGAGATGCGGAGCAGAGCTGGAAGAACTCATGATACGAAAGAGAAAAGAGCAAGATGTGTAGCAGAGGGAGAGGTTTTTGCTCCACAGAGACAACTGAAGTATGATTTAATATACATTTTCTATGTGTATCTGTGCAGTAAATAATAACACCTTCCTGTAGCTGTTCAAATTGCCAGAGGCCCTCATGCTTTTCATACAGAAACACTTTACTTTTCAAGCCGCGCTTTACCTGTGCTGGAGTCTTTAACCAGCAATTATTAATATTTATTACTTCAGAATGGCATTGCTTTGGGGCCGGCCGTGAGCAGTGCCTTCTAGCAGGCATTCCACAAACACAGGCACATCGTTCTGAGGAATTTATGGTTTACATAATTTGGCTGCACGGCAGGTTTCCCCCCGCACAGACACTGCTAACACTGACACGCTTCACCCCTGGTCAAACCCCAGCAACACATCCTGGAGGGAGTCTCTGTCTCCACAAGAGTTTGTACGAGTGTGGTTAGACATGAGGCTACAATATCATTACAAACAGGGGAATGACAGCAAATTTGGCTTTCCGCTGGAGGTAAAATATATTGCAGTGTATTGCCTCATGAGGAAGCAGTAACAAGTATTTATAGAATTTGCTTGGAAAAGTCAGTTTTCATGACTACCCACCTGACTGGGAGACTGAAAGTTTCGATGGTGCCACACGGCTCTGCCGAGCAATTCTTCATAGAGTTAATGGAGATGTCATTTCCCAGGGAGGTTTTTTTGGATTGGATACAGGCTTGGTCTGGGGAAAGTGGGGAGTGCTGAGCCCTCTCCCTCTTCACCATCTCATTTCCACCCTGTGCGAGGTGACAGGGAGTGCTGCATGAATATGGGGGTGTGAATGGGGTCCTCGGTGCTGCACAGCTCTGGGTGCGCTGAGCTCCTGGAGCTGTGCCAGTGAAATGGGAACGGGAAGTAAAGACTTTTCTGTTTCCTCCTTCTCTGATAAATCCACACCTTGTTCTGGACTATTTTTAGGGGTGATTTTTTGAGTCATTAGTTGCTCGTGCACCATCTGCTTGAATTTGCAAATGAAACAATACCTCAAAGAGATAGGAGCTGTCTCTATCCATCTCTACAGGGTGTAATTTATGAAACCTAAATTTAAATGTTAACCATGTTTAAATGTGCTACTGTAGATCATATTAGTAGTAATGCCAGCTATTCTGGGGTTGTGGAAGGAGTTGGGATCAGTCAGGGTGGAGTTTATAAGTACTCCCACTTCTCAATTTCCTGGTTAAGATCATTCTCTTAGATGATAGTGTTATAAATTATTTCAGACTAGTTCTTTCTGTCTCTTTTTAAAAGCAGTATGACCTCACCACAACATCTCTTTAGCTTAGCTCATCCTGTGTTTCAAAGCTTCACAGAAAACACTTCCTAGAAGAAAAGAAGATCCTGGGGCTCACGAGGGTTTTTGGTTTCAGGAATTGGACACAGCATGACTGAAACTGTAAGAGGTATTGAGGGCATGCCATGCAGACAGCGAGCTGGAATAACACGAGCCTCAGATTTTTAAGCTTTATCCTTATCTGAGAGCCCTCCCCAAATGACTGGTACTGTCTGAGTGCAAACCAGAGGAGTTTGATAACTCCACTGCACCAAACACCTGCCAAGTCAAAATCCCAGAAACAAAAGAATTAGTTTCAAAAGCCCACCATGGTTTCTAAGCAACGTATTTACTTGTCACATCATTTGTAAAATCCAAACACTTGCAAGTAAGGATATGAATAGTTTAGAACATTGTAAATCTCACACTACCCATATTATGAGCCACATTTCATTAAGTATAAAAACACACATTTCAAAAATTCATAACCTTCGTTTTGACTCATAGTTTGCATGTTTTGTTTTTGCTTTAAATGCAGTGTTAGTATTTTAATGTACTGTTTTTCTTCTGTGAATGAGTGATTGTTTTGAAATATCTGCTGCTTTTTTCAGCTCTTGAGTGCATGTGATTACTATTTGAGCTTATTTTAATGGGAGGAAAACCAATTTTCTAGACCTCATTATTATTGAGAAAAAACTTGAAAATATGATCTGAACAGCTCAAAAAACAAGACACATAAATCCCCCCGTGCATTAAAAGAAATGTTGATTTTGGGAACTTGACTCCTGCTTTTTCTGTGCTAGCTATCAACAACGCCATTTTTGTCCAATTGTCCTGCTTTTTTTGCAAAACACTTTCTTCTTTCATCAAGAATAAGCCTTGCATTTTTCAGACCTGAGAAACCTTCCAAGTCAAAGCTAATAAAGGAGCTGAAATGGAAACTGATTGCAGCCTTGACTATGTAGAAACTTCCATCCCTCTCTAATAGCATGATCTGGAATGCTTATTGTCTTTACTTTCAATCTCTTTCCCATTATTAGATTTCAAATTTAACTCTGCTATACAGCATTCCTGGTGAGCAGTTTGCTTTTATTAACTGAGGGTCTATTTGCTCTACCTAAACATCTGAAATCGAAGAGTAACGGTGAGGAAATGGGTGGCAGTTTCTTGCAGATTAGTGTCACATAATGAGCTATCGTTTTGAATTATAGACACAAGTTGTACATATGCCGCCACGGCAGAAGAACCACAGGGGAGATTATTCTGGTACCAGAACAAAGGCTAGGAGACTGGGACACTGCTCTTTTGTCAGTAATACAGCTGGCGAATGGACTGGGAAGAACAGCTTGAATGAGCTGCTGTATAATAAATGGTTTAACAAAGGAGATAAGCTGAATTTCCTAACTCGATGGGCAAGCAAAAGAGACCTGTGTTAAAAAGTGGTGACTTAAAAGATGCAACTGTTTGAATTGATGGTATCTGCTTGCTGTAGCTCAAGGTCAGATCTAGATGCTGTCAGAAACCATGGAGAGCGGCAGCCTGCCTGGCAGCCGGACAGACTCAGACCCTTTGCCTACGCCAGTGTGCCCGTGCTGTGATAGGGATGCCAGAGGTGATGGTGGTGGGGCAAGAGGAAGCCTCCATCCCCATTCCTGCAGGATGTCCCAGCTTCCTTTCCCTTCCCCATCCGTAGCAGAGACATGCTGGCCTTCTCCCATCCCCACGGCAGTGATTTCACCTGCATGTTGGGTAAGCAGGGCTCTGCTCTCTCACCTGTGCTGTAGGCAGGGTGCCCAGTCCCTGGGGAGGGTGGGTTCTGTGGGGGAGGTACAATGTGTAGCTGTGACATTCCACCTTCTCCAGGAGACGTACTCCTTGAGACTATCTCATTACTGGCTGGGCAGAGACAGGAGCCAGTAAAGAAATGATGATATGAAAGACCCTGCTTGGAGTCAAGCCAAAAAGCATGCTTCAGAAGAGCTCCCTGGCGAGGAGAACATAAAAGGTTTAAAGGAGGATGGTTGAGACACCGTGTGACAATCTGGCACAACAGCAAACTGAAGGGAAACAGCTTGGACAACAGGAGGATGGTACCCAAACAAATGGCTGCACAGAGAGTGGCTGGGAAGCCCTAAGGGAAACATTTGACTTTTCCCAGAAGGAAACTGTGGGGGTGTCAGCTCAGGGCAGTAGCCTGCTGAGGCTGCGGATGTGAGAGGCATGGCTACAAGGGTTGGCCCTTTGCAGTTAGTGGAGGTGTTACTGTAGAAAACCAGCCAGAAAGCGTCATGACCAGAGTTCCTCATAGTTCTGCCTGCCAAGGGAGCTGTCAGCTCCATCAGGAGATGGGAAAGAATCATCTCTCATGGTTGTCGCATGGGGAACTGCAGCTCAGAGGCCCTTGTCATAAATAGTCATTACCAAGAAGAGCTTGGAGGTAGAGTGTAGTGAGCAAAGTGCATCAACAGACTCAAAACTGGCAAGTAAAGTGCATGTCATTCTGGACTGCCAGACTTCTCTGCAATAAATGTAAAGCTACTAAGTTGCTGGTGATGCACGTCTGGATGCTTTGATTTTCATACTTGATTTAGAGCTGAACTGAATATGCCTGTTAATGCCAAATAGGTAGGTGCAAGAAAGGAGATACGGTTAGTTTGGGGACCAGGGAAGGTGCTATATGAACTTACAAAGGTTGTTTTAGGGGGAGCACAGCAGCCTGGGCGCACCCCTTCTTGTCTATTATTGCTCCTGGCTCTTTAAGCATTAAAACAACTCCGGATCATGCGGGCTTAGGAGCTGAAGACTGAATGGAGTGAGTGATGTCCCAAAAGAGTTGCTTCAAGTTGCATCTTGCAGAAATATGGCAAATTGTAAATATACTCTAGGATCCTCTGGTTTGGCACCCTGAGTTTATTGAGAGTCTCCGGTGTATGATAGATTAGTCTGTCAGACACCAGGTTTGATGCAGATTTCTGGCTGAACATAGGCTCTTTCCTGCCTGCTTGGCAGAAAGCTCCAGAGCATTGCAGTAAAACTCTCAAAACCTGTGCTGCTTGGAAAATATCACTCTTACCCTTGGGCACCTTCAATCCTGTCCAGATCTGGACTGCCACTGAACCCTGAAGAGAATAAGTCTCTGCAGATTATGTTGCCTGAGCAAAAAGCATTTTGCAAACCAGGAAATTCAGTGGCAGAAGTCAGGTCAGAGTTGATCCACAGATTTAGAGTATCAGCATTGGGTCTAAACTCTGTCAAGAATACTTTCTGTTGCCAAATGACCAGGGCCCCTCACCAACATTTATCCTCACAGGGCTTCTGTGAGGCAGGAAAGCACTAATAATTTCACACAATAGATGGGAATCCGAGGCCCAGAGGGATTAAGAGCAAGCCTGCCTTGTGAAAAGGCTGTGATGCTGAGACATGTGATCTGAAAGGCAGTGCAGTGCTGCACCTAACACAGCTACTCCTGCAGCAAGACTATGCTTTCTGAAGGTAGCAGTCAAAGTCTGCACAACCTCAGAGGTCTCTGCACTTGGCTAATGTGGACACAGCCAAAGCTCTTCTATGGACTCACAGAAAACTTGTGGCAAGGGTGGGATTTGGACCCTTTACTGTTGTATTTCCACCTGGTAGTTTAATCACCAGCTCTCAGCCTTGCACCTCCAAAGAAGACGTAAGTCTTCAAAATGCTCATGAAAGTCTGTGAGTCCCATACACTTACACTGGGACAGTGGGGCTTCAGCATGGCTGAAAAAGTCAAGTCTCATACAGCATGGAGAGACTAACATGCAAACAAGTCAACATTGGCCACAACCACATGGGCATAGCCAAAGGTTACATAGTCCAGAGGCTTGTCCTGTTATCAGCCAGGAATGACATGCCATTCGTCCCTGACTACAGGATTTGACTCAATACTTTTCTGAGACAAAATGACTGAGCTGAGTTACTGCCATTCCTGATGGCTCGCATTAGTATCGCATGGTCTTACGCCAGCTTTACCCCCTCCTAAGTCACGTTCAGCTGAGAAATTACCTTGCCAGTTGAGGTATTAATGAGGACGTGAGCAAGCAAAGAGCATGATAATGTTTTTGATTATATCCAGATCGTAGGAGGGTAGCTGAAAGCACTGCTGCAGAGAAACCTAGAAAAACAAATACCATCCTTTCTCACAGTGATTTTTCCTATCAGACAAAAGAATGCTCTAATTAAAGTTGCATCCTTGTATTCGGGGGCAGGAGGGGGGCAGATAACATGGTGATGTGAGAAGAAAAGGGAGAATCAGTCTCTGAAATTAACAGAAACTTTCAAAGGACCATTGATGTTTTTTAAAGAAGCTGCCTGACCTGCATGGTAAAGAATATGGTGAGGTGAGAAACCTGTGATTAGACATTGCAGCTAGTTAAATCCATAATTGGGGGTGCCTGTGCACGGTTTCTTTACACAGGGAACAAAAGTGAGATTTTAAGTACAGGTTTTAACCTTTCTGGTTGAGCCTGGGATAGTTCAGAGGGAGATTTTCCTCTCTGATACTGTGCCAGGTGAGGTCAGCTCAGCCCTTGTATAAGTGTGGAGGGGTAAAGCCCCACTGGGGTGTCTGGTTCTTACCTATAGAGTTTGCTTTCCTCTGCTGGTCTGCAAGGAGTCTGACTTGCCATATCCCAAATCTGTGCTGTCCCTGACTTATACCCCTTGGGGAGGAGGGGAAGAGGTGTGGACAGGAAAGGATGGAAGGAGAATTTTTGTAATTATGGGATTCTGGGAACTTTGGAGCCTGGCCCAAATTTTGTTCAAAGTGTATTTTTTTTTTCTTAGTTAAAATTTGTGCATTTGCTTGAGCACAGAATGTGAATTTTAATTAACTCAGAATAAATAAATCAAATAAAATGCTATGCTCAGTTGTCATGTGGCTGGGCTGGACCAATGCACAGAAGAAGCCACAGCTGTAGGAGAGCAAAGAGACAACTTTGCCCCAGGTGTTGTACGTGGAGAAGAGGGTGAGGCAACGGCAGTCTCTGGGCTGTCAGCTTTGTTGGCAGAGAAAACAGTTGGTCCTTCAAATCGCCTGCAAGCCAGTACAATCCACCTCTCTGCAAATGAACTCACTGGCGTGGAAGTCCATGCACTTTTGCCCATCATCGGAGGAACCAGGCTATCGGCTGACTCATGGCCAGTGCCTGTGCAGCCAGTGCTGTGTGAAAGGCAATCTTGGCGCAGCACCAGCTGATAGGAAGCATCCTTACACAGCGAATTGCAGGCCTGACTGGAAAATGAAAATGGTGATACCCTATCACAAAAGCAGCCACCCATGAGAGGCTCACTTGCTTTAGTAACACATTGAGAATAATTAAGTTTGAAGATTGTATTTCAGAGTGGGGTGCGAGCAAACACAAGGTCAGGATATTTTGGCAAAAGCCTTGGAGGCTTGGACCTAATGTGTTTTACAGCATCACAGGATGGGGCTGCAGAGCAGTTTCCTTTTGCATTACTGAAAATACTCTCTCTTGCTTTGGTTAAGTTGGTGATACGTCAGTTTTATATGGCAGGGCTCACCACAGTGACTTGCATATCACTGTATATCCAGATGTTTAGGTGCTAAGCCTACTGTTCTGTGCCACTGCAAAGAGAAAGGATTGGTTGGCAATAACTTAAGTTCAGCAGCTGACTCTATCAGTATTTGCATACAAGTCATGTTGAACTCATCCAGAGTTTGAGGAAAGCCTGACAGAACTGAGCATGTTTATCAGCCTAAGTAGGCAGGTAGGGGGGCTGCCAGGGAATATTTGAACGATAATCAGTGCGTCAGAAGAAGAGGAATTTTACGGTTTGGCTTATGAAAGCACAACTAAAAGTGATAGGCAAATAGGAGATCAAAGGTCCCCGTGTGGCTAGGGGCCATATCAAGGTGCTGTAAGTGCTCTGTGACTCTGCCAACTGGATGAGAGGGGGAGAGAAGAGCTGTCAGTTGCATGTCAAGAGAGACTTGAGGTGGCATGTGGGATAATACGTGATGGTCTGAGAAATGGACTCACTCTTCCAGGAAAATAGGAACAAACCCACACACGAGTTTTGAAAATTTGGCTCAGTTTCCATCTCTGAGGTTTTGAAGAAACTCATCTAGTGAAACAGAGGGAGGGAAATGTAACAAAAAAAATATGGAAATTGGACTGCAATTACAAAAAAAATCCCATTCCCGGTTCTCTGAAGTGTGTACATACGGCTGCCCTCCAGAAAACAGCTGGTTCAAGGTGTCTCGGAAGCATGGCAAACACTGTCACCCCCAAGGAGGTGGGATCACATTGGACCGAGGCTGCTCCTCTCCTGCCCTGGGGAAAGAGAAGGGCCAGAGACACCAGAGCCAACTTGCTGCTCCTCTTGCGAGCCGACGGAAGAGGGGACACGGCTGTTGGTCCAAGGGCCGATCCCCTTCCTGCTTGTCCCTCCCACAGCAGCAGCTATCCGTCTAGATTTCTGAATATTGGTATAGTCAAAGGGTGCCACAGCTATGCTGTTGTCCTGCATGCTCCACAGTTATAAGCATCTGCCTCTTTTGACTCTTCCTAGAGCTGGCCCTGAATATACAGCATCGAGCCTGAGCAGATCTGTGCCATGCGCCCTGTGCCATTAAAGCTGATGGTAGTTCTCCTCCATTGACTGGAATATAGAGGTTTTGATTTTCATCCTTGTTTCCACTGAGAAGTACTAAATGGGCCTCAGTGACAACCCGGAAACAGTAGCTGGGACCCTGGCTTAATTTGGAAGCTGCTCAGTCAGAATGATATGCTGCTTGCATAAGGAGCCTCTTCTAAGAGGATGCTCCTCTAACTCTGGCTGGATTTATCACTGAGAAAAGTTGCTTTGGGAAAAGCAATTGCTCATACAGCAACTGCATCATATTACTGTATGCCGTTTAGTATGGTTCTCTGTTGAACATCTATTGATTTTTTAAGGAAGAATGATGTACTGGACAAGTTTTTCTTCAATAAAAGCAAAATTACTGGTGAATAAGGATCCAGCTTGTAAGGGAGATGCTGGCTCTCCACCTTTTCTCCAGCATATGTATGCCAGGCCCTTCAAATGAATCACTGGAGTAGCGTTTACAAACGGAACATCACATCACACTCCGAAGCAGGCATGTAGTTAACTCCTTCTGAGAGCACAGGTCAGAATCATCCTTCAGGAGCTGGGTTTCTGAGGATGGTTGGCTAGTTCAGAAATGTGGATAACCATCTGAAAAGTTCAGCCACAGCTGGACCTGCGTAGAAGCACTGTGCATTAATCCAGCATGAGATTTGGTAGCCAAGAGCCCTGGGGTCTGATCTCGATTCTATCACTGACTTGCTGTGTGCTTTGCAGAAGGTAATTTAACCTTTCTGTGGATCATTTTCTCCATTAGTATAAGGGGGGAATGATACTAACCAGCTCCCAGGGAGTCGTGAAGCATGACTAAGCTGTGTTTGTCATGTACTGTGGAAGTACAAAGTATATCTAAGGCCTCCAGGAGCAAAGATAGGAAGAGCTGACAGGAGTTGCTGGCTCCTAGCCCAAGGCTCAGCCCCAGCACGTGGCTTCCAGGAGTGCCAGAAGGGAGCATTAGGTTTGTCACATGCATAATTCTGTGTCTTGTTTCGTGTCACCCAAAGGACCATGTTCTGTTAATTATTTTTCTTATTATCCGTACTGTGACAGTTGTGAGTCCCTCTTGCAGACCTGGCTCCTGATTGCAGCACAATCACCTCCTGAGGAGGGGAAGTGGAGAGGGAGGTCCTGATGTCTTCTCCCTGGGATCCAGTGACAGAACGTGTGGGAATGGTTCAAAGCTGCGCCAAGGGAGGTTTAGACTGGACATTAGGAAGAATTTCTTTACCAAGAGGGTGGTCAAACACTGGAACAGGCTTCCAAGAGAGGTGGTCGGTGCCCCAAGCCTGTCAGCGTTTAAGAGGCATTTGTACAATGCCCTTAACAACATGCTTTAACTTTTGGTCAGCCCTGAACTGGTCAGGCAGTTGGACTAGAAGATCGTTGTAGGTCCCTTCCAACTGAAATAGTCTATTCTATTCTAGTCTATTCTACAAGCGTGGGAAATGCATTCCCAGAGCACCACGAGCCTACCTGAGTCTCCAGTACCTCACCTGGACTGTGTTGGATGCGTGTTTCAGTGCAGTAATAGCCCCCAAAAGGGAGAGCAACTCTTCGCTCAGTTCTCTTCAGCTTTCCCTAAACGTTTTTTTTTTTGCATGATCAAACATTATTATCAGCTTCTGTTGGCTTTGTTTCTACTTGCAGAGTAATTGTCTGCGTACAAAGAGAGGGGGCTTGAGATAGCCTGCCCTGTAATGAGGGAGGGGTGAGCTTCTCACATCTACTATAAGGTGCAGGCAAGTAGCAACATGTGAGCAGGTGTACATGTCTTGTAGTGATACAGACCAGCTGAGGTAAGGCAGCATATTGTTGGTCTCTGTGTGCGTGTCAAAGTCCTGAGAGGTTCTGGTGGTGGTCAGCATTAGGGATCTTGGGATGTTCCTCCTGATCTACCACAGCAGAACTGAAAAGCGTGCTCTCTTTTGCTTGGAAAGAGCACCTTTTAATCAGCCAGCACAGTGCTGACTGATACAGTGCTTGTAAAGAGGCACTGAAAAAGAGTCCTGAACGCTTATAATTTCAGAACTCCTAAGACGAAGGGTCTCTGCTATTATTCAAGCACTCTTGTTTTGTGGCTTCCCATTGGAAAGGCATAATTTGTAGCTCTGTTGCTCTGTGGCATCGTAGACAAAGTACTTTGCCTTCACTGTAAATTGTTTCAAGGCCAGGCAATGTGTGAACAAGTGCATGGACATCATGTTACAAAGTTCATCCAAGGCGCGCTTGGCTATATGAAATAAACAATAAGCAGCTTTGACTTGTGAGTGTCATGGTAAGCAGATTTAAGTGGATATATTCTTCCACCCTTTCTTGAAACACATCTCAGCTGCTATCCTGCTGTTCTGTTACGTATGCTTTGTGGTACCAGGCACAGTGAGCACTTAATCATTTTACAAGGCAGCCAAATACAAATTATGAAGCCAATTAACAAATAGTTTCATCTACAGGATTTATACTGCAGCTTGGCTCTGTTCATACGCAGACTAGCATAGAGGGCCCAGTTCGGGAAAGTAATTCGACATCTACCCAATTTTCATGAGTGTAAATAACACTTCAGCACAGGTTTATATGCTGTGCCCCAATTTTGGGGGCAAGTTACTCTCCTAACCAGGGCATAGACTAATGGAGATCAGGTTTCCATTAGAGAGATGGAGATCAAGAGATCAGCTCCTGGTTGTGCTGCAGATATACCCTGTGATGTTGGCTAAGTTGCTCAATTTGTGCTTTAAATTTAAATGAGAACAATGTCTCTTTTTCACTTTCTCTATATATTTAGATGGCAAATTCTTCAAGACTAGGTTGTATAGAGCAGGAGGGTCTTTACAGGAGCTAGCTTCATAGATCTGAGCTGGGGGATAATATCCCCCTGCAATCAGAGGTGACAGAGAGAGGATCCACGCTCAGGTTGTTTAAATAGGCATCTGCTGTGAATCAGTCTCCAGAGGAACACCATCAACCACGCTGTGTCTTAACGCAACAAAACCACAGTCTTGGCTGAGACTTCAGGGTATTACTGTTTAACATGGGCGTTTTCAGAAATGCACTGATCATGAGTAATAAGGTTAGTAGCAATAATAATTAGCAGTTTGAGGCACCTTTTAATGTGTATGATACCATTTGTCCCAGAGTACTTAGAGGAGTGTAGTCATTTGCTCTGGAGATGGCTGAAATGCAGCCAGCTCTGGAATGAAACAAAGCTCGTGTTTTAATACCGTGGAGTGAAGTTGCGTGATCTTTTAGGACAGAAAGTGAGTAAGAAGGTTGTCCTATCCCTCCAAGTTTGTGCACCAGCTTTTTATACAGGAGAAGGAGGTTATTAGAATAGCTGGTTGCACCAGGCAATTGCTTTTCTGGCCTAGTGCAGGTGGGTTTAATTTAAGAGAGAAAGGAATTAGCCAACGTTCACTTACAAGACAAAATGGGAGAAAAAAAAAAAGAAAAAAAAAAAGACAAAGGAGGCAGCTCATTCATTCATGCAGAGATCTCAGTGTTCTCATATATTTATTAATCCTACTCTTTCAGATGCTTTAAATTATAGTTCAGCAAGGTATTAAACAGACATAACTTCAAACACAACCAAAAAAAAGGACACAAATGGGGCAATTCTAGGTACAATAAACCATGCTTGTCATTCAGAGACCTTGCTCATTCTTGGACTGAAATTGCAGTTAAAATGCAATTCATAAAAATGGCACTGTCTTATTCAGCAGATCTTTCCCCTTGGCTTTTTACTCCTGGTTTAGCTTCACAGAACAAGTATGGTTAAAAGAGCGTGTTGTTAATTAAGGATTAGTCAGTTCTAGCTGGGCAGGTCAACTGGATTCTGGAGGTGTCTCTGATGGCCTGGTCTGCCTACCGGTGTTTATATTATTGCTGATGAGATGTGAGAAGGATCGAACAAACAAAAAGAAACTGCCAGTGGCTGTGCAGACACCAGGTGAGGCAAGCTGATGAAAAATGTAGGGAAACCCTCCTTCCTCTAAGAAAGCCACAAGGTCAGACTTAGAGAGTTGAGGTTTGTATGAAGCCTTTGGAGAATCATTGTGCTATTCACATTAGTACTATGTTCCTGCCTGCTTTAGGTCTCAGCCACCTGAGTGATCTCACCGCTAATGCTTTGTCCAGGTGCTACACAGCAGTCACTGAGAGGACAGAGACTGGTGTTATTTAAATGGACACTATTCCTGTCTGCATCTCTTTTGGCTGAGTGCAACGAAAATTGTGTCCTTTAGATGCATCTCTTCCATTAAAGATATTTTGGTTGGATTTGCTCTGCAGTGCTATCAGGGAAAAAATCCCTAATATTAAAATCTATTACTCAGTCAAACTGTCCAGCTTTTTACAAGACTAAAACAAGGAGCTGAAATCTGCATTATAAGGCTTCCAAAATCAATGCATTTAAATAGCATGCTTAACAACAGGATAGCAACTTCAAGTCCCTAGTTATGAGAATTTCTCCTTAGGGTGTTGTAAGTTTGGAGGCCAGTGACATGCTTAGCTTCTCCACGAGAAGGCTTATTCCATGGTATCTCATGTCCTGGAACCGCACATGCTTTTCTAAGGGAGCTAAGTCAGACCAGTCACTGGATGAGAACTTACCTGCATTTTGAAATTTTAGCTGTATGTAAGCTTAGTGCCTCCGGTCTGCTGCATGTACCTGCAGGACACGATATTTAAGTCTGTAGCTGATGCTAAAGAGTTAATAACAAATTACTTGGGAAAGTATGCAGCCCTTTGAGACAGAATAGGTTTTCAGACTGTACAAAAGAACTGCTGGATCTCCAGTGATAGGACTAGGAGAGAAGATGGAGATTGTGTGTGTGTGCGTGTACTTCTCTGCGTACTTACAGGAGGTATAACAATTACTGCTGTATTTTGTTCAGATATTGCTAATGGGTCTCATTCTTCTCTGAGTACCCAGTCCCAGCATAGAATAGGATGGTGCAAATCAGACCAAATCAGAGCTACATCGGCTGAAGATTTGGTACTAGGAGTTTGACTTCCTGAGTTCCCCATCATCCTTGTTCCCATTCTTCTCTATTGACAGTCAGCAGCAGTTGAGACCTTTTGATTCATTTATAGAATTGGGACAAAGTATACAGGCAACTCTGTGATTATGACTTAGGTGATATACAGGTGAGAGATAACAGAAGAAGGAAAAATTGCTCAAGCCATGTAGTGGTCATTGTGACCCAATACGAATTTCTCGTATGTCGAAGTTTGAATACTTTGGGCAGAGTTTGCTGCTGACTACAGACCCTGAACAAGGCTCTTCAGAAGAGTCCTTAGGACCTTTTCATCACTATAGGAGCTTTCCACTGACTTCTCTGACTTCACTGACCTAAGACTGGAACTTGCTTTTCTACTAGGTAGGGGAATGTCTGTATACTGGCACTTCTAGGGCGGATGAAGCCATATCATCAAAGCCGCACTTTCTACTATTTAAATAGAGCCACCTCCAAAAACAGAGTTCACCTGGTATCATATAATTGTGTCTTCTCTGGGAGATTGTGGTGACAGGGATGTTGGAAAAGGATCACAGCTCTTCAGACTCCCTGACAGATGGGATGCAAAAATATGAAGTTAGATGTGGCCAAAACCCTCAAGCACACAATCAAGTCCGTATGGCTTAATATGTCAGCTGATTCCTGGTAACTGCATTGTCTTAGCAAGAAAAATGTGAAATAAATCCTGTTAACTAAGCCTCATCCATAGATGTTTATGCAAATATGTTTTCCCTCCTATTTGTGATGGGATATGAACACACAGAAGGAGGGTTACAGGAGCTAAGCTTAAGTGTGGTATCTCATACTACAGTGACTTCTGTCAGGAATTCCCTCGCTTTGCCTATGGAGACGCGATGACAGGAGGATTGGGAGTGTCTGCATTCACTGCCTTGATTTCCCTGCTGGTTTTCTGTGCAGAAAGGTTCTGCTGAGAAGTATGTGTCCTGTTCTCCTCTTCTTCCACAAAGTCCTGAATAGAAGCGCCCACAAGGACAGTCTTGGGGGGAGCACACTACAGGAGTCAGCTTTGTTCCAGCTGGCTTCTGTCCAACCCCAGTTTTCTCAAAATGCAGAGAAAAACATGGGCACAGCCCTTATAGGACTTCAACCAAAGCCCTTTGAGGGTTTGGAAACAGTCCCTGTGTTGTTGGTATTTCGTTGTGGTTCTTCATGGTAAGTTCTGAAATATTTTACTCCAGACCTGCTCAGAACTTTGTAATGAGGTTCACTAAGACACTGATGTGCAAGGGGCATATAACTATTTTTGCATTCTGTGGAGAGGAGTCCAAAAAAAGCTCACTGTCCATAGAAATGAATGACCAAAAACTATGACTTGCTTTTATAACTTTTCCCTTCTTTCTTTTGGTAGTCTAACGGTTTGTACTTTTTCTGCTTGATTATGCAGGAACTACCTCTTCAGACTTAGTCTACACAACGTTTCTCTTCTTCAGGTATGTTCACTTTTTAGTCTCTTGTTTTATTTGACTTGCTAATGAATTCTGTAATATTTGATGTACATTTTCCGAAGGCTGGATAGTGTAAATTTGCCCAGAGTGATGGAGCTCGGAGAAGACAAAGTCAGAACCAGATGCACATTCCCACTCCAACAATAATGCTGAGGGAAGGGCTCTTCTACACTGCCCATTTGGACAGCTCTCTCTGCTCTTGATTCTTGAGTGTTTAGGTGGTAACGAGATCTGCCAAAAATATGGCATCTTAAGGAGCAAAGCATGTAGTGTGACTGATACAGGTTTAAACGAAACAATCAATAGAAATCCTTGGCTTTCATTAGAGGACATGTCAGCAACATGTAGGAGAAGCTTTTACTATTCTTGTCCATCCTTATTTTTAGCCATCGTTGGCCCTTGTGAACATGGATTGCTGAGGAGCTGTGTTTTGCTGAATGCATTACTAAAACCAAGATTGGACTTGCAAGCATTCAGGAGGCAAAATGGGTTGAAAAATGTACGTTACCCATGGCAGGATGGAGGCAAAGCAGCTAAAGTTTGAAAGGGCTTGCAAATATCCATCAGTATTAGGACTTTCCCCCCACTACACTGAATCTGGAATTGAAAGATGCAGCAAAAATTGTTAGTGAAAACCCCAACTGCTTATCTGTAAGTAAATAAATGCCTATGCTCTGGGATATTTACCATCTTCTACAGTTGCTAGAGCACCAAAGATGTATTCAGCATTTTTCAGACAGACTAAGGAGCCTTCCTCCTGTGCCTGACCAGGCAAAGAAGCCATTAGACTAATATTGCCAGCCATTCCCATGTGCACAAGCCTTTTTTGCTGTTAGTAGGAGTTACAAGTATAGATGGAGAGAAGAAAAGATGTTTAATGGTTGTAAAATGCATTGAATCTTCCTTTAAAAGGAAAACGAAGTCTGGAGTTACCAATGACAACAATAAAGAGTTAGAGAAGCTGATACTCCCATTTGGCAGGAGCTTCCCTTTGCAGAGCCATATTAGCATGGCTGGAAGGCTTCCAGCGAGCACACAGGAGAGGGAAGTCTCTGTAGTTATGCGAGGTGTCACACCTTCTGCAATGCCTGTTATCACACTGCCTGACACAGCCTCTTGTGCTTGTCAGACGAGGGATCCCCTTCCATGAAACCCAATTGTGAATCTCCCTTATACACTTCTGAAGTCAGGCTTGGCTTGGGCCCTTTTCAGTGCAGCGAGTTTCCTTTCTACACTGCAAAACATGGGAAGTCTCCTTCTATGGCACTGGAGGATGCTGTGGGATCTCCGGTTAACATAATGAGCTTAGTTTGCTCCTGCTTTCTGGGTGTATCCGGTCACTTTGCCAAGACTTTTTGCATGACAAAGAGAGCATGGAATTATGTTGACACACGTGTTGGGAATGATGGAAACGATTGTTTCCCGACCTAATGGTTGCCTAAGTAGCTACTTGGCTTGTCTCCATAAAGCACATGATGCAGCTTAGAGGCACCCCTTCCCACCTTCCCTTTGCCGTGCGTCATTTTAAAGATCAGATCAGAAAGGGAGACAAGAAATGCAAGGAATTTGCAGTTCTATAGAGGGTGAGAGTGCAGTTTAAGAAGTAATTGCAATGCTAATTTGTGTTTTGTATTTCCTCTTTGCTTGTAAGTAAAACACTGTGGATCTTGTCAGGCCTGATTTGGGGATAGTTTTTCATCTTGAGATTGTGGTCTGATTTATTTCTGCTCATGGGACTTACTCTTCAGGTTGCCAGCGGTGCTAAATCTGCTTCAAGGTGCAGGATTGTGTTGACAGATGTCTGCTCCCTTGCATTTGTACTTCCATGAGGTGAGGGCAAGAGCATCAAGAGCACAGTCTACAGAGACATCAGGATAGGCTGGTTGTGGGGCAAAGCCTGGCAGTGTGAGGAATATACCTCTCTCCAGCAGGGTTAGGTGAAGTTTAAAGCTGTTTTTCACAGAGTGTTCTTGTGCAACCAGCTATATCCCTAGGCTGCACTGTCCCTGTGGGGAAAAGGCAAGGGCACATTTCAGCCCCACAGCTGTCATGGAAAGGAGAGGGGGCCAGGGTGTTCCTGTGAAGGAAATGACTCTTAATTGTCTTTTCAGCAAGGGTGGCAACAGCATCTCGCAGGAGCGATATCCCCGTGCCACCGCTTGCTAGCACAGCAAATTCAGTACTTTAGTCTCTCATTCTGTAACGGGTAGATTTACTAGCTCACTCTACCTAATGCATGGTTTCCTTGACAGTTATCTGTTCTTTAACCAGAAAATGGATATTTCCTGCCATTGAGCATGCCATAATGTTTTTCTTCACAGCATTACTTTATTCATTGCTTTCCAATGGGAATAAATTCTTCTTCTCCTGGATTATAATCCCCTTTATGAATATTGTGTATCAAAACCCAGTGTTAACCATGTTGTTATTCTCTGATTTTAGAAAGGTTTTAAGCTCCCAGACTTTAAAAGACTGTGCTTTGTCTTTCTACCTGTTGAATGACTGTGGATGCCTTTCATTTAAGCCCAATGCAAAATCAATTAAAATGAGCAAGAGTTCTCCATCAACTTCAAAGATCATTTTGTGAAACCATCACTCCTGAAAATACATTTTAGGAGTCTTTAGATCCAGAAGCTAAATTTATGGTATTACTCCCGAATCTGTGTTGGACTGCCATTAGTATAAATTTAATTTTGTAATCTCCACAGCAAAGAACACTCTGGAGTATCATGTAGCCACTCCACATAGTTGGGATAGGAAGTTATTGTCTTGGAATTGTGGTAGACTAAAAGACAAAATTTAGCATTATGTGGGCAAATTACTGGATAAGAACTGTGATAGCACTACCCTATAGAGCAGTTGAGATTTCAGGGGAGGGGAGGAAGAGAGGTAGATTTTAGGATGCGTCCGCTGTTGGACCATATTCTACTTTCATAAAGGAGTCATTTTTTTTCCTTTCTTAGCTCCTAGCTCTTTGTCTTGGATTCCTTCTCCAGAACTAGATGCTTTTGTCCCTGCTGCTCTACCATGTGCCAGAGTTTGCTCCTGACTTTGAATTTTCTGTTGGTTCTGCTGAAGTTGTCTCTCCAAGACTGTAGCACTGAGATTTTACATGAGAACTGGTGAACAGAGTGAAGCAGAAACTGAAACAGAACAAGCTCATTTCCTGCTTCGCAGAACAAAATGTCCCAACTTCTCTGAGATCCCCCCCCCCGCCACCTCTGTTTCTAAAATGTGTTTCAGAAATTCCATTTGGGACCTGAGAAACCTTTCACCAAATGAGTTTTAGTTGCATGAGAAACTTTGGTGGTGGTTAATTTTTTTTTTGGCTGAATGTCAATATCCAGAAGGAAATTGGGGCCAAGGTATTTTGGGGATCACTTGCGATTTTTTCTGCCTGTCTCTTGCCAAAATTGAGGCACATTGTCAAAGAATTTCTGAAAATCAGCATCTTGAGATGCCCCAGGTGGGGTATCCAAAAACACCTGTTAATTTTGGAAACTTTAGCATGTAGCATTCAAATTCTTGCAGCAGTCAAGAAATGTCATTTTAAAATGGTTACTGTTCTTAATCTTGTAGCACCTTTTTAAACAAAATCCCTGCAACATGTTTCATCTCCATCTTTAAACGGTCCTCTTGTATGCATTGTAAGCTCTAAATATTAGACATTTTATAGAACACATTTTTAAAATTATGTACACTTGGAGCACATGCTGTTTAATTTATGCATGGGCTTGAAACAAGGTTAGCTCGTAATCTGCAGCTTTCACAGTGAGGCCATAGAAAAGTCCATTTTATACCGGAGTTTGTAATTAATAGAGTAGGTGGAAGGGTCATTTTAAAAACATAAGCCTTTGAGCAAATTTTAAAAAATGCAGGATGCTGATTAGGACTTCTTAGCAAGGAATGCTATTCTCTGGTGTGCGTTAAAAGCAGGCTACTTGGCAGGCATTTCATAAATCCCAGTGCAGTGCCTACCCTCTGTTCACCCTGATTTTACCTGGAACTTAGAGTTCTCAACAGAACTGAATGGGAAATGATTTTTCCAACCTTTTTGAGATGCCAAGGTATTTTGCACTGAGATGAAAACAAGACTTTTTGACACCTTTGTAAAATCTGAAAGAGAAGGAGATAGACACATGGTTACTTGGGATGCAAATATTCTGCGTCAAGTTATTTTCTGAAGCATCAAGAGAGGATTTGAATGTGCATTTCTTTCATCTCAAGCGATTGACCTGGTTTGTTTGGGGCATCTTTTTTCTCCCCTTCCCCTTCCCCTTCCCCTTCCCCTTCCCCTTCCCCTTCCCCTTCCCCTTCCCCTTCCCTTTCCTTTCTGTTTGTGACCAAAAATTTCCCTCTGGATCCAAGGTTCCCTTCTGGACTCTTGTCTGATACGTTTAATAGAAACTGTTAGGATTTTGTAAAATCTTTTTATTTCAATTATTTTTTTAATGGAAGATCTCTCATGAAAAAGTTTCTAACCAGCCCTGTGAAGTTTGTATGCTGACCAGTTTTGTTATATCATCTTAATAGTATTTGAAATACTTCAAGAGTATGTATGTATTCCCTTTCTTAAAAATAAACTGTATTTTAACAGAATATGAAAGAATAAATGTGTGCACCTATTGCAAAACCTTTTGGAAGACATAAGATATTTAATCTATTAAGAAAGACACAAAATTTTGAGATTAAAATATGCTTTAATTAACAATCTAATATTTTTTCCTGAGGACAAAAAAATTGAGTGAGGACTAAGTTCAGAGACAGGGCGTGTTAGTTCCCTAATAGTCATAACCCTGAATTTGGTGGGATTGCCTGTGGAGTTACGCACTGTCCAGTACCACCTGAGCTGCCAGAATCTAGATCTCAGCTACAGATCTGCAGTTACCCCACTGCAAAACATGAAAATGCTACAAAACACACTAATTTATTTGCTTTTTAAATTTTACTCCGAATTTATAAATCAAGAGCACGTACATTCCTGTGGGCACTTTGGAGAATGTTACCCAGTCACTAGGGCATAACTTGATGAACTTCTCAGTCCCGCTGGAGGTGTAAGACTTAAACCCAAGCTTAAAGTTAGCAGTAGGCTTAAGCAGCATCAGCTCTTAAGGTTTAATATGAAGCTTATTGAAATAATTTTTCTTCTGTTGCTATCGTGGGGCTTTGGGATGGGTGTTTTCTCAAACCCAGAATAGGGACAAAACATTTCCGTATGGCCCTGTAGCAGATAAATTGCAGCTACGTATCCAGTGCATTTCCGGTAAGGACAGTTTTACTCCAATTTTTCTTCCCTTAATCTAAGAAGCAGAAACATCCCTGCTACAGAGATGAGGCTCTTAAACTGCACAGCTGCTCCTGAAGACACACTTCCCTCCTTGCTAGTCCCTGGAGGGATCTTTAACTCTGCGGCATAATCAAGAGTACCTATCAACAAAGTACGGTTAATAATAATAAAACTTGCCTATCAGTCCTCAGTATGTCACATAGCAACAAATGGAACAGGTTTCATATTTTGCACTTTGAATCAAACCGAGCATTAAATGCATTATTTTCTACTTATTTAGGGCTCAGTAGTGCCACATTTGTGCTGTGTGCTGATGAGAAACATGCTCTGCAAGTGTATAAAAGTGTGAGGAGAGGTGGCAGAGTTTAACTTGGTTTTTTCTCTGTATAGCTGAATAAAATATGATAAACAAAACCAACAGGGAGCAGTGAGTAATATAGTTTACAGCACAATTGTCACTCAAGCAATCTTTCCTTGTGAAAATACTTCACTGGGAAATTCTAAGGATTCAGAATATGTTCACAAAACCCTGGCGCTCATCAGAAAACTTACAAATAATTGATAAATCTTAGATCCCCAAGAGATGCTGGGTATGCACCAGACGGGGCTTGGAGAGCCGGAATTCGTACTGCTGCTCTGCCCGTGGGCGCCTGAGGGAAAGTTAATCTGCCCAGTTTATCTGCCTGGTGCTTGCTCACTCCTTTATAAAGTGCTGTGAGTTTTTGTCAATAAAAAGAGGTAAAAGTATTGTATTTCAGATTTACTTGCAGAAACATCCTTGAGCCAGAGCCGTTCCCATTTTTCAAAGTAACCTTTCAGAAATCATGAGGAAGCCAGGCATTGATATGACAGCGCAAACATATGGATGCTCAGAAGTTGGCCCAACTTTGCTGAAGATATTTATTTATTCAATCTGTTTGAAGTGTCAAGATTATCATCCAATTTAAAATCCAGTTTGGGAAGTAATTTTGGGAAAGAGTGAGAATACTTTGCGTATCTTTATGTACCACTGAGCTGCCTGACAGGAAGTCCATTTTGAAATGTTCAGGAATAAGCTTCACTTTCCAGAAGTCATTTTCTTAAAAGCAGTTTATTATTTGTTTCTCGCAGATTCCCAGATACTTCTTTGAACTGTATGGCACATATTTCTAGATAAAACATTTATTTCTTTATTTTCAGGCCAATGCAGTTCCCTCATTTAAAAACGTAATCAAAACCTCTACTAGAGCAGATGCAGTCTTTAATATGTGGCTCATAGCTGAGTTATGATTGTCACATATTTTATCAGTACGCTACATTTTTTATTAACAGATTAACATATAAATCTATTCATAAATCACCTTCCAAAGCTGCACCTAAAACCTCTCACTTTCAGCCTAGAGGTTTAAAGCTATTCCATAATAAAGCTTATATTGGCTGAACAAACTTTCTGGCAAATTCAGCTTTTTATTCTTATGGTTTCAGGTTCCCAAATCAAATCTACTCCTTGAATACACCCTTCCTTAAAATGACTGATCAGGAGCTAGATTGCGGCTTTCAGGTGCAGGTCTGCCTTCCCGGGATTTATCTAAGAGAGAAATTTCTACCAGGAGTGGGAGATGGGAGGAGAAAACGAGGCGTGTCAGACTGGAGGTGACCATGTCTGGCGGCTGGGAACTGTACCCTTTAACAGGCTCCAGCATATGCTGTTGGGAACCTTGTGCTGATGTTACTCATCAGCTGAAATTCCGAGAGCAGAGAAAGCCAATCTCTTCTCACACTCTGTAGTGTTGAGTGATTTCTGAACACAACATCCCCTCTGTCTGAGAGAACCCAACTCAGGAGTCCATTTATACCCAGCAAAGCTTTTAAGCTGTAAATAAATGCCTGTTTTCCTTTGAGAATTGTCAGAGTTAAGAACATCCTGCATGCTCTACCGAGGGAGAATACATTTCAGTATGTGCATTCATAGATTTGCTAAACTGGCTCAGAGTGCACTGCCTAGTTGTGATCAAGGTAATTGCCCTCTAAAGTGAGTATAGGAAGTTCTCATATATATATATGTGTACACATACACAGGATGATCATATACATAGGGTTGTATAGCATGTATAGGAGGCTCAGGAGCTATACCTGTTTGGGTTCATACTTGGCATTAAGCAGGGCAGCCTTCTTGGAGCCAGTGAAGGCCATGGAGCTGATTTACATCTGGAGGGGAGCCACCCTGTTATGCTCACGCGGTGAAGTGAGGTTTGTGTGATGACTGTCAGCCGTGGATTGCCAGCCCGCTTTCCTGGGTAATTTGTTAGTTGTCATTCCCTCCTTCCCTGCCTCACCTCACCTAAAAGCCAAAATTACTTCAGGGGTTTTGGTCTTTGTCAGCAAACATTATGAGCAGGATTCAGAAACTGAGAATTTAATTAGCTGCTGAAATCACTTACTGATAACAGTAGCATATTGGGCTCTTTATTTGATAAAACCCTGTCAGGCATTTTATGTGTAGGGAATGAAGACTAATGTTCTTATTCCTTGCAACTTACAGTCAGGACCATTAAACATCCTTTAGAAAGGGAAGGGGAAAAAATGAAAATGAAAAAAAAATGATCCCTTGGACTTCTCATTTCTTGTCACCAATGTTGCTTCTGTATCTTTGCAAAATGTGTTTTGGTTTGCCTATTTACCCTTTTTTCTCTGTGGGCTGCTTCCCACTCCACTGGCTCCAGGAGGCTCTCGGGGATCTGCATGTACTTACGCCCTGGCTGTCCCCTGCCCTGACACACGCATTCACCTGCTGGTGCTGTCAACAAATCCAGCTCTGCAGATGTTCCTGAGAGGCAAATCAGCCTCTTGTTGTAGGCTACACCTTAGCTAAACTGACATTTATATAAACTGAGATTTATATAAAAATACACTGCTTTTTCATTATTATTACTTTAGGGATGTGGGGTATTTTTAGACATGGGAGAGGTTTATTCTCTAGCTGTGAATGCTGGCTTGCCACAAGGCACAGAAAGCGTTTACTCGTTGCTCCTGTCCCAATTAGGGCGCTGTGGTGCGATCATTAGTAAAGGCTCTAACGCAGGACAGGTTTAATGCAGCACCTTCGCCTAAGAGCAGTCGATGTGGCAACAGCGACCTATTGAGTTTCACACGCCGAGCGCAGGGTTCACGCCGTCGGCTCCCGCTTCATGCTCTCCTGGAGAGGAGGTGATACCTCCCGCAGTCTCGCCCCCGTTCAGCGAGCCCAGGTTTGTGGAGGTGGTGAGCTGCCCATCGGTGGAGCCTGGGGAGAAGTCCTGGCACCCTGCTGCAGCCAGCGCTGCGGTTTGCCGCTTCAGTGAAGTCCTCTTCCTACCCGGGACCCGTCCCTGGCGTGGGAGCTGAGCTGCACATGCTGGGAAGTCAGAAGTAAGAGAAATCCTCGGAAACATAAAGGACTGCATCTTACAAGACAAACAACGGAGTATGTGGGCCAATTACTGCAAAAAAGCAGCAGTTTCTTTAAGGCTGAGAATACAGAGAAATATCTCCATTTTATTCTCAAAGCAGAGCTTAAGAGAGATTTAAATGATTCACATCCCTTGCGCTGGCTCTTTGCACAGGATTAAGTTTGACCCTAATAGCATCCAGTCATTTATAATGAGAGCATTAAAAAAATCACCATTTATTGATTTGCACCTCTCTAAAAGGGCCCATGAATGACCTCATATGTTTCCTTTAAAACCAACTATTGAGCTCTTAGAAAAAAAGAAAAGAATTATTTTATAGTAAATACATTTTATGTCAGTGCGTGTGTTTTTCCCTAGATAAATAATCCTACTTTTCTCTGTTAGTAACAGTTTAGCTGATGTGTGTTTTACAGCTTCTTTTAAATGCAACAGTTCTGAATGACTAATACGAGGGGATTATTGGAGCCCGGAGCTGCGCAGCAGTCACTAATGTGGCCTGCACAGCTGTTACCAGAGACCCAGAGCTGGGGAGCAGAGACGGGAGCAGTTTGCTCATCGCTCCCACAGGACATGGATCCTGTCTCAGCACGGCAGACACAGCTTCCCTGAATCCCCTGAGAGCCTCAAAGAGCTTTGGCCTCCCATGTTTCACCTACCTTCCCCAGGCTGAGCTCAAGGAAAGCACAACCCACGCGCTAAGAGGACAGGCAAGTAAACAGGCACAAACTTGACTATGGCATCTCCAGCCACCTTGACTGGAGAAAGATGGCATGTTTTCAGGCTCAGAAGCCTTTCTTCAGGGCTGCAGGAGGAGTAACAAACCTCCAGCTAAACAACATCAGCCGACAGCTGTTGTGAGTTGCCTGCTAACGGGTGGGCAATGGGAGAGGAAGGTTGGGTTGTACCACTGGAGGAGGGTGAGGGATGTGGCTGTGGGGTATAAATGAGTTGCTGGATGCCACCACAGCTTGAACAGTCACTAGAAACAATGATCTTACAGGTATTCTACTGTAACTGAAATGGTTCTCTCATCTAAATGTTACCACACCATGGTTATAGCTATCTGATACATTTTTATCGGTAACATGACTGAGTAGAGGCTAAGCTATTCTGAGACTGGGGAGACCAAGTGTGGGGAGTCAGTGGGAAGAGGTATGGAGAAAAAAATCACATATATCTCTCCAGTCTTGACAAGGAGAGTCTGGATAGCATGGACTAGCTGCCTCACTTGTAGATAGCTGTGGGGAGGTAAGGTGGTTTCCAGCCATATCCAGCCTGTGCTTTCCTTTCTCCACACGTGAAGCTGAAATAATGATACTTGTCCTTTTGAAGTGCTTTGAAATATGCAGCTTCCTGTTTAAGACCTAAGTATTATACGTGATGATATGCACTTGTAAATACAGGGAATTTGCCTTAACCATGAGTCTGCAAAGTTGTTATATTCTGATTCATAGTACATGTAATATTAAGCAGTTGCCATCTTCACCTCTGCTTTCTAGGTAAGCAATTATGCAACTTCAGCATGGCCACATGTTTAAAATGGACCCATTTTTCACTATGTTTTTCTAAACTTCTTAAATGAAAACCTCTTAATGTAAAAATAGAATAGTTGGGGTCTGGTAGGGGAAAAATGCAATAAAAATGTATCCCTTCAGATAAAAATACTTAAAATATAAATAATTCTGTAAATTTGTTTTAAAAAGAGAACAGCTTGGAAAGAGTTTGGGGAGAGGGTTAATAAAAATATGTTTTCATCAGAAACACTTTTGTGTCAAGAAATGTGGATCAAATTCCATACATTATTTTAATTATTAATTAATCACTTGAGACAGGAGACAAAACATGGTTATTTTTGAAATAGAGTGTTTTAATTCCTTGTAAGTAAAGAAAAAGGAATAACAGGGCTGCAGCCATTTGAATAGGCTGCAAGGTTGCTCAAAGAGAAGTGATTTAAGCTTTATTAAGAATGACAAAAAAGTTCTTAAGTTAGCCTGGGAGTATTAAGAGACAAACGGCAGTTGCCTAAGAGGAAAGGATTTTGATGCATGGGGCAGAAAGAAATGATCAATGGTTCATAAATATAATAGTGGTAAACACAGTGACAGGAGAAAAAATGTATGTGGCTAATATAATTGTTACAAATTTAGTAGCTTTTGCTGTGAGATCAGTTACTGGGGATTTAAGCTCAAGGAAGAAAAAAGAAAGAAAATTTTTTTTTTTTCAATACAAGATAAATGTGAAAACCACCAAAAAAGAGTTAGACAGAAGAAGCACAAAGACGTATGCTGCATTAATCCTGTTGGAGAATAATTTTGTATTCCCTCATCTTAATTATGAGGCATATTCTCAAAACTTATTTGTGGAATCTTTGACCTTGGTAGAGGTCAAATGCAAACGGGCTGGAGGGGAGGTGAGGGAAGAGACAGGTGGCAGGGAGAATGTAAGGGTAGGACTCAAACTGAAGGAAATTGGAAAATAAATCCTGGGTTGGCAAGAGAATGCAGACGGGAAAACACAACAAGAGCTGGGAGGAGGGAATAAAAGACACTGCATCAGAGTCTTTGCAGGAGAAGGAGCAAATAAATTCCTTGTTGAGATGAAGCTTGGCAGAGCTCACTACGGCATCAGGTGCTGACGTCTGGTGTTGGAAAAGAGGAGGCAGAAGCAAGGCAAACCGTGACAGACTAAGCAGGGCGTCTGAAGGCATCTGTTTCCCAGCCTTAGGAGGAAGCTAGGTGGATTGATGCTACGCGCAGCGGTGGGGCTCTGGCCGCTTACAGCGGCAGCAGGCAGGGACTGTGTCCAGCTGGGCTGGGCGGCGAGGGGACAGTAGGGGTTGGAAACACTTGAACTTTTGGTGGTGGGAGGAGAGGGGCAGAGAGACATCTTCCCTAACGTTGCAGTCCAGTTTTGATTTAAACTCTTGTGCACTTCTATTTTGCATATGGAGTCTTAAACATAAGACTTGAGAAATACTTTTTGGATTCTTGATAAATCAACAGCATTGCTTTTTTCCCAAACTGACTCCTTGTGCTTCTCTGAGACAAGTATTTGATTTTACATTGATCAAGTGCTGAACTCAACCACTGCATGTATTGCTGGTGATGTGATGGTATTTGAAATGTGAAGCTTTTGATGTAAAGAAAAGGAGAGATTCAGGTCCTTTCTGGCTTGTCATTTCCCCACTGACCACTGAAAGTGTTGCTGCATCTGTAGATAGCTGTAGTCTGCTCAAAGCTTTCCAGTGTACTTAGGACTGGATGGATGTTGGCTTCACACTTAATTGGAAATGCTGGGGAGAGGAGTTGGGGGCAGCGCATGGGGAATTCAACACTGTTGGTTCTTCACTTTCTCTGTATTTAAGTGTTCCTTGCTGATGGTGCACAGATGGTCTTAGATTAAGGAAAAAACATGCCAGAACTGCAGGCTAGGCTCAGACTGGGGAGTTAAGCTTGACATGAAATAAGCAGAAGGTTGTAATTAGCTTATCAAGAGCGTTAGGCACCTGGCGGAGGAAAGCAGATATGTAATGCACAAGGTAGCTATAGAACAATAAAAAAAAATACCAAAATC
The DNA here is from genome assembly GCF_964195595.1 of Calonectris borealis. Classification (NCBI taxonomy): domain Eukaryota; kingdom Metazoa; phylum Chordata; class Aves; order Procellariiformes; family Procellariidae; genus Calonectris; species Calonectris borealis. The sequence continues at coordinate 13,151,385 of NC_134317.1, forward strand.
TGTTTTATGAAACATAGAAGACTTTTCATCGCTGACTTCCTCTTCCAGCCCAGCCTGGTAACATCTGTAAAGCCCTACTTATTCTTGGTTATTAGTGATTTATCAGAAGTGACATTTTCTAACAGTTTGTGATGCTAAGCACCAAACCCCATAGAAGCCAGAGAGTCTAAAGGTCAAAATCTAGGTGTGCTGCCAAAAACTTTCCTGGGAAGCTTGCGCCACACTTGCCTGTGCACCATGTGTACTCTCTGATTGCAAATATCAGTCATCTCACTGCTCCCTCTTGTTCTTTCTGCCTGTTTTTTGCAGCCACATGTTGTCTTTCATCTTAACCCTAAGATTCAGGCTCACTGGGGCAAGGATTGCCATTTAATTTTAAGCAGAAATGCCTAGCAGAGTGCAGCTGAGTATTTCATGTGCTTCTACAGTACATGTCAAAATCCTGGTGTCTAGGAACAGGAGTCTGGATCCTTTCTCTAGGTATATGAAACAAATGGAAGTTCAGACATACATCTGCTGTACTGAATAGGGAAAGTACAAAACCTCCTTTTTAGCTGAGGATTTATAATTTTTTGCCCATGTTCTTGAACCTCAAAAACTATTACTTGAAAATGGGGAAGAGCAGGAGGGAGAGTCTGGTTTCACTTAAGTTCCCATGGTACATGCAGGCTCAGGCGGGATCTCTGTTTTCAGCCTGCCTTGCAAAACTTTCCCAGTCTCTCTGGCTTGCCCAAAACTAGCCTTGGCTAATTAAAGTAATCTCAAAGCTTTCATTTGGTCTCAATAATGAATCTTTCACTTAATTAAAGATTTCCAGTGCCTTTTTTCCCTTTTGGTTGTACTACACCAAGCTTAAGTGCACGACCAGAAAAGAATGTTGATAGGATAAATTGAATCACATGCACATTTATTTGTTTAATTGCGCATTGCCCCCCTTTTTTCAAGCCAAGACAGGACTCAAACCATGTTCAACCTCTTATACGATTTTAATGAGAATATATTGCAGTGTTTGTCATCTGAAAGAGTATTAGCCCCCCCCCCAGTGCAATAGATGTGATTTCCCTAAAGAAAAACAGGAGGCACAGAACAGTGTAAACGTCATCTTGAGTTCTTCATTAGTCTCTTTAATACTGCAGGATGTGCTGATTTTGATTCCTGAATCTCAGCCTAATTGTTGAGACAATCAGATCCAAATTGGGCATTTCCTCAAACTTATTTTAGCTCGTTCTCAAAGCAAACAAATAAATGCTGAACAAGTATATTCAATGATGTAACCTGGAGAGGAATAAAGAATGCAAGACTTCCCCACTTTAGAAAGCTGATAATACACAGAGGTTTCAGATGTGCTCCAGTGATTACATTTTTGGTTTGAAGCGTATGTGGGAAGATTACTTTTCATAGCTGAACTCTTAACGTGGGTGCACAAAAATGCACTCAGTTGACTGTGCAGGATTTGTCCAGCCTGTCTCAGAAGCAGGGGGGAAGGGAACACAGAAAAATGTATAGTGGAGAACCCTTAACATCTCTACATAGCAGTGAGCTTCAAAGAGGCACAATGGCAAGGAAACCCAGAGCAGAAAAATGAAGGAGAATAAAATCGCCGTGCTTGATGCAGAAATACAAAGGAGACTATAGCCATGGTAAATTGATTTTGTACTGAATATGGGCTGGTCCATTGGAAGGGTTTTTGAACCTCCTACTCCAGAAATCATTGTGCAAAACAGTAAGAGGAGGCTGCTTAGAAGTCTTGTCACATCCATCAGTGGAGCCCACAAAGAGGAAGGAGGGATTTAGTTCTGAAAGGCGACTCTGCCAAAGAACATAAAGGGGTGGAGATGGACATCTTTTGACGGTAGAGGGGCCTCGAAAGAAGAATTGCCTCTGCTTTATCAAGGGCGACCATTGCTGTGACTCCGTTCGTTGGCTGGCTTCTTAGAAATAGCTTGTTGTACATTGTTTGTAGCAATTGAAGAAAAAAAAACCCACAGCAAAACCTGTTCTTTACAGAATAAACAGTGCTGGTGGTGTGAGAAATAGTGCTGTGTGTGCCTACCTGGCCAGTGTCAACCACACCTGCATGTGTATTGGCTGTACTTATATTCCCGACCTGCTTGACTGCAGTGGAATTTTTCTTTAATTGTTTTTGATTCATGTATTTTAACCTCTTTATTTAGTTATTTTATTGATTTATCATATAATCTTATGTCTCTGTAATCTCCAGTACATTTAGTAAATGTTTGTTGTCATAAGCTATAAACTGAATGTGAAATGGCAAGAAACCAAATTCCACTGTGGCTGTTAATTACCCAGTATGCTAAAAGTCTTGTCTCAGTTTCTGTATGCTTTTGATCTTCAGTAATAGGAAACAATGTAAGTCATCCTTCCTTAACATCCCCTGTGCTGCTCTCCAGTTCTGGATGTTGTCCTTCATTCTAAACTGGCTACAGGTGAGAGCTTTAAGGTCTTTTTTTACTAGCATGCCAAATGTCCAGTTAACTAAGACTATCAATCTGCATTTGGCCCTGCCCATGCTTTTGCACACTTAAAAACAATAGAAATATCCAATGGATTAAGTTGTTTTCAAAAAAAGATAAGTATTCCCATATAGTACTTGTAACTAAATCATTGCAGTGTTAAGCACTTTCACGCAAAATGAAGTAGATCATCAGCAAAATGAAATCATTGTCACAGACTGACATTTTTCTTTACATAGAATGATAAAAATACAAACACTAGATAGTGGAAACAGAAATCCAGTGCCATCTTTATCTCTCTTCTTCAAAGCTGTATCTTTCTTCCAAAGTAACATGTTGGCGTGTTCACCTAACATTGCTGCATAAATATGTAGCTGTCAGTCTAAGCTTGGCATATAGCCACAGCAGAGTGTGTACTCCTTCTTTCTTTACCCTTACGGACAGCACTGCAATCCAATCTGTTGCTAAAACCTGTAATCTGGGCATCATTCCTGGCTTCCACAAGCCCTTCTGTTCAGGTATAGCATCACATCCATAGCTCCTCGTGTTGCTGGATCACCGGTGCCTTTGCACCCTTCCACTGATTCCCCTTTCTTTGGGCGTATCCTTGTTGCGCTGCGTTAGTGCTTGTATTAATTTTATGGGTCTTCCACAGGCCTGCTTATCACTTCCTGTAAGAGGCTCACCCCACTTTGAATCAGCCCATGAAGCCAGTATCTCTCCCCCTTGGTTAATGTATTAATTGGTTAATTACCTGGACTTCAGTAAAGCCTTTGACACTGTCTCCCACGGCATTCTCCTAGAGAAGCTGGCGGCTCACGGCCTAGACAGGTGCACTCTTCGCTGGGTAAAAAACTGGCTGGACGGCCGGGCCCAGAGAGTTGTGGTGAACGGAGTTAAATCCAGTTGGCGGCCGGTCACGAGCGGTGTTCCCCAGGGCTCAGTGCTGGGGCCGGTCCTGTTCAATATCTTCATCAATGATCTGGACGAGGGGATCGAGTGCTCCCTCAGTAAGTTTGCAGATGACACCAAGTTGGGCGGGAGTGTTGATCTGCTGGAGGGCAGGAAGGCTCTGCAGAAGGACCTGGACAGGCTGGATCGATGGGCCGAGGCCAACTGTATGAGGTTCAACAAGGCCAAGTGCCGGGTCCTGCACTTCGGCCACAACAACCCCAGGCAACGCTACAGGCTTGGGGAAGAGTGGCTGGAAAGCTGCCCGGAGGAAAAGGACCTGGGGGTACTGGTTGACAGCCGGCTGAACATGAGCCGGCAGTGTGCCCAGGTGGCCAAGAAGGCCAACAGCATCCTGGCCTGTATCAGAAATAGTGTGGCCAGCAGGAGCAGGGAGGTGATCGTGCCCCTGTACTCGACACTGGTGAGGCTGCACCTCGAATACTGTGTTCAGTTTTGGGCCCCTCACTACAAGAAGGACATGGAGGTGCTGGAGCGTGTCCAGAGGAGGGCAACGAAGCTGGTGAAGGGCCTGGAGCACAAGCCTTATGAGGAGCGGCTGAGGGAACTGGGACTGCTTAGTCTGGAGAAGAGGAGGCTGAGAGGAGACCTCATTGTGCTCTACAACTACCTGAAGGGAGGTTGTAGCGAGGTGGGTGTTGGTCTCTTCTCCCAAGTAACAAGCAATAGGACGAGAGGAAATGGCCTCAAGTTGCGCCAAGGGAGGTTTAGGTTGGACATTAGGAGAAATTTCTTTACTGAAAGAGTGATCAGGCCTTGGAACAGGCTGCCCAGGGAAGTGGTTGAGTCACCATCCCTGGAAGTATTTAAAAGACATGTAGATGAGGCGCTTAGGGACATGGTTTAGAGGGCATGGTGGTGTTGGGTTGACGGTTGGACTCAATGATCTTAGAGGTCTTTTCCAACCTTAATGATTCTATGATTCTAATGTGCCTTCTCCTCTTGCTTTCTCCCATGTGTCCTCTTTGTGTCTGGGAAGAATCCCACCCTTGGTATGCTAAAACTCTTCTGGTTACCAAAACCTCAGGATGAATTATGTGGCTGGTGAGCTGAGACCTTTCCCTGTTGCGTGGTTATGCTCTACTGTCTCTGTGCTCTGCTGTCCGCCCCTACCTGATGCCTCATATGTTATTACGCTTTGCTTGTAATGTGTTTTGGCAAGGCTGTACCTACACAGGCTCGCACAGGGAGTCCTCGGCTATGATGGAGGCTCATAGGCACTATGAAAAATGCAAATTTGGATGACAAAGAAAGTTTCATTATGTAAAAAAGCTCAAATCCTCTTCTGTGTGGAATTCAGCATCGAGTTACAAATGTTTTGCACCAGGGTTACTGAAAGTATGCTTAAAGCACTGGCAAGTCAATCTGCTTGCTTCAAATATTAATTTTAATTTGACAGTACCTCCTCAAGGTTGAGCTGGCTGCTCCATTATAAGCTGTCCTTGTACACTAGAATTCCCAAAGAACTGAAAAGTGCGGGTTGTAGCCTGAATGCGACTATCTATATTCTTTGTTTATCTTAGAAAACACCATTTTAGTTTTAGTACTTGGTATCAAATGTTCTTTACTAAAGCTTTGGACAGTTGTCTTTAATAATAAAACCTTGTACTTGTACAGTGCTTTCCATTTGGGTACGCTGTAGAAACTATGATCTGTGAAGCCTCATACAACGCTCCTTCCAGATAAGGAAATGCATGGTCTGTAGTTGTAAATTCCTACCTGACACTGCAGAGAGAGAGAGGAGTGTCTGATTTACAGATCGTATGTTGTTTAACGGAATCTCCTGCAGGACAAATGGAAGTTGAAGTCACCAGAACTCAAATTTGGTTTTGTACATTAGACTGTGGCCTTGCCCCAAGTTGTCAGAAAGAAGAGGATGGGATGCGTGTCATCTCGCCCGTTGTTCTACTCTCTAAACCCGCTCCCTCTGCGCACCACCGATTCAGTGGATGCATTTTGTGATGCTAGCAAAAAAATACTATCTAAGAACTCATTTTGTGCTAGACAGGAAAGTTTTTAGTCCTCGAGAGAGCAAAGTTCAGTGCTCATCTCTGCCTCTGACATGCTCAGTGGCTTTTCCTAGTCAGTTGACCTCTCTATGCTTCTGGTTTTCCTTTCCTCCCATGTGCCTGTGTTGTCTGTTTAGCTTGTAAGTGCTCTCAGACAGAAATTGTCTCCCACAGCATGTTTGTATATTGCCTAGAAATGTGGGGTCACAGTCTCGGTTCATGCCTCTACGTGCTCCTATAATACAAGTAAATAACAAGGAATTCTGAAGCTGTGAAAGGGAGAAAATCAGTAGCATTGACCATCCAAGAAGAACTCAAAGCAGCTGAAAACTTTTCCTCAGAAAGGGGTTGGTAACATTTGCAATTGAAAACAGGGTGTCTCTGTAGGCACAGACACACGACAGAGGTACTTGCCGCTCGCGCAGAGCTGTGTTACCGGGATGTGCTCCCTGTGCGGGAGGAAGGCTGTGAAGGATTTAAACAAGCATTTTACCTTGCATCAGAGATAAGACAAGACCATGAACAGAGTGGGTTAACCTGACTCAGCTGATGTACAGTAGCTCATTGGGCTGGGATAACTTGATCAAAGAAAGTAGAATTCCCATACCTGGAGACTGAGGCCCTCTTCTGCTGGGTGTTACAGTGGTGCTCCGTCCGGGTGTCTCCGTCTGTCTGAAAACATAAGGTGGGAGGACAGACTACCCTAAATCAGTGAGGCTTAAGAATGAAACCAACAAGGAGAACATAGTCAGTCCTCCTGGAAACTCTCCTCCCTGTCTATTAGGTGCAGATGTACACCATTTCTGTAATTTTTGTACAATAGGTGAGCCAGGGCGGAGGAACTTCCCTCAGACTACTGCATTTCTCTTTGTAAGGATGTGATAAGAGTCCGTGAGACACAGAAACATGAATATCCAAAGATGGTGTTATTTGGAGCTGAGTTAAAGATCCATTCTTAAAATGAGAAAGTCCTTCTTTCTGATGAATGATTCCTTCCTTACTATGCCAGTGTGTAGCATCCACTTCTGCTCTGACACAAACAGAGTGAGCGATCATGTTCAGCAGCCAATAAATGCACGGGCAAAATCAGTCCCGGTATGGTTAAGTGGCTGATTATTGTTTATAGAGAGAAGGTTTGAATCAGAGATTAAGGTTATGGGAACTAGAACCCACTGATGGATTTTTTTTTGCATGTTTGCCAACCTCCATCTTTTAAGTGTTACATTTTGAGGTCTTCCCCAGCTGACTTACTGTCCAGCCACTCCAGAAGAGCCATGCAACTGGGCCAGTCTGTTGATAGGCATTATGGGTACTTAGTTTAAATGAAACATACAGCTTGAGTTTTACCACATCCTGAAGGATCTGAGATCACTTAAGAGAAATCAATTAATAATTTGATAAAACACAATGCAATTCCCTTCATCCAAGCCCCCTCCTCTCCCTGCAATGAATTGACTGAATCCTGAATCATTCCTCATACCTGTCACTGCACACAGTGTAATTTGTATACTGCGATATGTAGCAGAACTGTTTATTGAAGCTTGGTGTTATGTTCTTTCGGTATTCGTTATCTGTTTATCAGACATGTTTATTACAGTTTTAATAAATTACAGTGTTGGAACTTCAGAAATGGCCTCTACGGTATTAAGCTACTGTGCTTTATTATTAAGAAGTTAGATTTCAATAAGTTAGTATTTACAGAGCATTGTAAATGTGCCTTGTCCTCAAGAGACAAAAGCCAATGCTTCCAAAAGGGAATTTAACTTTCCACTTTTAGACTGACGCAGCAAGTCTTCATGGAGAAGTCCTGGAGGATTAAATAGGGAAGAAATAGCTACAGTGTTGTAGAAATGTTTTTGCAATACACATCACAGAAACGGAAGTTAAATAAGAACCTTTCCATGGATTTTCTGGATCCAGCCTATAGAACTGTCTTTCAGAGATTTTTTTCTTTTAAGTGCTGTAACACTCAGGACTTACTAGTTTCTTGTAAATGCTGTAGAATTTGCCCAGGGAAGGGTAGATTTACACTGGTGCTGTCTTGTGTGGGACTGCAAAGTATATAGAAACACAGAAATAAACTCATGAAATGGATTTGTCATTATCAGCAAGAATCTATGGGTGATATTTTAGAGGTCTGAAATCTGTTCGTCAGTACAGATGAAAAGGTTGAGGCTGACATCTTGTAGGGGAATGAACTGGCCTCTGAGCAGCCCCTGCATAAAGGGCTTGGTCTGCACCCCAATTTAGCAGAGTCCTTGAGCATGTGGTTAAGCCAAACTGGTCCGGTAGGGTATGTAAATATGTGCTTTATTTCCATTAAAGTTGGCAGAATTAAATGCACTGCAGAACCATGGTGCCTTCATATTCCTCTCTCCCCAGAGTTGGAGAAAAGTTTCCATACCTTGCTGTGAAATGAGCTGATCCAAAAAAAAAAATTGTAAATGTAAAAAAGAAATGCAGTATAAGGAATCTAGGAAGCTGCCTTCAAAGCAAGTCTCTTTTTTTCCAGAGGTACATTTCTCTGAACGTACTGATGCCTTGTACAGTTATGGGAAAGGAAGATGTAAATAAATACACAGGGAAAGAAATGACTCTGCCAGCTCAGGTCTCTAGTGAACAGTAACTGTCATATCACAACACCTCCTGCCCTCCTTCCTCATGCATAACTCAGCAAAGGGTGATGTGTGACTGGCAGACTCTGCTTGGGGTGCCCTGCACGGCACAAGCGGAGAACCAAAATCACCCCTTACTCCATGGGCAGATTGAGAAGTCTCCTGTGAGCACTGTGGAGAGTTGATGGAAATGGAAGCTCCTGCCATTAGCAATCCCTGCAGACCTGAGCCTGGGAGACTAGGTGCTGCTTCTGCTTCTGCTGACATTAGCAGAAACCTGAGGAACTCAATATCTTTTAGGAAATGCTGGGCATCTCACAGAATCAGTCCCTGGATTTTTTTGCAGTAAGTCTGTACTTACTTTTTTTTCGTCTCCTTCCAAACATACACAATGTACATTTTTGTATTACACTTTTTTCCCCTAATAGGAGAGAACAACATGATTCTGGGTCTGTCTGCAGGCATGCAAGGCTGCCAGTAGCTTTCATGGAGTACTTATGTAATGGAAAATGAGGTTGGTAGCAGATGGATAGGTTTGTAATAAAAGACTTCAGAAATTAAGAACGGCTTTAATTTGCCCGATAAATATGCATGTAACCTACTCTCTTCCAGTCTTCACTTTCAGTTTTAAAGCAATGTTCTGGTTTTGCACAAAAAGCTGCAACCTCTGTTGTGCAAGTACAGTGCAGGGATTAGTGTATGCTTAATCTGTTAAATTCATATGTGGTGTTTGAAGTAATTATAAATTGCTGGCCTGAATGTAAAAGCTGGTCCATAGAAGTTGAAGAGATTTTCACATTGGCATTTGAGGATGCACATAACTATTGATAACAGGACTTGCTAGTGACAGGCAGGTACTTTGGATGCCAACACTGGGATGTGCAGGTAATTAAATAAATGTATCTAGAAAGGTTCTCTCAGCAGTGCGTGCTGAATAACTGATTTGACAGCACATGACGAGGTGTTGATCTGCAGTCTGAACTGGGAGCAAACCGTGATGCTCATAATTTATTAGAAGAGACATTAACTCTTTCTTTCTGTGTCTGAGTGTGACATTTGAATATTCAGATATGCACCGAGCTTAGCCATTGTGGCCCATTTCTGTTAATTTCCAATTGGGCAGTGTTGTACCAGACACGTGGTTGTACACATGACTGCTTCTCCTGTGATTGTTCTCCTTCATGTGACTTCCTAAAGATGCAGAAATAACACACAAACACTTTTTTTTTTAAATTGAGAAAATTTGCTTGCATAGAACTCAAGAACAGAAATAGAGATGTGAAGAACGAGGTGTCCAGGCTGAAGGAAGGCACATTTAATTGCGTTTTCAGTTCAGGGACAAAGTTGCTAGTACTGTCGTGCCTGTCTGCACAGGTGGCTGGGCAGTCCTGCCCGTGGTTTGCATGGCTCTTGTCTTACACAGCAGCTGCAGCCCTGAGCTGGTTGTTTCATTTGCATGGCATATGAATCTAGGGTTCCCCCATTCTGCACAGGGGCCATGTGGTTGTAGAGGGGTCCTCAAAGTGGCTGGGAACACCTAGAAACTGCATTTCTTCTGGAAATGCAGGAGGGAAGAGGTGCTGGAGAGCTTGTAAGGAGGTAGCATGAGGAGCTGGAGTGCTCTTGGTAAGGATGTAAGGGGAGGTATTGCTGACGTCCTGACAGCCTAAAAAAGTGTTTGCTTCGTGGCTTAAGCACATGGCAAGTAGGGAAGCAGCTAGAAGAAAGTACATACTGTCCTGTGTTTGTATGTAATCTTGTTCCCAGGTTTGTCACATCTTCATCCAGGCTCTGTTTTCCATGACCCATGCCATGCAAGTTGTTTTATGGCCACATAGGTTCGGAGGTGTCTGCTCTACCGCTTTGGACTGATGTGTAGTAGGAGGTACAAAAATAATCCCAGATGTGTTTTCTGGAGCTTAAATGTCTCAGACAACTGAGAAAATGAATCATAAATTCAGGATGATGACCCAAGTGAGTGACCATAAACTTCTGGTGGATACAGTTTGTACCTCATCCAAACATGCAGAGGCAGCTTTAAGCAGTAAAAAGAAGTAGTATTAATTTGGTTTATTGAGGGAGATGAGGAAAGGGAGGGGAGGCACCTAAGTCAGTGTGCAAGAAGCTGGCTATTGAGAAGCATTATGATAGGTAAGGAGGCAAAAGTAAAAGTACAAAGCATCCCTTACAGTGCTGTAGTATTAGGCAAGTGTCAAATAGGCGTCTGCCTCACTGAGAAAAGTACGGGTACACACAGATGTACTCCAGAAGAGAGAGATCTTTCTGAAGGTTTCTCTGTCAAATGTCCAGGATGTAGTTTGATACTGGGGCAAAATGAATCTAAGGCAGAGGAAGAAAATTTCATCTGGGAAGGAGGGGCTTGGGTTGGACATACCAATGAGATGCAGGAACTAGAGCACCAGCGTTACAAAGTGGGGTTTGCACAAAGAAGCCCAAAGGTGGGACATTTTGATCTGAAAAGACAGCTGATCAGTCAAGTAAAGGAACCAAACAGTGCTGGAAAGCTCATTGAAAGCCCCAAGCTCAGAATTCTGAGCCTGCCCAGGACATCTTGCCAGTTGCAACCCAAAGGCCATGACCACAGATGTGTGCGGGCTCCTGGGAGCCCAGCAGAAGGCCTTGTCTAGGCTGTAGGTCAGCTGACTGGTGCATATTCATACCTCACAGTACAATTATTTAAACACACATTAGCTCCTTGGCTTTGCAATTATATTTTTATTATTGACAAGATGTTCTGCTTTGTAGGGTCATGAATATTTTCTTTGAGTCACTAGAGGTCATTGGTGTTACTCAGCCCTCAAACTAGCTCCTCCCTGTCCCACCAAAGACATGTGTGGGACTTGTAAAACATGCTCTGGATTGCCATATTGCTTAATTATCCTCTTAGCTCTAATGAAGTGCACCCTGACTAATGGTGCAGTCACAAACAACATGTTCCTGTAATTTGGGCCATCACCAAGAACTTCTGTTATCACTAGACTCATCAAGGTAGTGCTTCAGAAAGCTGAAGGGCAGCGTTGCCTAATAAAAGTAAACACTTAGGCGCCCAGAACATAGCTGGAGGGGACCAGTGCTCTGACATGAGCTATGTTTACAACATGCCTCAAAGCTCAGTGGTGCAGGTGTCTGGCAGGAAGAGCTAAGTGTCCCCTAGGAGGCCAAATTCTTCTCTTGCGTTCCTGCAATCACAGAAGACCCAGAGTATTTGCAGAGAAGCAGCACTGATTGCTGAAGTAACCAACGATTTTTGTTTTCATTTTGTCCTGTCAAGCACTGTCAAGGTAAACCGGGCTGTATAATGGAGAGTGCTCTGTCTCTGTTTTTGAAATGGGAAGAAGAGCCACCCAATAACCTGTGTCTTTTCTGGATTTTTTTTTTTTAATTAAGGTTGTCAAAAATTGATCCAAGGTGCAAGGATATTGTGACTAGATGAATACGGGCCAGATTTGGGACTGGGGATCAAAATGCCGCTGCGCAGTTGTTTTGCAAATGTCAAGGGCTCCTGGGAGCCACCAGTCAAAATTCTTTGCTCTCCTGTGATGGCTTACGAACGTAAGGTCTCTCATCCAGTGACATATCCCCTCTCAGGATATGGCTAAATGATCCTTTCCAGCAAGGACTTATCCCAGCTCTCACAAAAACACTTCTGAGGCACAAACTTTTGGCCTTCAGCCTGGATTGGACTGCAGTACATGGGAGGTATTTCCCAAGCGACTCCCAGGGGAAGATCTGTGCTCTTCCCTTCTCCCACCAGATCTTTGCCTGTGCACATGAAGTCTTACTTCAAGCCAAATTGAACTGAATGCTTAGCTAATGGAGAAGATACCATTTTTCTGGAGCGAGGTAGAAATATCCCTTCCCCCAGTGTTGTGCATTTCCTGGGTGGTGGCATTTCTTGCGGTTCTGAGCGAGTGTCTTCATGGACCTGAGCTGGGGGTGGGAAAATTGATCCCCTCTTCTTACTGGTCTCCCATCTTTCTCCTGTGAAAAACAGGATTTATCATGTGTTGAGAGGACAATTTCTATGGAAGCCCAGAGTTAAAAAAAATACATTGGCTGCAGTGAGAGGGTTCAAGAAGAGTTCAGATCCGGACCAAACTTTGAAGCCATTTCCTGTGTTGGTAATGGACTGGGAAAAAAAAGAAATCCTGGCTCTTTTAGGGGAGCTTTGGATCTGTATCTGAACTTCACGAGCCTGGCCTTTCCCTATGTAACAGAGCTATTTTTCTTGTATTCAGAATGATGTATTATGTATACTATGGATGTTTATATGTATTTTCACCTCCAGCTAACAATACCTGCTTGAATTTGTTAGGACTATTTTAAAAAAGTGCTGAAGGGAGGAAAATTGCAGGGGGCACTGAATGGTTGGGTATGTTGCTGAATATTTTAAATCTAAAAGTTCTCTCTAATGCAGCTTTGCTGGTCTTGACTTCTCTTGCAAAGGAAGGAGCCTCTTCGCTCTGAAGGAGTCAGTCAGAGCCGACTGGGGATCCCACGTGCTCTCGGTGCAGGTCTTGCAGCCCCCAGTCAATAGTGCCCTCAGCGCTAATGCGTTTTACTCCACCTCAGGATCTGACCCCACTTGTCTGGAATCACAAATCACCATCCAGCCTTTCCTCCCCGCTTCCCGCCTCTCTGGGTTTCGCCTGTCAGCTCCCAGTTGTTTTATCCAGCTCACTTTGCTGCAGGTTTACTTAGAAGGTGATAATCTTGTGGGTAAATTTAAGGAGACCAGCAGATTTGTGCAGAACTGCTGGACATTGCTGTAGGGAAGGTTTTCATTTTGGTGATGAAAGCTGGCGGTTTCATACAGCACTGTCCTCTTTGAAAAAGGGTGATGGCTCGGCATACGGGGCTTGTGTCTTGGACCTTCCAGTTGAATGATGATCAGAAGCTGTATTTACATGTAAATTAAACTCTGTCCTCTGTTAACATTCCAGTTGCTTCTGCCTCTGGACTTCTCATCTATTTATCATTTGTGTGCACTGTGAGCACAGTGGGAGCGAGATACATGTTTACTGTCACTGTGATGCTTTTAAATTGGGCTGTGTAAATTGGCTGGAGATACTTGCTCTTGCTTTGGGAGTCTCCAGACATGGTGGTTGGTGGCATTGTCATGTGACTTGTGCATTTTGGTTTCTCAGGCAACAGCATGGGGTTCAGATGAAGACACCAGGAGGTCCTGTCAAAGTAAAGGGAAAACAGAGGTAAGTTTTGCTTTGCTGCAGTGATGCTATGGGTAAATTTGTTTGCATCATGTGAAATCCACACAGGGAGCATCTGACCCAGCTTGAGCTTGTAAATTTGCCGCAGTTTAGATCCACCACCACGTGTATAAGCACCACTGAGCAAGCCATTTCAAAGGCCCCCTGTCCAAGTTATTAGACTTGCTCTGCATGAAATTTAAAGGTGATTTCACTGCTGGAGAGGACACAATTTGTGACACATCAAGGAGCAGAGTGGTGGCAAGCCAGGGGTAACATCTTGCAGTGGGGTGTGAAGCTGGGCAGGCTGGCTTAGTCTCAGTACTCAGCAGTGTGCCGCTGGCATTTGGCCACGTGGGCTTCGATGCTTGTTTGCAGTTAGAGTTTATCTTTATATAATTCGCTTGAACATGAGAATTGAATCTGCTAGCACACTGCAGTCTGTTCAGGTGGAATATCGCAGAGCTCCTTCGGAGGCAGGTGCAGTCTGCTAAAATGCAGTTTAAGCAAGAATTGCTTGAACCAAGGCATGCTGTCCCAGAAATCCGGAGTTCACAGATATTTCTAATTCAAACACAGGTCCTTTCTGCCCCTCTTCTGAGAAGCTGAAACAAAGCCATCTGTCTAAAAGCAGGAAATATTTTAATTTTTCAAATGTGGTGTTGGTACTGTTCAAAAATCTTCAGGCCTCAACTGAGAGGGTGTCCTGTTGTCCTTAATATTACACCGCAAAGAGTTCTCAGTCTAAACCAAAGGAGCTGGACAAAGGGTAAGAGAGGATAAGCATGATCTTTGCTTAGACATGGACAGTCAAACAGAGAGTGATTGTGTGGCTGGGCCAAAATGCTGGAATTCTGCCAGGTTCCTGTTCGGTGCTTTAAACACAGGATTATATGGTCTTCCATTGACCACGTTCATTTTATATAATAAACTTTATGTGATTTCTGTATTAACTTGTATATACACAAAAAAGCTAGCTTGAATTTTGCTGGATAGGCAACAATTTGCTTCATGTAGCTGTAAAGAACAGGAGTATGGGTATCCTAGAACATGTGTTAGAGTTTCATGTAGGATCTATCTTATGGAGGAAAACACCATGGAGGCAAAATGGGCTGTGTAAGGTGAACACCAAACAAGAAGAACCCCACAGAAGTTAGACAAAGTTAAAAACCTCTAAAACCTGCAAAATCCAAGACATGAGGAATTTTTGAATTGGTAGTCTTTGTACTTTAAAATGCGTAAAGAAAGGATTTTGCTCTTTTCTTCCATTATAAAGTTTGTGAGATTTAAATTGTATCCCATTGTTCATGAAGAATTTGAATTTATAACCCAGAATTATTTTGTCAAGCCATGGATAAAACCATGCATTTGACTGAACAAATTCTAGAATAATTTCAATTTATCTTTTTTATTCTTATGCCAAAAGAAAGCGATGATCTGAGTGTCCTCACTGCTGCTGCCTCCTCACACTGCAAAGAGTTAGCCAAAAATTTCATGAGGATAATGCTCTAAACAGCTGAATTTATGCTGATTGTGATCCAGAGCTTGAAATTGGTTGGTGGGCGCAGTGACCATGGGTGTGAAGTTCTGAGGAACAATACTTGAGCAGACTGTTAGACACTTCTTGACATACAATTAATGGCAAACAGAGGTGTTGACTACGAGTCTGACAAGAAGACATGAAACTACAAAGGCAGAAGGATTCTGCAGTAGCTAAGTAAACTCAGATCTCCCAAGTCTGTATCTACTCTAACCTGTGTGTCCATGGCCGAGTCCCTCTTGGGGGGAGTTTACGCATTCATTGTTTGTTACACTGCAGAGAAATGACTTAGCGCTACCTCCAAAAATACCGAGTTTAGCCTAGCCAGTTGGTGAAGTGCTCTACTCCAGACAAGAAGTCCAGCTCTGACCCAGCATCTCTGCCTTTGGCTGGGTAAATACAGCAAGTGAGGGCAGCGCTAATGTGAACATTTCTGATTCTGCTGTGCAATGGTGGTACAAGATCCAGAGGTCTGCCTGCCTCAGCTCTGCTTTGTCAAAACTTGACTAATGGCAGTTTTCTACCGAGCACAGGTGATTTGATGATAAATATATGGTGATGGAGGACCTTTGGCTCTTGTATTAATTCACAGTGTAGTTTGTGTAAGTTATATGACTGGTCCATTTTCCTTGCTGATTTAATAATGTATGTATTTTAGGGTAGAATTTCAAAGCCACCTAGTGTATTAAAATGCCTTTTCCCCCTTCATTCTTATGCTTGTTGAGTATCTAAACCAGATTCTTCCTGCTGCTTAGAAAATATCTTCTAAAATTCTTAGAGCTTTACCATAAGGAAAATAAAAAGTGCAAGAATAAAAGTGACAAAAGGCACATCACAGAATTATAATTATTATGGCATGATGATTACGCCACATTTGAGTACCTATTGACCAGAGAAAAGAGAGATGAGAAATATGGGTCCCAGATTTGAGGTTAGAAGGTGCCATTAGGTCATTTCTTCTGACACCCTGTGTAGCTCTGGCCACAAATTTCACCTGCTTTTTCCCAAATTGTGCTCAGTAACTTGTGTTTGTGTGCTGCACCTTTTTGAGGAAGGCAAAAAGTTTTGAACTGAAGGCCTGAAGCAAATGGGCTGACTGTGTGCTTTGTCGGCTTATTCTAATGGCAGATCACCTTCCCTGTTAACAACATGTACTTTATTTCCTCTTTGGATCTGGCTTCAGTTTTGAGTGGCTGGGTCTCATTTTGCCCTTTTCTGCTAGATTAAAGAGCCTTTTAGTTACCAATATTTATTTTTTACAAAGGCACTTATATGCTCTTGTCAACCAGTACTTAGGCTTTTTGATGAAGTAAAAAGCTGAGTTCTCCAAGCCTCTTTCTCTAAGACATTTTTCTACTGCCCTTGAATATTTTTTTGTGTCTGTTTTCTGCACACTCCGATTTTTCACCTGTATTCCCTTGTCAATCTCTCTAATGCCTGAGTGTGATTAAAACAGTCTTCCACCTCTTATTCACCTTCCTCTGTTCATACACCTGGCAGTTTCATAAGCTCTTCTGTTGTAGGAGATCACGCAGAATTGCCTAGTCACTGTGACCACTAAAGGCTTTTTACAGCTGCTAGTCTTGGGATGTAATCTCCTAGTCTATACATAGAGCCCTTTTGCTCGTTGCTCTTTAATGCATAATATCTTACAAAAATTTTTTTTTTTTGGGTCCAGCTCACTAGCCTAGCATATATCACTTTATATATAGTGAGGCTTTGGCCTCACTGGTAATCACTTTTTTCGTAATACTTGGGTTATCCACAAGTGTTCGTTACAAAAAATGTTGATACCACCCCATCTGGGACCCTGCTAGAGTAGCAAGTTTGTGAATGATTTCACTCTGAGGACTTTTTTCAGTCCACTAATTTATCAGATTTTAATCCATTAATGTATATGTTCTTGAACCTGTTTTTAAAATTAACTCTCCGCAATATGTCATGTGGTATTAAAACAAACACCTCAGAAAAGTCTCTTTCATTTATGTCATATTTATCAACCAAAACTTGTGGTTTCCTGAAAGAATTGTGTATGCTTTATTTGCCATGTCTCTGGAGATCCATGCGGGCTTCCACTAGTAATCATTCTTATTTTTGCAGCAGTTATAAAATGTATCCTGATCAGCACCTTAAAACTGTCCCTTGGAAAACATCCACATTACTGAGAGACAATGCAGAGAACAAAGTCAGTGTTATGCTGCTTTTCTTTCTATCTTCCAATGGATATCACCCAGAAGTTGTGGTTAAAATGAGTGATGGATAGAGCAGAAGGGGAAGAGGTGTATTTAATTTCATTAGGAGTTGCTCAGCTTCTAGTTTGGAATTGGTTTGTCTCCACATCCACCACATCTAAGGAATTTTGCCTGGCATGGGAAGTTGTAGCTTTCTAAGCAAGAGCACTTTGGTCTTTCTCTTGTCTAAGCACAGAATTATTTATTAACTTTCCAAAAGCAGCACACTGTCATTTCAAAAAGTGAAAGGGAACCGTTTGTGAAAATGGCAGTGATCCAGCTCTTACATGCTGTCCTAAGAGCTTTGTGTAGCCAGGAAAAAGATGATGCACTAATAACACTTCCGGAGCAAGAAAGAACCAAGAGAAACATCTGATAGGCATCAAAACTACCCGTTGTCCCACCGTATTGCCAAAATAGTTTCTTCCTTTTCTTGTATGATGTCCTGATACTGGGGGGTCTTACAATTCACACAAGGTTACAGGGAAATCCTAGCCCAAGGCTAAAGCCCACCTAAATGGGTTTAGAGCTAATGGAGGAACCTGCTGTTTCAGGCCTTCAAGTGGCTCTGTGCCACACAGAGGATGTGCCCTCAGGTTATCTAGTGGAGCTGGGAATCTCCACGCCACTTACGAATAATAGGCATCCAGGTAGGACAGGCACCATATAAATCTCCAGGCAAACAGAAGTAACTGGGAGGCGGTCAGATATTTTTTCCTGCTTTGTAACTGTTCCTAGAGATCTGAACCTATATTCCTAGTACTTCTGCTAAGCTATCAATGTAGAATCCGCCCCCAAATTTGATTTGAAGTCCATTAAAGAAAACTAGCCTGGAAAAATCATTAGCAATTCTCTTTGCTATCTATTGCGCTCAAAGGAGAAAGACAGCTTGGTCAGGATATTGGCTTAAACTGATTAATAGAATTGTTTGTCCAAAGAAATAAATATAGATATCTGAAAGTGTGTTAATAACAGTGCTCAAAAACATGTTAGGTCTTGATTTTTTTTTAACAAATTGGGATGAACTGCAACAGATAAATGTTTGCTGCACTCTGAAATGTCATTGAAGAGGTAACATGGAGTTCTGCTGGCTGATCTCTGAACTGCAGATTGTGCTCCAGGAGTTTGTGTTTCTTTACTGAGGACAACAGACCATCTGAAACAGCTATTTTTCTCATACAGCATGTAACTGTGTTTTTAATCTATGATTAAAATATATCAGTATGTGATGAAATAGTGTTAGTCTAAAAAAAAGAATTAAAAAGTAGATCTCTGAAAACAGGACTCGAGTGGTTTATACAAAGTAAAAGGGCAATTAAAGTAGTGCCTAAATATGGTTATGCTTTCAAAGAAAAATACATCTGTACAATGAGATGTAGGGCTTATAACATTTCAGAACTCCAGTGTTCAGAGGTGACAGATGAAACGACTCAGGAAACACCTACAGCTGGCTTATTTGCAGCATCCTGAAAATGTCTTTTTGAATTTTACCTCAAACTGGAGCCGGTTCAACCCCTCCATTTGCTGATCTGTCCACATGAATGAAGGGAGTAACAGGGCACCACTCTTGGTTCTCGGGTTTGAAATGTGCTTTCAAAGCAGCCTGACATCTGTATGAGCTAGAAAGTGGCCTGGTCCAGTCTACAGTTGTGGACATTACAGCACTCACAGATAGACTCTAGTCTAAATGTTGCAAAAACTGCAATAAATGGGGATAGGCTTAAACTGCGGGGGGGTGAGTGGCAAGGAGGGAGCTTCAGTGAAGTTCGTTCTCTTAGTGACTGTGAGACCCTGTGCCCTGTAGGGTTGAGCATTAGAAGTCATGTACTCTTCCTTTCCAGGAAAACAAGGGTCGTTAGGCTGGAGAAAAGTGGTATCTGCTCAATTTATGGCCTTATCTCAAAAAAGGAACCAGTACCAGGAAGGAGCAAGAACCCCAAAGTGGGTAACATGCAATTCGTAGGAAAATCAGAGATATGCTTAATGCTCTGGCGATGAGCCACAGGTTTTTATCAGCTCTGCCATATATTTAATAATAATCCCAACTAATATAACTGGGTTATTCTCATTAACCATATAAATACCCAGTCTTCCCCCTTTATTTAAATCCTTAATCTTTTGATCCCAATAATATCTTCTGGTGATGAGATTTGCAGACTGATCATACACAGATTTAACTGTCTGCTCCATAATGTGAGAGCAGGATCCAAATATTGTCTCGTCTGGACAGACTTGGGTTCAAGCTTGCCAGATTTTCTGGCTATATTAAAGCCCGTCTGAATTTTGCCTCCTGCACGCCTAGAGTTTTCCAGCCATATGGAGGAAACTGCTTTAAATAGCTCCTTTCTTCTGTAGGGGTTTGTGAGATCATCTTACTAACCAGTTGCCTCAGCTACGACTTGTTTCAGAGAGCAGCGTGTTGAATGACTTTCGGAGCAAATCCAGGCTGGTTTAAAGAACACAGAGAGGAGGCTGTTCCTTGCTAGTTATTTTCAGAATAGGGTAGAAAGAGGATCTAACGTAAATCTCACCAACAGTGTCTTGAGAAAAATCCTACAAACTGGAGCATTTAAGTGGTTGTTGGAGGTCGTCATAGACTGACATGACTGATAGTGGGTACAGCAATAAGAAATGCCAGATGACAACAGTGTTTCTCTTCGGGCCCGGCAAACTAGAGAGGTGAGGTCTGGTAGTTAGATCTTTGTTGCTGTCCTTCAGGATCTCCTTTGACTCGGCGTGTCACCATGGCAAATCCTGTAGCAAATCCTGTGTGTTTTGATTCACCCAGCTGAGAGAACAGGGCAGATAATGCACATCAGTTTCAGAACAGTACTTAAAGCTGTGTAAATTGCTTTGAGACCAGTGGATAAAATGTACAGATTACCATCGCTCTTCCTCCAGGAGCATGGAGCGCTGTTACCGCCATCAGTAAGGCAGGTCCAGGGAAAATGCCTACTCAGCTAATTCATAGGAATAACTACGGTTGGATATGGCCCGCACCTAGAGGCATCGTTATCTAAAGTGGAAAACATCCACTAGTCACTCAAATTTCTGCCTCTTAGAGCCAATGAAGTAATTAGTGGGCTTGGTGCATCCAGTTCCCTGAAAAGTATCAGCTGTGGAATGTTTCCAATCTAACACCTCATCCATACTGACTGTACTCTCTTGCTCTTTGCTAGAGCGGTTGGGAATGGGCTGGAAGTCACAGATTAAATATTCTGGTGCAGGTTCAGACAGCAGCAGATGTATTTGCTCAGTATGGTTTCTCCTCTGTTTCAATAAATAAATTCTGCTTTGGACTGAATGGGTACAAATAAAAGCATGCTTAATTGGGCTAAAATAACACAATATTTTACCAGCTTCCAGCATCCTTACCAACCCAGGCTACTGTGCCTTGGAGTAAAGCGTGCAACAGATGCATCACTGCCAGTAGGCTCCAGAAGACCATCCAGCACGTGACCTTGCAGAGAAATTCTTTCCTGTGTGCTATATTCTCAGCTGGGAAGATTTTTACAGAAATAGAAATTTCTTAATCTGTAATATAGCCCTCTGCAAAGAAGGGAATTCTGCAAATTATGATGTTAGATTTCTGCAGGACAGAGTTTTAATTAGGAATATATTGAAGTACCTAGGCAGGAAAGGGTCCAGCAACATATATGGTATTAGCTGGTTTAGGTGAGAAGCTATGCCTAGACTCTGCACAAAGCAGAGAAAGGTGGAAGTGGAGGGAGAGCAGATGGGTACTCTCTTATTGTGTGAAATTTGGGTACAGAGCTGAACTCTGAGTTAGATGCCAAATCAGTCATATTCTGAAAACAAAACCCTGTTGGGAGAGGAGCCCATACCTTTTTTTTTACAGCATCCCCTCAAGAATTTCTAGTACTTTGCAGTTAAATATATAGTGGTCCTAATATTATGTGGGAATGAAAAACTGTGCTCTACAGAAAGAGGAATTACTTAACCCACTCATGAAATGCAGACATCTCTAGGGCAGGGAATAGCTAACAGGGCTCACAGCACCATGTAACAATGATGGGAGAGGGCAGAAAGGCTGGCAAACCCTGCATTTTATTAAAGGAAGTGATGAGACCTCTATTTTCAACACACAGCAGGTGGGATGGTGCTTCTCAAGGTCCTGTTTGATAGACTGATGCACAGTCACTGTGACTGATCTGTTTCTGAAATAAGAAGTGCTGAATCGACCCAGTTATGAATTCTTTTTTGGGTGCCAGGCATTACGTATCTGATCCCCAATACCCCTGCTGAGACTCAAGACTGGCAGCACCTGCTCCGTGGCACTCTGTAGCCTCTGCCCGGGCTGGGCGAGTGCTCCTGGGCTGGCTCTGGAGTGCAGTCCCTCTGATCTTCTCCATTGAAAAGCAAGCCCACATGTCATGCCCATGCAGTCGCTTGCCTGTGGTTAATGCTGGTGGGCTTTCACTAAATGCCATCCTTCAATGAGTTGATTTCCATCCAGCAAATGAAAGCGATAGATAGCACGTAATCCAGCTAAGCAAGCCTCTTCCTTTCCAGATGATAGGGAGTGTTTTTACACTGCTGAATCTTGCAAATGAAGTCTTCAGGGAAATGATCAACAGCGTGGAGCGCTGTGAGACAGGGAAGCTCGCAGAGTGATTGCTGCTTACAGAAGGAGAAGCGGTGTCTGCAGCTGTGGGCTCAGCTTAGTGGCAAATTATGATCTATTGGAGGGAGGAAAGCAAAGCAGCCAGGGTAACCCAGCCGAGGTTGTTATTTTTTAATAACTTTCCTTTTCTGTTTACAGCAGAATATAATAGACTTTCTTCGCTTGGAGCCCTGTGGGTGTCAGTCATTAGCCGTTGCTCATATCCTTTCTTCTGAGGTGGCCCCAGAGCCTAGGGCAGGCAGGCTGGTGCCATGCTCGCACGACGTCTCTCATCGGGGCTGTTCGGGTGAACCTTGGGGCAGGTGGTTCTCGAGCCTCTTGCACTGCCTGTGGGTCCTGCACGCTAATCTCGCACCTCCCATTCCCTGTGTGTCACGTTAGAAAGTCCCTGACTTATGTGGCCTCTTCCTCCGCCATGGCTGAACTCCCCTAAGGTGCTCAGGTAGCCTGATGTGCAGTCCACAGGTCTCTGGGTACGAGGCTGTGGGGGAAAAGAGAGACTGTGGCTCTCTCCAACAACATGAAGGAGATTTTTTGAAGAAGGGGGGGAAAAAAAAAAAAAAAAGCTAAGTGCAGCCACCCTTACCCCAGCATGGGATGACTGGAGCCCCACACCTTTGGAGACTGGCATGCGGAGGCAGTTGCCATTTGTTGTACCAGCAAATGGTCATGCTGTTGAGAAGCGGAGATTTGCTATTTCTCACTGGCCTGGCCTGAAAGAGAAACTCCTTCTACCATGGAAAATCCTGAGCACACAATCCTTGTGGGAGGCAGGAAGTAACAATCTGTACAAGCACGAGATTCTCCTGACCAGCCTGGCCTATTAAAGAGAAGTTCCTGCTATTTTCCTGCTGGCATTGCTCTGAATTATAGTGCAGACGGACCCACTGTCCTTCACTGGAGTTTGTATCTGGGTAACATTTTCTAAGCTGCAGCATTACTGGGTAAAATAGGTCAGAAGTATCATCATGAAAAGAAGGAGTATTCCTCCTCCAATCTAAGCAGAGCACAGAAAGAGGCACTTGTGTAGCTAATACAGAGGCAACCTGATGGATAACATCCTATCCAGGGATTGTGCAGGGCTATTATTAGAGAAATAACCAGCAAATTGGGCTTGCACACTTAGACCGCTAGCTCCTTACAGCTGTGCACTGCTTGATGCAACAAAACTCGGTCTGAGTTAGAGCTAAGGAAGGTGTATTCCAGCTGCAATACAGGTAATTTTTTTAATGTAATAAATAACCCCACAGTGTCCTTTTCAAAAATCCTTTTTTTCTGTCTTGTGTCCCTACAGGAAGAGTGCCAAAACTATGTTCGCGTGCTGATTGTTTATGGCAAGAAGGTTTTTACCTGTGGTACCAATGCCTTTTCGCCAGTGTGTTCCAGTCGACAGGTCTGGTTTGCCTCTTTTGCAGTGATGGAGAGGGCTGGATACGTGCTCTGGGGAAGGCCAGTCATTTGGCAGGGCATCATGGCTACAGAGAATATGTTCCAAATGTAGCTGATCTGAAGTAGTTTTGGGTTTGTTCTTTGGGCCCCTTTGGGCTGCTTTGGGGCAGTGGGTGTACCTGCAGCTGGGAAGCAGAAAACTTGTGTTGGGTGAGCTGGATCTGGACAAAGTGCTGCTCATGTAAACCTTGGGTATGCCGCTGAAAATGGAGAATATAGACAGGCTTAGCTGTGAGCACCTCCTGAGCTGAATACTTAAATGTTTCCTTAAAATAAATGGTGAAACTCCCTTTGGACTGAAGGGAGGAAGGAGCAGGTACAGAACAATGTTTATTTTTATATTTTTTAATGCCAGTATACATTAAGGAGGTGTCTGTGGAAGATTAGAAACCTGTGCTAGCAGCAGGAACACCTGATTACACCAAGTGGGTGGGGGCCTACAAGCTTTATTGGCAGGGGAATTACCCTTTTTACAAAGCAATAGGATCAGTGAGGCTCAGACACAACTTCTTACTTTGGCAAACAATGGATGTAAAGATCAATTTACAGTCATTGCTGGCATTACTTTCTTATAGCTGCCTGTTTTTTTAAAATCAGGGTTTTGCTTATAGGTAGTCATGGGCAAACTGAATTCTCTATACCAGTAAGAAAGCCAGATGCTCTTTAAATTCTCTCCTCTTTCCTTTTAAATACAGGTAGGAAATCTTAGCAAAATCATTGACAGAATTAATGGAGTGGCTCGGTGTCCGTACGACCCCCGGCATAACTCGACAGCTGTGATTACATCACGAGGAGAACTCTATGCTGCGACTGTAATTGATTTCTCTGGACGGGATCCTGCTATTTACCGCAGCCTTGGAAATGTTCCCCCACTTAGGACAGCACAATACAACTCCAAATGGCTCAATGGTAAAGTTATGTGGGTCATATCTGAGCAAGAGGTGTATTAAAGCCAACTTGGCAGCCTTGTAAATCTTCTCCTCTGTTTTCATATTGGGATCCAGAGTTATGATGGGGAAGGGCTTCCGGTGCAATAATCGATGCAGCTTAGAAGATGTTTAAAAATAGCCTGGAAGTATTTCACAGAAGTGATTTAGAATATGGAAAGTGGGTTTTACAGGCTATTTAACATATATATATGGGTCTCTGTCCTGTGAGATAATAGAATACATCCTTTTAACAAGAAAACCACTGAAAGATTTGAAGATCAAAACAAACTTAAAGCATCATATTGTTGACCCAGTTCTGCACAGTGCTAAGCATGCTCTACTTCCACTGACTCAGCTGAAGATGGTTGGTTTCAGTGCAAGATCAGTCCAAAAATGAGAAATTTCACATCGAGTTATGTTCCATGTAAACCCATGCTGTTGTGGATTTATAGTTATTAAAAGCAGCTGTTACCCTAGTGTGATAATACCCTGCATCAAGCAAGCTATAGAATTTCAACCAGTAATTCCAGCACTGAGTCCACACCTTCTGACTGGGGCAAAGCACATCTTGTCTGAGCAGACTGTAGTGATGGAGACCCCAATATTCCCCCTCTCTCCTTTGACCCAGATAAGTTGACAAGATATTCAGCATCTTTCCATTGGATTTCAGGACCTTTCAATCAAAGATATGAGCAGTGGGACTGTGTTCTCTCTGGAGCTTAATGAGACTGAACTAGGCTTCTGCAGGCATACTGAAGTCAGTATGGAGATCCATATGGAGAGTTGTAGGAGAAGGATGTCGTCAGGCATGACTGTGAATTAGGACCAAGAAGCAGCATAACCTATATAAACATATTAGAAATATGTGCCTCTTGTCTGCACATGAATGAAGAATTCAGAAGGAAGTCACATTGGAACAGGGGAGTTCAAGAAAAGACAAACAGAAACTGAGTTTCTAGTCTGTGATTGGAAAAACTAACATGACTCTTGGATTTATAACCTTGCGCAGCGTTGGTGACATTGAAGTAATTTCATCCTGTTATGGCCACTCTTCAACAAGAAACAGAAAACTTGAAGATGATTCAGAGAAGAGCCATGGAGTGATTTGAAGCTTGGAAAGCCTGCCTCACAGTGAGAGACTTAAGGAGCTCAATTTATTTATCTTTCTGAAAAGGAGATAAAAGGTGTTTTGTTCATGATATGGAAGTACTTACATCAAGAGAAGATTTCTGGCAGGATAAAGTTCTTTAATCTAGCAGACAAGTCATGACAAGAGCCTGTGATTGGAAGCTGAAACCAGATAATGTCAAATGGAAAAAGAAGTACAGGTTGCAGCTGGGGCAGTCTTCAATCATTTGAACAAGTCACTGAGGAAAGTGATGGATATAAAGCCATGTGACATTGTCCAGTAAGATCAGATCTCCTTCAAAAGATGTGGTCTAATTCACCTGTTAGTTACAGGATCCGATGGTGGAATTACAGGGTGAAGTTCTCTGGTTCGTATTAGACAGAAGGTCAGACTGGTGATCACAACGATCCCTTTAAGGTTCACTGTTCGTTTGAAGGAGAAAGTTTGACTTTGCAATGCCCTCCGCTCTGTACCATCATCTGCCTCCCAAACCTGCCTTGCAGCAGCATCAGCCTGCCTTCCTCTCCCTCCGCCATGACTCTGTTCTCCTCTCAGTCCTGGGCTAAAGCATTAAAGGAATTCTGTACTTTCTTATTTTCTTCCTCCTTTGAGCATTACTCATAAATGAACATTGTAAAAGCAACCTATAAACCAACAGGGTTTTTTTTGTTTAGCCAAATATTATTCATTGGCCAATCTTTTCCCTTTACCAAAGAAACTGCTGGGATAAAAGACCGTACACTTTAAAGCTTTGTTAAATACCCAGTTAAAATATTCACTACAAAACCAATTCCAGGTTCTTTTCAATTCTTGTGAAAATAATAACAATAATTCTAGGAGAAAAAGAATTAAGGAGAACTTGCTTCAATACTGTCAGTCTGTGGCATGGTTTTGTTTTATGGACATAAGATAATTTTTTGTGCCTAGAAACTGGAATGGCTTCGTGATAAAAGCCAGATGTGATCGCGCTGGCAGAGTCGGTTGAATGTTTCAGTGCAGCAGTCTGGGGAATCGGGCGGATGCACACAGCATATTTAACACATCATAAGGTGCACTTCAGAAGTGAATAGGTGAAGGAACCCGATGGGAAGGCTTTATGTTGTAAAATGAGTATAGGTACAGAGAATAGTCATGCATATGCAAAGAGTTGAATTCTGCTTTCACTGAAATCAGTAGCAGCTTTGCCAATAAAGTGGGGAAACAATGGGGTCTTTTGAAGATCTGAAAAATGGAACTAGAGCTGTATCCCCATATATCATGATTTCCATCTATTGTTTTTATGTCCTCTGCTGACTCCAAACTCCTTGTGGTCCCAGCTTTGACAGCCTGTGTAAAGGGAGCTGGTGGCGCAATGCATTGAGCAAGTCAGTGAGCACGGATTGATTTCTGACCTGTATAAATCTCTTCAAATGTTTGTTTTTCAGAGCCTAACTTTATTGCTGCCTATGACATCGGTTTGTTCACCTATTTCTTCTTCCGTGAGAATGCGGTAGAACATGACTGTGGGAAAACAGTGTATTCTCGTGTGGCAAGGGTTTGCAAAAATGATATTGGAGGGAGATTTTTGCTGGAGGACACATGGACAACTTTCATGAAGGCCAGGCTGAACTGCTCCCGTGCTGGAGAAATCCCTTTCTATTATAATGAATTGCAAAGCACCTTCTACCTTCCTGAGCAAGATCTGATCTATGGTGTCTTCACTACTAATGTGTAAGTTGCACTGGTTTTACTACACTTCTTCTATCCCCAGCAGTCTGAGACTGACAATGTCCTGATTTCTTAGACAGTCTGAGGATTCATTTTTGAAAGATGGTTTGGTTAACGTGAAGGAATAGATAGGTCTGTTTTATCTATCATGGCAACATAGCCTTTAGGACAATGTTTTCAATCCATGGTTCATAGATTCCTGGAGTCCATAAAAGGTGATTGTG
Organism: Calonectris borealis; assembly: GCF_964195595.1. Taxonomy (NCBI): domain Eukaryota; kingdom Metazoa; phylum Chordata; class Aves; order Procellariiformes; family Procellariidae; genus Calonectris; species Calonectris borealis. Next base: position 13,178,537 of record NC_134317.1, read on the forward strand.
CAGTTCTAGGATAACTTAATTTCATATAACCTGGGCTGTGACAGACTTCTGACTTTTTGTAGTGGCAATGCTACTTGTGTAGTTCAGAGAGCTGGTCTAAAAATGACCCAACAGAAAAATATAATTAATTTTCAGCCAGGTTAACTGCCTGGACAATCTGACACAATTGTGTGAACATTGGGGCTAGCCCATGAGATGGACAGGTACATATGCTTGGGAGAGAAGGACTGGAAGGAGGAGAATGAGGCAGATGGGATCACAACAGCCTAGACTCAAATCAACATAAATTGCTGTTGAACAACACTTTATAGAAGCAAGGTCATGCGGGCTACACAGCATTTGACATTTCCAAGGGGGACTGTACCTCCGCTACAGACTGTTTCAGGTCCACAAATCAAAAGCAGCGTTGGAACTCCAAGGGGAAGGCATGATTTCTGAAACTTCATAATCACCTCTTCTTGGCTTGATATTGAAAAAACTTGTAATTGGAATGATTTCATGTAGCTGTGAAAGCAGAAAAGAGAAGAAGAGTTAATTAAAAAATATATTAAAAAACTCATAATGTATATTTTTAAGTCAGGAAAACTCAAATAACTTTTTCTCTGAAGCCCAAGGCTAGGATGATAAGTTTCAAGCTATAACCAGTCTGCGTGGTATTGAGTTTCAATAATACATGTTCTCCAGGGGGGTGTTATCCTGATGTGTAGACTAGAGGATGAAAATCTGAGGTAGTTACTCCACATGATAAATACTCAAAGTGCCTTTCTCATGCTGGGTAGTCAACTTCTTTGGAGTTTTTGTGTGCAATGGAGTGTTGTTCAATATGAATAAGCGTCTGGTCCCAAGAAGCCCACCGCAAACCAAAGAAGTGAAGCCCCACTGAAGTACAGGCCTTCCTATTTTAATGTGTCACCTGCTGGTGTGACAGGGCTTGAACTTCATCCCTCGAAGTCACAAAGCATCAGCCTCAACTTCTTGAGCTAAAGCACTGTTGGGAGTTTCACTATGAGAGTTAACAGAGCCTGAATGCTGTTCCCACTCTGTAAATGCCACAAAGTAGGTAAGTGTTTGGCCATCCTCATCCATCTCCCATGTTTTGTTTCTGCACTGCTGTTGCCAACATCAGCCAAAAGTGAGCCGGTGGAGAAGCAACTGGAAAAAATAAACATGATTGAGCACTGCACATTGACTGTAGACTTTGGGGAAAATCTGTCCTGGAATTGAAAGGAGCGTGAGTTGTTCTCTAAAAACATTTAAAGGATGTTAACCAAACTTCCTGAACACTAAAAGGAAACCTGGCTACTGCTTTGGGCATTTGAGATGAGTCTTTTTTTTTTTTTTTTTTTTTTGCAATCAGAGAGGACTTCTATGCCCAAGAGGACTTCTATGCCCAGATAGATGATGTTTTATCTATCCATTTGTCCATTCATCCAGCCAAGAACAGAAGTGGGAATGGGAAAATTATTAATAACTGTATTATATTTATCAAATTGGTATAGTTTTTGGAATATAAGGGGAGAGAGATAGGCTACCTCTGGTTGGAAGAGTTCTCGTCTGCTGTTTCTGTCTCCCAGATTTAACGTGAGACATGATGAGTGTTACCCATCTCCCTCTGGGTTACACTTAAGTCACTCTTCATACATTATGCGTGTACGTTCTCTCTTGTATCTTCGGAGGACAATATAATATGTAACATTTGTGTAATTGAAGAAACGAGTTATTGATAATAGCTGAAGTTAGATCAAGTAGCATTTTGGGTCTACAGCATGATGTTCTTTTGAGAGTTCAAAGAGAAAATGTTCCAATTTGTCATCCGACTAGAGAAATAATGGTAATTATTCTTTTAACTTCCACTGGGACTTATATCATGCTGCATGAGCTCTGCATACCAAAGAGGGCTGATGTATGCTCCAGTCTGAGTTTCTTTATAATAGAATACCGATGCACCACAAAACTAAGATTTTTTTTGTTTAAAGATATTTTTGTTTTGGAAGGATCATGTTTAATGCATTTAGGGTCATCTTAGAACAAAAGGGTATTAGTGGTTGTGGTAACACCCACATATAGTTTCATTGCTTCATGTTGTGTTATACCCAGCTGAATCAGTGGGAAAGTGAGTTTTTTGGGGAAGCTACTGATGAAATATTTAAGAAGTTTTTATTAAAATTTTTCTGGGAGGTAATGGAGACAGTATTAAAACCTCCTTGAACTTAACCCATTCTCTAAACCACCTAACTAATCACAGGAAGTAAGAGGTGGGAATAAGGGAGGTTGCACCTCACACCAGGACAACACAGGGGCAACTGCACAAGTTGATGTCACTGCCTTGAGACTGGGATGAAATTTTTCATAGGGAAGGATGGGAAATATGCCAGGCCACAGATGGAAAGGAAAACGGGCCACAGATTCATGGAAAACCTCTTTCCTTTCTCCTCTCTAGCAAAGGGAAAGGGCTAAACTGTGGAGTCCTTAGCAGGGCCCTAAAAATATCCTTTCTTTTTTCTAAAAAAAAAGTTTTTGTTAGACTAGCAGGATGTTATTCTTTCTTTTCCTTTTTCATTTTCTTTCTCATTCTCTTTTTTTTCTCCATGTGTGCCTCAAGGCATTTACTTGTCATCCATCATTAGCTTTGTCTTAAGAGCTGCCGTCTGTGAGCATACACTGCATCAGCGGTGTTCAGACAAAAGTGGAGAAAGGTTCGCCCGGCGTTGCTTTGACATGTTCAAAGTGAGCTACTCCATCACTCCGGGGATGGAAGGGGCAGGGGCAGGAACGGAGAATAGGAAGGCAAAGCAGTTCTTCCTGGTATTATATTGCTCGGAAAAAATATGCTGTGAAAGAATCAGTTCTTCTGCTTTCCAGCCTGGAATTGTGGAGCAAGGCTTTTTTTTGTGCGAGAGAGTCTAATTATTGGTTTAGTTTAAAAAAAGTGTTCTTTTCAGAGAATTCAAATTGCTTTAATTAGCAGAAAGATACATACAGAAGGGCTTGGGTTATTTAAAAGGCACTGTGACGAGTCAGTCTCTTGTGCTAGCCCTATTTTTAGTTTTATTCTGATATCTTTTTCTCTAAACTTTTTTTCTTTTCCTTTAAAAAAAAAAGCAGAGGGGAAGGAGGGGAGCTGGGAGCAGGTTTGAATTTCAGGTTAGCACTTAGCAAATGTCCCTCTTTGGGCTGACTTCCCTGAGGTGCCCTCACCATCTGGGAGGTGCCCTCCAACCCTCTTGAGGCAAAAGGAGCTGAGCCTGCTCAGGACCTTGCAGAAATGGGTTCTGCGTGACTGAAATGGGACACCAAAGGACGACTGATCTGTGTGCAAGTCTGACTGGGCAGCAGAGCATCCCTAAAACAAATTCCCTTCCAAAGAGACCTTCCTACAGTGGCATTTCCCTAGCCATGCCTCCCCTGGCTGGTGCGTGCGTGGTGAACAGCCTGCCCGAGACAGATGCTGTTCCCAGCTGGGAACACAAAGAATTGAACTGTGATCATTGAAAACAGAGGCTTTCACGTATTAGCAAGACCTTTTTGCATGCTGAACTGCTGTAACAACTAGCCTGGTTTACACTGTCACCCTTGCCCTTCCCCTGCATGCGTGTGTGTGCATGTGTGTATTTTATTCATACATATATATATACACAAGATATTAGGGAATATATTTTATAGCTGAAGATTTGAGGAGCCTGAAACAGAATTTCACCTTGAGAAACACTAAGACATTAAAAATTAGGTTGTTTGTGATCAATAAAGATAGATGGGTTCTTAAAAAAATAAAAATAAAACCAGACACAAATAATCCATGCAAATTAAACTGTATTCACCTTTCTTGTCAGAACTGCTTCCGTGGCCCTTAAATCACAGCCATTTTAAAACCAAGCTTAAAATTCATTCTCAAAATTGTCATGCAATTCATCTGCATTTTACAATTTATTTATTTATTTATTTTTACTCCCCGTGAGATTGGTATCACTGTACATCTACCCAGCAATTTACATGTATTTTATTTCAGTGGAGTTTGATGTCTGTTATGATGAAAATGTCAATGTTCTAATGATTAAATTGATTTTTTTCTCCCCTTTTCCAGAAACAGCATAGCTGCCTCAGCAGTGTGTGCCTTCAATCTGAGTGCCATTACTCAAGCATTTAATGGCCCTTTCCGTTACCAAGAAAACCCAAGGTCAGCCTGGCTGCCAACGTTAAACCCCATCCCTAATTTCCAGGTACTGCGACTGCTTTTCAGTTTACTCCAGTCCCTTTTACATTCTGTCACTCCAATGGGTTGATTTGTGTGGGGCTCATTTTTCCAGGTAGACCCATGGTGCAGATAAATTGTATATCTCCACATTTATGAGTCTTTTGATCTGTGGAACTCCTTGCCACATGTTTTTTAGACATCAGGGTTCGTGGCAAAAATTGAATGGTTTTACTGATAATAAGAATGTTCAGATTTTTTATAATAATGAATAATTTAAATCTCTCTTACGGTCATCACTGACACATGAACTCCAACAATGTGATCCTCACAAGGGGACATAGAGACATGTCCCCACCGAAACTGGGAAGGACTGAAAGCTGAAGCTGGACAAAGTCAAACTAGAATGGAGACAACCTATATTTTTAAACAAGAAAGGTAATTAACCACTGTGACTGTGTAAGGATGTGATGAATTTTACATCACTTGATAGGGCCCCTAAGGCTACCAGTGTTTCAGTGCAAGATGGATGTCTTTCTGAGACACGGTAGCTCAGCCAGAAATTATGGACACATTGCAGCAGTAACTGGTGGAAGAGGACACACGAGGATGGTCGCAGTGGTTCCTTCTCATCTTAAAAAATCTTTTTTTTAATGAATAAGCAGTTTTGCAGGATTATGAGTTAAGGCCAATTTGAAAATTATAGAACAACTTCAGCCGCTTTATGCCCAAATTCAGTCAGTGCAGTGCAGAGTATGTGTGTGACAGCCCAGCACACCTGAGTCTTCTGAAACATGAGCCCATTTTACAGCTCAGTCCCTTCCCACCTGGGGAATCCTAGGGAGGATGGGCTTGTCTTCCTGTCCTCACTTCCCCATGGTGAATCCTTTCAGCCCAATTGTGTGAAACTGGCTCTCCTTTATTATGGCAAAGGTGCTGAGGCTGCCTGCAAATGCCATCTGCCTTCAAGCTGGTGATGTCAAGGACTTTCCAAAAAGGACTCGGCATTTGCCTGAAATCACAGCAAGAGCTGATGGGAGGCAGGCCCACGCTGCAGGCAGAGATGTGCTTGGGTTCCTGCTGAGGAACCCAAATGAGGGCTTCTGTCTGTACGAGGTGGGACAGGATTGGGCTCTTGATCACCCCCTCAGCTTGGTGCACTCAAAACCAAGAAACAAAGCTTCGCTGAGGGCCCAGCCGTGCCAAGCATGGCCAGGGTTTTTGGGTTTTGGTTTTGTTTTTTTTTTTTTTTATTTTAAAGGGAATATTAAGGTTAACTGAGAATCAAGGACTTTCTGTCCCTTGCTGGGCTAACCCAGGAGGAATAAAAAAGGACTTTGGAAAACATTTCCATGTAGTGAAAAGTATCAGATAAAATGTGGAGTGCAAAGATTGCAGCAGCAAGATGAAAGAAAAGAATCAGAGGAAAATAAGGAAAGGAAAAGGAGGTATGTGGTGGACAAAAGGAAGATTGCAAGAAGAGATTAAGATGTTTTTCAAGTACAGGAGGAACAAGAGGTCAGTGAAGGGCCTTTAGGAGATGACAAGGGTAATTTAGCGACAGAAGAGGCAGATACTGCAAAAAAAATTAAATTAATTTTTTTGCCTCAGTGTTCACAAAGGAAGATGAGGGAAGGATGCCAGACTTTTTTTTTCTTGCAGAGAGGAAGGAGAAATACTGAAGGATATAGAGGATCAGGGCAGTGCAGATAATCAGGAAATTAGAACACAGGAAAATAAAACCAAACTAGAGGGATGATGTGTAGCACACAGGCTGCTAATAGACCAAAAGGATTATCTGTGACTTGATGAGAACAGAAAACAAAACCAACAATGACATTCCTGCCACTGGGACTTTTCCTTCCGTGATGCTCTAGAAAGGAAAGTGAGTGGGGAGAAAAGCATCCAAAGCAAGACAGTAGTGTAAACCAGGAGTATAGAAGACAGCAGAAGAGAGAGATCTAAAAACTATTTAGAACTTGGGATGAGGCAGTCACGAAATGAAAAAGACCACTGCAATAGAAAAAACATTAAAACCCACCTGAGGAACATCAAAAAACCACTGATGTTTCCTTAGTCTGGCTACTCAGGAAGATGCTAAAGTTGATAAAAAAGTGGCCATGTTCATAGGTCATGGGAATTAGTATCACCCTCATTCACAGTATACTAACTTCTCTTCCAAGGAGAGCCCAAACACCTGGACCCAAAATGAAGGAAAAGAAATTTGTGGGTTTTTTCTAAGTGTGAGCATCACTTAGTGATGTGATCTATCTGGACTTATGTAAGGCCTTTGACACTGTCCCCCAAAACATCCTTCTCTCTAAATTGGAGAGATATGGATTTGATGGGTAGACTGTCCGGTGTATGAGGAATTGGTTGGATGGTCACATCCAAAGGGTAGTGGACAATGGCTCCATGTCCAGATGGAGATTAGTGACAAGTGGTGGCCCTTAGGGGTCCATACTGGGACCAGTACTGTTTAATATCTTCATCAATGACATAGTGGGATTGAGCGCACCATCAGCAAGTTTGCAGACGACACCAAGCTGAATGGTGCGGTTGACACGCCTGAGGGACGGGATGCCATCCAGAGGGAGCTGGACAAGCTCGAGAAGTGGGCCCATGTGAATCTCATGAGGTTCAACAAGGCCAAGTCCAGGGTCCTGCACCTGGGTCGGGGCAACCCCAGGTATCAATACAGGCTGGGGGATGAAGGGATTGAGAGCAGCCCTGCCGAGAAGGACTTGGGGGTACTGGTAGGTGAAAAGCTGGACATGAGCTGACAACGTGCGCTTGCAGCCCAGGAGGCCAACCGTACCCCGGGCTGCATCACAAGCAGCGTGGCCAGCAGGTCGAGGGAGGTGATTCTGCCCCTCTACTCCACTCTGGTGAGACCCCACCTGCAGTACTGCGTCCAGCTCTGTAGCCCTCAGCCCAGGAAAAACACGGACCTGTTGGAGCAGGTCCAGAGGAGGACCACAAAAATGATCAGGGGGATGGAACGCCTCTCCTGTGAGGAAGGGCTGAGAGAGTTGGGGTTGTTCAGCCTGGAGAAGAGAAGGCTCCGGGAAGACCTTATTGTGGCCTTTCAGTACTTAGAGGGGGCTCATATGAAAGATGGGGACAGACTTTTTAGCAGGGCCTGTTGCGATAGAACAAGGGGTAATGGTTTTAAACTAAAAGAGGGTAGATTTAGACTAGCTATAAGGAAGAAATTTTTTACAATGAGGGTGGTGAAACACTGGAACAGGTTTCCCAGAGAGGTGGTAGATGCCCCATCCCCGGAAATGTTCAACTGACGGGGCTCTGAGCAACCTGATGTAGTTGAAGATGTCACGGCTCATTGCAGGGGGTGGTTGGACTAGATGACCTTTAAAGGTCCCTTCCAACCCAAACTATTCTATGATTCTATGATTAGTGAGAAGCAAAGTTATCCGTGGACTGAATATGGGAGTTGGCAGGAATTCTACTTGCACCACGGACTCCCGCGGCCTCGGATAGGATAAATAATCAGTCACCCAGCTGACTTTTGGAGTAACAAGCCTTCTGCCCACCACACATGGCATTGTGAGGAAGAGGCAAAATCCAGCCCTGCCTACTGACATGGACCGCAAAACTGCATCGAGAGTATACTCTTGCACTGGCTTTTGAAAATGCTGGATTCTAGAGATTAGTGTGAGGTAGAAACTCAGGCCTTAAAATGCGTTATCCATCTGGTAGGACTTATGCTGGTGTTTAAAAGACAGAAGATGAGCTCTCTTCTTCCCCCCTATTCTGGATGGACAAGGGCATTGATTCCTGTATCAGTGCACCCCTTGGAGGATGGATAGACGCCGGTTGACCTGCCATTTGCTGTGAGAATAGAAGAGCTGCGTATAGGGAGCTAGTGGCTAACTTGCCTTGCTTAAGAAGAAGCTGGAGGGGTCTGTTCAACAGGGAGCACATAAGAGAAAAGCCATGTGGTGAGTTGGGTTCTTCGATGCAAACCCAACCCGTTTTTCAGGTTTTTTAACCTCCAGTTTTCGTGCATTGTACAGACTAAGGTGCTAGGTAGAGTTTGAAGATGATTTGAAATGCTTCAAGGATTACCACAAAAGCTTTCTTTCCACTGCTAGCTTTACATCTTTCAACAGCTAGCTTTAATTCTTTCTTTTCCTCCTTGGTTTGTTAATGCCTTTTGCCATTCTGGTGTGCTGCTCCAGGGTATCACAAGGGAGTGAAACACCACATCACTGGTCAGTGGACCGACTGGGAGAAACATTTATAAAGAGTGGGCTACAGGCCAAAGCTAGGCTAAGGACCTAAGATCAGGCTAAGGGCCTGATCCTGTGACCCCCACACAGACCCACCTCCGCAGGAAATCAACGGTTTCCAGAAGAATTTCAGGGTTTGGTCTTGGGCTGCTGGAGTGGGGAGAAAATGCAGGTACTGAAGTTCAATCTTCCATGTTTAGTGTGGAACGCTGAATGATGACAGCCCTAACGAGAACCTGACGGAGAGAGTTCTGCAGGATGCACAGCGCTTGTTCCTGATGAACGATGTCGTGCAGCCGGTGACTGTAGATCCATATGTGACTCAGGACAGCATTCGATTTTCCAAACTGGTGGTTGATATTGTTCAGGGGAAGGATACTCTCTACCACGTGATGTATATTGGGACAGGTAAGAGCATCAGGGCTTAAGAAAGTTCCCTCCACTTGCTTGTAGACCTAGCAGCCCTAGTAGCCCGGTCGTGACATCATTACACAGTTGTCATTCAATATCATTTTGGCACAAAACTGCATGGAAATTAGTTTGCTTGAGTAAATTAAAAGCAGGATGGAGGACTTGAGGCAGAGTCCCAAGTGAGCAGACCATAAATCTACATTGTGTTTAAAAACAACAATAACATTTTTCTTCCGTTTATAAAAACATGTTTCAACTAATCAGACTAATACATAACAGCGGGGAAGAGCAAAGGTTGCTGAAATGCTCTGTGGTTTTGTGCACGTAAGTTGCCTCTCTGCGCTATGACATACTCATCTCTAAATAAGCAATAATAATACTTAACCGCCAGGCTTACCCAAGGTTTTAATTATTTCTTTCTTTGCACTTCTGTGTGCCTACTGGTGTATGACTCCTAGTGCTTTCGGGAATGGGCATGCACTGAAGTGTAATGCAGATGGGAAAGCTGAGGCAAGTGCTTTTTTGTGGTAGCAGAGCGAGCCAGTGTGGAATTAAGTATATGATTTAGTCTCTTGATTTCTTCTGCCATCCTCTAATTAGCAGGACACATTGCCTCTTCTGAAAAGCACAGATATCTTGGATAAATGAAAGATGCTGAAGAGGACAAAGTGTTATAAATGGTTGTCTTAGCCCATATTCATACTAATGATAGAGGTTAAATTAAATAGTTTGATTAATCAGAGCATATGGCCAGCCTCATGGGTATAATGTTGTTATCCTCTATTGCAGAAGCTTTGACTTTAGAATGAGATGGATTGCCTCCGTAAGTGTTAGTTTAATCTCACATCTGAATGCAGAGTCATTGCCTCATTCTCATGTTACCACCTTCCAGGACTGTGTCATAATTTATCTAACTTTTACCACCACTTACTTCGAAAGTGATCATCTTGGATGTGTTCTAGTAACATTCCCACTGTGGGAGCCTCCATGGACATTGATTATGATGCGAAGATTGGACTTAAATGGAAATACAACATGGTTCTGCCATTTCCATATCTTGATATTTTAAATGAGGAGTCCCAGCTACGAAGCCTGAGAGAAAGCCGGGATACTTTCTGTCTCATATCACTTGTGTAGAAAGGTTCATTGCCATAACCTTACCTCCTTATCTGTGTTTGCATTCTGGCCATGGTTAGTGGTGACTGAAGAGTAAGCTCTGCTGGACCTGAAACATTTAAACCAGTCAAATGCTTCAGTAGAGACAGTCCTGCCCAGAGGCAGCCCTGAACACAAACCCAGTCCTGAGATAAACTGAGCGTAAACTTGGGCCTCAGTCTTGTTCCACACTTAAGGTCCTCCTAAGTGAAAGAGAAGCTTTGCATGGCAGCCAACGCCACCACTGTAAATTGCTGAGCTTTGGCACCGATAACCCAGATAACCCAGAAGTTATCGGGATGGAAAGATTAAGCTTCAGGAACAATCGGAGCTGACAGACCTCTTTGGAGTTTTAGTAAAAAATGGTGTGGTTGCCCCCTTTTCCCCAGCATAAATCTCCCACGGTTTATCAGATCTTTAAATTGTTTAGGTAAGAGCACTGTGAGCACAAACATATATGTTTCTGTGTACGCACTGCTCATGCCATAACATCCCCTTGTCAAGCTGGCAGGATGTCTTCTTCCAGGAAGAGGATCAATTAGATCCGTGACCCATGCAGTCATTATGGAGGCCTCTGAGATTTCCAGCAGGGCCGCTGCATCTGTTGTCATTTGTTATGGCATCAAGTCACACCAATCTGCTCCATAAACCAAAAGAAATATAGACTCGAGGCACCAGAAATGATCCCTGCTATCTCAGGTCACCTTGCTGTACAACTCACTGGTAATAGGACCAGACTCTTTTCTGCGTCAGTGCTCCAACTGGGAAATTTTTCCAGGTACTCACTCTCCAGATGGTTCACATCCTTCTGGTTTCCCATTAAAATGCATTCAGACGGTTTCTGTAATGCCTGAGAACTGCTGAGGATTGTAACCATGTAGCTGGAGCGCTCTCTACCACGGGCAACAAGTGACCCAGAACTAGGTTTAAAGCAGCTGTGTAAAGGTGACGTTAATATTTCACTCTTTAGGCAGGTATGAAATGAAGCCAATGCCTCCAAGATTTACTTGTGCCTTGTTTCTTGTTCCATTAGAGTATGGCACCATCTTGAAGGCCCTTTCTACCACTAACAGGAGCCTGAGGAGCTGTTATTTAGAGGAAATGCAGATCCTCCCTGACGGACAACGGGAAGCAATCAAGAGCCTCCAAATCCTGCACAGCGACAGGTCACTCTTTGTGGGCTTAAATAATGGAGTGCTAAAAATTCCTCTGGAGAGATGCTCCATGTACAGAACAGAAGGGTAAGCAAATTTACAGCTCTGATATATTCCACTTCAGCCTAAAAAGAAAAGCACCAGGGAAACATATTCTAGTCTGATTTGGTTTAGAATGCTTTTTTTCATCACTACAAGACAAAAGGCACTGTTGGAAGTGTATCTCCTGATAGATACATTCATGGCAGGAGCAATGAGAATGAGCGATATTTTTTTTGTAAATATTAATTCATCCTCATCAGAAATTAATTGTGTGTTTACCATGGAAGGACTTAAAATATTTACTACTTTTTTTTTTAACTTGACATTTCAGTGTTGCTTTGATTAACTCCATGTGTTTTGCTGATGGTTCTTATTGGCAGTATGGCCGCAGGTTTCTGAATTTGGGTTGCAGCCAGCCTACCCTGGCTTATCCGAGTCATCACCTCTCAAGCCTCTGATGAGGCAGGGCTGGGCTGCGTGGCAGCTTGTTACTGCTTTTGGAACCCAATACCTCATCTCAACTATGTGTGACACCTCTTACACCTGGACAGATTCTGTGCCTTGATTGTACCTTTTAAAGAGAGTAGGAAAAAAGACTTTTTGTAATTGTCAGCCCTGGCGCCAGAGCAGTTTTCCACCCAGAAATGTGTGTAGGTTTTTGCATCCAAACGGTATCCCCCCATTTAAGCAGGTGAAAGAGTGTGATAGCAACTGATTGGGACATATGCTCAAATAATCTCCGAGAGTGTGTAGTGGGGTCTGCTGTGGGTAATTTCTTGTTTACATCTCTTAAAAACATTCTTCTTTCTCCTCTCTTGCTTTTGCCTTGCTTTCCTTGATGAGAGTTTTGTCTGAAACTGATGTTCTCTGTGCTAGACAAGAGGAAGGAATTTGTCAGCAACGTCTAAACGGATTCCCTCTTTCATGGCCTACTGCAATATGTCCCTGTTCTCTTGCCAAAAAAACTGATATAGAAAATGTCACCATCATTTTATTTTCAACAAGTAGAGTTTATCTATTAGCTTGTACTAAATTCATGTCCGTCTAAATATAAAAATGCCAGCTCTTTCTATTTTTACTGAACCCTTAATTATCCCTTTCAGAAAATATAACTCGGTCATTACTGTAAGTTTGACACAGAATTGTTTCGTGTGTAAAGTTGCTTATACAGACATGCTGACGCAGCAATGTTTAGTAAGAGAAGGAGAACCACAGCTGGAAGATGCCATCCTGTCCTCAGCCCTTAAAAGCAGAGATTTAAAAAGGTAGAACGTAACAGCTGTCCTCTTCAGGCTGTCCTGGAGAGTTTCAGTTTGAGAATATTTATGTGTGTATACATATATATGATCCAATTTCAAGGGAAATGAGTTCTTCCTTTTCTTTCTTTCCTAATCTTGAGTTCAGCTTTCCAGTAATTTATAGGTCGTGTCCCAGTTTCAGCCTGCGTAAGTACTTGGCATGACACTTCTCTTAAAACTCAAACGGTGGAGGTTTGCTCAACTGCCTAAAAAAGGGACAAGTAGGGAAAAAGCAGGAGTGGCTGGAGGGCAGACGAGTGGGGGTACCTCACAGGAGCACCATCTATTTAGGGTGGTGAGGGCCTCAGCACAGTCCCCTGCTAGTATAACCTTATCCCAGCAAAACAGAAACCCGGCTCCAAAGAGGTTCCCCTGCTCGCTGGTGGCCACAAGCAGCCTCGGTTTTATGCATTGTAGAGCACTGAGTCCTGGCTGAAATCACTGGGAAGCTTGTGTGCCAAGACTGGTTTTTTCTAAAACAAACTTTCTGGAGGCATTTTTCAGTGAAATAAGGAAGCAGTCCAGCTCTTTGTGGGATGGAGACTCAGACTTTTCCTCCATTGACTAGTTTCATGCTACTTTTAGGCAATTTAAGCTACCCACTGGGCTATACCAAAGTATACACAAGATAGGGTCTCCTGACAGTGCGGTGGGTGCGTACGTTTGGTGATGTGGGAGGTCAGAATTTGTTGAATACGGGTGCGGGCCAGGTAGTGTACTTGTGTACATTGTAATGGATCCTTTGTCCCATGGCTGTAATGTCCCCTTTGTCCCTCCCTCTTGTGGAGGGACTCTGCATTTGAAAGAAGGAGGGAAAAAAGAAGAAAACTTAGGAAAGCCAAGGCAGGCAATTATTTATTTATTTGTTTAAAAGCATATTTGTGATATTATTATTAATTTTTAAGCTAAGCTGCTTTTTTGTAGGAAATTACTCAATTACGAATTTTTCAGCTGCAAATGTTGGAACCCTTTTTCCCCTTAGCATCCTGGCTATGTAGGTGATAAGTCAACTTGGCCTCCTTTATATTTCTTTCAATACTGAACAGTATCAAGAAGGATGTTTTAATTTCCTCCAGTGCATTCCACCTGGCACTTCTCCTGGGCTGTGATTTATTGCTTATTGTTGTGTCCATGTTTAATACATGCCAATATACAGCCACCACGGGAAGAAGGGCTCCCGCCCCTACAACACCCCCCGCTTACTTTTTTGTTGTGCTGTGACTTCTTGACTGGCCTCCCTGAAAAGCTCTTGTTTCAGCAGTTTTTATAATCTAATTGTTTTGATGTCGGCTCAGGAAGCTTGGAGGTGATGGAGAATTTGTGCCTCCCAGGCAGGAATACCACAACACTGTTTGTTTTCTTTGGCTGTGCCTCATGTTATCAGGAAACTTTGCAGCCTTTTACACCCTGAGGGCTGATGTGGGTTCTCGATTGCTGACTTAGAGCTCTTGCCTTCACGCTGCCTTCTCCCTTCTCTCTGGAATGGGCGATCATGTATCGAGAGAAAATTGATCCTAGCGTTGATCCCCTCCAGTGATCCCTGCTGCTCTGCTGCTTTAAAACCTTGGGGCTTGGTACCAAGGCTCAAAAATGGGACAAAGGAAAAAGCAGCAGTGAAGGGAAGAGATGGAAAGGGAAAAGGATTTCTGCCATCTCCTTTACTGTTTGTTTATTGACACGGCACCAATTTAATCTCTTAAATGGTGACCAGTAACTCAGCCCCATGTCTTGATGTAGTTCATTGACCCAATATATTTCTGGGTGTCTGAGCAGTGTTTTGTGTGTGCCCACTGACCTGTCTCAATTTGTCTTTTCAGAACAGCCAGTCTTAGCAACAGGGCAACGGGAAGACATCTGTAATGTCAGCTGCCCAAATTTACAGGCTGGACTTGGCTGCAGGGACCTTGCCTTGTGCGTGTGTTTTCCTGTTGTGCTTCAGTGCTGCTGTTCCCCACTCTCGCTGGAGACTATTAGGAAGATGTCCAACGCGAGCATGCAGCGTGTTTTGAAGGCTGCTTTGCTGGGTGGTAGCTTGGCTGTGCTTGCTGCTGGATTTTGCATGGCTTTGAAATCTTTGTAACCTCCCTGCAATTTTCAAATGAGCTTGGATTTTTACCTCAAGTTGCCCCCGAGCTTTGGGGAGGGATATTTGGAGAGCCAGCACTGCAGCTTTATCCCTGACGCCACCATATCTCTAGAATGTGTCTGAACAAAATCCTGAATCTTAGAGAAGTGAGGACTTCAGATCTGGACCATTATTTTCAGGTGGGGCCTATCTGTAGGGGTAGTTTAGTAATTTTTTCAAAGGGTGGGGTGAGATTATTCATTTTAGGAATTGCAATCAAACAGGTAGGAAAATGAAGCTGGTTGTTGTAGGGATCACTCTGTGATCTCTTTCTATTGCCCCTTTGCAGCATCAGGGCCGTGAGCCTCTGAGCAGACAGAAAACCTGAGGCAAGCCTTGGAGTGCTTTTGTAGCCGTTTTTTGATTACACATTCAAATGAGGAAAAGAAAATGTGTTCGAGAATGAGACCAGAGGATCTCCTGAATATCCACCTTTTCTGCTCTCCCTGTCCTGAGTATTTTATTTTAATACGCTTTATGTTGATATTCATTCTTTCCTCTTCCTCCCTCCAGTTTTCTGCATAAAATTTGCAGTTCGCATGATGCAGGCTGCAATTTTGGGATGTACAGTGTGGTTCTGAGAACAGTTTGGCTTGCCTGTCCTCTCCCTGTCGTGCTGTATCCCACGTGTGGGTATCCCATCAGGTTGTGCGAGTGCCACCTCAGCTCAGCCTCATGCCAGTGGAGATACTCCTGCTTCCGAGGCTATGGGGAGAGCCAGATCCTCTTGCGTGCAGCTATGACACGCTCTCATTTGAACTCTGCCTGCTTTTTTGACCCTGTTGCTGGGAGTTTGCTGTTGAGTGATGCTGAGCTTTTGCCCTCCTACTTGGCCTAAATTCTGCCATACATCCCCTCCGGCCATGGTGCTTAATGCAAAGCTAGCAGAAATGACTCAGCTGACAAGTACTCTTATTTGCTGACTTGAGATCTGTGTGAGAAACACAATTCACCTCTAAATAGCTCTGGGCCGATGATCAGACAACTAAGTACATATAGGTGAGTAACTCCTGAAATGGCTCCAGGGAGTTTTCGGAACAAAAGGGTCAGCAGCCGCAGTAAAGAAGCAGAGAGTTTTCTGCTCTCTTTCTCTCTCCAAAGTGCAAAACTGGAGCTCCAAGCATGGTCCCTGTACCACGTCCACACTTCGCTTTAAGGGGGTTGAGATATCGGATGGGGGATTGCTTTGGTGGTTATTGTTATTTTCTTCTTTTTTTTTACTCCTTATATGGTGCAAAATCCTCTGTAACAAAGGAATGAAACACTTGAATTTAGGATTGCAAAACCAGAACTAAAGGATTACCAAATTTCACTACAGGAGTGAAACTGTTGGGGAGCTTAATTGGAGAAATAATACAGCCTGGGAAGAGATCTAAAAATTTCCCAGTTTTGGGGAAAGAGTGAATTGAATATGGGCTGGAAATCCTCTGACCTCTTCATCAGAATGACGATAGTTCCTCGAAGGACAAACAAGGAACTATTGTTGGGTAAAAAGCAGGAGAGAGAAAATGTTAAAAGAGGTAGGGGAGGGAACAAAGCAGAGACTGTTGTTCAGTGGAGCCCAGCATCCAGCAGGTCGCTGAGGTGACGTTGACAGCCAGATTGTTCATCAAAGACCTTGAAAATCCAGCCCCTTCTTCTGAGCTGAGGCTGTTGAAAATCTGGCCCAGCTTTTGTTTTGAAAGTCTTCTCCCTGCAAGTTTTAGAAAATATCCAGCACGTTGAACATCCTTTTAAAAATAGAGGCAAAAGGAAACCTAACAGCCTACAAAAAATGTTGTGATAAAGCTTAATCATCAATTTCCATCTGCTTTGGCTGATACGGCCTCTCCAAAATTAAGGGAATTTGCTAATTATTGTACCACCAATAATGCTGAAAAGCTTTGGAAGACTTCATAGGCAGAAAGGAGAGTGCTCAGCCCAATCTTTTGTCATCCACAGTATCCAATAATACGTCAGAATAAATCACTAAACATCTGGTTTGGCATTCTGGTTGCATTTAAGTAAATAGCGAGACTCCCACTGACAGAGAATGAAGACATCAAACAGAACCATGATCACTAAAGCTTTTGGAAAAAATGAAGTTTGGTAGATGAAATGGATCTGTGTTCTTTAAATAGAAGTACAATATTATACCATTTTCTCTATCCTGAAAACACATTTGCATCTGCTGCAGCAGGCAATTACTCCCATTTTCTTTAATGTAGCTGCTTATATATGTAAAGTTAAGCGCATCCATACTATTTGCAGGATATGGACCTTTAAGATTAGAGGGCATGGTACAGGTCTAAGAAAATTGGATCTCAGGATAGCAGGTGAAGAGCTTCATTTGAATGGTCTGGGAAAGGGATGTGGCCATGTGTGTCTGAAATTGGAAAAAAAAAGAAGGCAAGGGTAAGCAGCAATGTAGTGACCATGGGCATGTTTCCAGTAAGATGCCAGAGAGATTGGTTTTCAGTTTCATCTTATTTGACATTATCTTTAATGGCATGGAAGAAACAAAATAGCATACTTTGTAGGTGGCATTTAAGTATGAAGGAATCACAAATAACAGCGAGGAGAAAAATGCAATGTGGGGCCAGTAGGGAAGCCAGCAAGAGGCTGAGTTTGAGGAATAAGTGTGTACTGAGATTGCTGGTGTTTGCGTCACTGAAAAAGAGAGGACACGGGATGAAAGAGTGGAAAGGGGCCCTGCTCTGAACCAGATGAATTATTACAGTTTTTCCCATTTCTATTAAATGGGAACTATAAACCATGCTTTATATGCATTTTAAGCTGCCTGTACACTTTTAAGCTCCCACTTTTAGCTCCGAACTATGTAAATGGCTCCAAGTGATGGTAGTGTGGCAGAAGGGCAATTTAGCAGTAGCCAGAGTCCGGGGTTATGCAACTGCTGAAGCAGATGAAGGTCACTTCAGAAAAAGCCAGACAAAATCAGCTAATTTCAGGGCTCACTGCCTTTTGTCTCCTTACTATCATGACTTGGGGGGCTTTGGATTTGCTAGGAGGGAGGAAAAAGGAGGGAGGCTGAACGTGCTGAGGGCTTTTGGTTGCTCCTTATTTTTAAAGCGTACTGCCAACATGACTTAGCTTGCAAGATCGGGAACGGTTTAGCGTATGGATCCTTTTACCTCTAGTAGGCTGGCTTTAGGCCAACTCAGATCAATGATGTCTAAAAGTCATTACCTGCTAGTCTGATGCCTGCTAGGTGGGCTATGCGAAATTAGTTTCAACACAGTGGCGACTGACAGGAAAGCAGGTAGTTTTCTTGGAATATGTAATATTAGGATGACATCGATGCTATTGTTACACAAAGAAGATTAATAACTAAAGCTACCAGCAAGCCCCAGGGCAGATATCCATTGCATCTGTCAATTCTTGCAATTTGCTACTATTATGTCATAAGATTTGTATTCTAGGCAATGGTCATATTCAGCGACAAGGCTCCTGATACAAAGAGTCTACAGCCTTACTGCTGCCGTGGCTGGCCTGCTTCATGTCTCAAGCTTCCAGGCAGCATTTGCAGTGTAAAACATAAATGTGTCCAATGTTAATACCGAATGAATATATTGCTACAGATGCGTCATTAACTTTTTATTATGAGATGTGCTGTTTTACCTGTTTGGGGAGGAGGAAGTATCTGGAGCCAGAGCAAATTTGTTATCGTTGGTTTAAGTTTAAAATTTAAGTACATATAAGTACATAAAATGTATATGGGTTGTAGAAAAACATAATATTATACTGTCTAGTGTCTTTTACATGTCAAAATACCAAAGTACTATAGATCTATGGGAACACTCCAGTCTGCAAAGGGGTAGGGCTGGATTTCAAGAATATCTATTTACTTAAGTGATGTTGTCTCTTGTTAAAAAGTGGAATGGACATTGTTTGATGTCATTTTTATAACTACATGGGAAAAAGCAATGGAGAATATGTTGGCAGGACCATTTTGCCCCTTACGCAATGTTAAAATAGCCCTGCATTGGACAAGAGATGTGTTAGATCCTCAGAGTGGAGTACGTGGTCTAATATTTATTTGCCTTTTTCAACATACATTAATCTACAAAGGCTCTGTCTAGTTGAATCTACATCTTGTTGAGCAGAGAATAATTACCCAGAGCTTAACAAAATCCAACTTTCACAAAAGAGCTGCTTGAATATGGATTACTTTGTGCAGCCTGGGTGACAACTGTAGACTGTTTTCAGGTTTCTTTATCATCACTCACATTTCTAGGTTTCCTGCCTTTGCAGTTTTCTTTCCCTTCCTAAGTTCCTATTTTAGCATAATTTGTGTTCTTAAATCATCAGCATCTTGCAGAGGCTACGTAAAGCACCTGTCTCTGTCCCTTGCAGTGGATTTGCTCTTGCCTAAACCACCCTTTTTCCCATTCCACCTACGCCACCAGACTACAGGAATTTGCCACGTTCACACAGAAGTCTCAGATCTGCAACCACAAAGCAGAAACGCAGGAGCAGAGCACATCTTAATCTGACAGCCGCCTCCAGACACTGACTGACACAGGGCAGAGACAGGGAATAACACTTGAGTGCACTGATTTGCCCAAGATGCCTTTCCAAAAGGATGTCTAGTCCCCTCTGCCTCTTTCCATATGGCAGCCCTGGGGGGCATGTTTTCTTAAGGCTCAAAAGCCCGCTGAGGCTAGGAAACAGTTGTGCTTCGCAATCCAGACAAACATGCCCTGCATTCAGGAATTCCTTCTGGCTATTCCTTTCATTAGGACTTTAATAGTATCCGAGTTTTCTTGTGGATGACTGATCCCATCTCTGGTAGTCAGAGGCCCTCTGTACTTCTGTTTTTATTAGAGGTCAGTTTTGTTTGGCACAGTGACAAGAGTTTCTAATAGTGTTTGTGAAGGAACACTTACTCAGTTTGTTTAATAACCTGCTTTACTGATGTAAACATAAATCCAGATTTAATCAGAATTTTTCTCGGGATGGCATTAATCTTCATATTTGAATAAATGCAATGTTGTTTTATTTCACGGCTTTAAAAATAAAAATAAATACCTATCCAATAAAGAAGTCACTGTTGCTAAAAGGTGATGGAATGGGATGTCAGAAAGTAAGAAATGGAATAGTTTGTTGTGTAGATTGTGCGAGGCCATAATCTATAAACCACAATCGATTAAAGTGATATTGAAAATGGTAGGGCAGGAGGTGGAAACTAGCAAGCCAAGGTCCCTGATGTGGAAAGGAAAATGAGGTGAAACTGCCTCTGAAAATCCTCTGTCTGTGTACTGTTTCTTTCAAATAAGTTACATGTGTTTGGCTCATAAATGGACTTCAGTTTTAGAGGTCGTTTTACACCATAGCTTTAATTTATGCATTCAAAACAAATCATGTGCAGAGCAGCAATACTGATGCTAAGCATGTGTGGGTGATAAATTACACTCACACACAACACACGCACACTTCAGCTTCTCTGCCTCCGCATCCAATATCAAATGCCAAAATACCAAACCTTGTCTGTCCAGATTAACGTCAACTGTACCCCTCACAGTGGTGGTACCTGTGGGCTGTAGTATGCTCTTCCCGAGCAGTGCCCTGCTCCACAAATAGCCCCATTAATTGCTTATGAAGTATGTGGCTACTCGTGTTGAGGAAAGGGCAGTAGCATCCGGCATGGAATATGTTGTATTCACCAGCAGAGAAATGAAGCTGCTACTTGACCAGCGTCTGACTAAAGCAGCTCAGTTCCACTTGGCTTCTCTTCTCAGTGGGGAAAGATAATGGATTTGTACAGGTCACTAACTCATCTCTGCACTTTGAATTTTTAAAGGTACCAAAATTAAAGGGATTGTTTGAAGGTCTGGTGCTTTTTTTGCCTTTCTAATCTTATTTTCTTAAGCCACGAACATCCTTTTGATTCTCATTCTTCTCTTTTCATGCCATCTGGCTTTAGGGAAGACAGAAGTCCGCTCTTTCTTGCACGGGTTATTGAGGTTGTCGGTAATTATGATTTGGTTGGCTGGAAGCTAATATGATTATTTGTTTAGTTCATCCCCTCTGCAGGTTGATAGCAATGGGACAGTAAGCTAACCTTGTCAGGAAATGCCTGTCTGCCAAACACAGCCTCATGCTTGCAACTAACAGATACAGCTAAAACCCCCTTATTGCTTGCAAAGGGCTGTTCCCTTGGAGTTAATTGCTCGAAGACTGCAACAAGCCAGTGTGAAATTCTGAGGTCTTATTCCCCAAAAGAGCAAGGCGAACTCCTGTGCTGCCCATGCTCCCGAGATGCTGAGCACGGATGAGTGTTGCTCAGTGCCTTGCAGGATCAGGCTTATAAATGTTTGCACCACACCAGTTGATAGTGCTGCTATCTCTGTGCCTCTAACGAACTAACTGGTGATGTCCCTGGGGGTTTAAAGGACTAGGTGCTATGACAGTTATCTCCTTGGCAAATGTGATGTTCACTGCAGGTTCCAGACTCATCAACAAAACTGCCGAACCCTCTCCTGGCACAGTGGCAGGGTTTTGTGAGCAAACACAGTTTGAGAAGGGAGCTTCTCAGTCTTTGGGTCTAGAGCCCTGCCTCTGCTGATCATCACGTCCTGTCATTCCATTCCTATTTGCTTTTAGTCATTAAAAAAGAGTGAGAAAGAGGTAAATGAAAAGAAAGGGAACGAAAACTGGGAGAGCAAGCACATCTTGGCAGATGAGAGGAGTAGAGTCCTTCAGTGTGAATACTCTGGATGACAGTTTAGTGACTTTTGGTACCAAATTGCATTTTTGTATCTTCTGTCTGGTAGTAAGAATGGGAAGAAGCTCTAGTAATTCTTTCTTTCCTTCAGTCTGTCGAAGCCTAATCTCTTGGGTCTGGTTCTATTGATTTGATGATCCATTTGTTACACATTCTAAAGTTTTTACTCTCACGCAAAAATGACCAAAAGATGAAGTTATCAAGACCTAGAGCAAATTAAAGTGGGAATAAAAAACTTTTGAACTACAGATGTTTAAGCTTTAATGAAGATTCTGAAAGAAGTCATCATTCAGGCTATTACAAAAAAGGAGATCTTGGGCAGGACCAGCATCTTGGAAGCAGAAGCCTTTTTACAGCACATGCTATTAGTGAAGGCTTAGCATCGCCAGGCTTCAAAGGCCCCGTAAAAACTCTTTTGAGTCATAGGTAAGAGTTTCCATTGACTTCAGTGGGCTGTGGATAGTGCCCCACTTGCAGAGTCTTAATCCTTTGTTTTATCCCAGATCACTGCTGTAGAAATGATTGCAACAGCGAACAACAGGGAGCTTACAGCTCCCAAACAGCAAGCAGCAGGTGAGCTCTTATGAGTAAGAACTTATTTTCATGCAAATGTCCTTGGTAAGTGAGAATAAGGATCCAGAGAAAAAAATACCTTGAATAGGAGATACAAATGGAATTGTTTTTCAATTGAGCGTTTTCAGTGTATGCTTTTATGCCTCAGATAAGACATTTATTGTGAGGCAATGAATTAAAGTGAATCGCTATTGATAGTAATGCCCTGTCATAATAAATCCAACCTCTTAGATATCCGTCAAGAGGTATTCTCCCGAG